>NW_024044570.1:34197941-34797941 GCF_014851395.1 Micropterus salmoides
TTCTCCTCAGAAGGTTTGTAGGTCAAAGTAACTGTGTCCAGCATCAGCTCAGAGATGAACATGGGCTGCAGATGGGAGATTTCTGACTAACAAATACACACACACAAACCAAAAACAAAACTGAACACCAGTCTGCTTGAAAACTCAATTTGTTGGATATAGCTATTACTCTGATTTCACTATTAAAAATACTGAAACAATGCCCTACCTTCTTATCCATGTCTTCCGCAGGGTCAGTGGTAGCCTCAGAGAGCTGGCTCCAGCTCTCAATACGGCATGGCTGGGCGTTTGACCTACCTGCTCCTGAAGCCAGCCAATAGTTTGGTCACGGCATTCACCACCACACGTGCAAGGTGTTAGGACCAAAAAGTCAACAAGACGGATGAAGCTAGGTAGGTGAGAGGCAGAGAAGGGTTGGACTGGGGTAATGTGATAGAATGCCTGAATAATGATGACATAGGCTTTTCTCACAGCAAACATTTTGACCTTCCTGTATAGGAACGTGTTGCATCAATTAATTATGGTTCTGTTCTATTCAAGAGTGCCAGTAACCCATGACAGATCTGTGGAATTCAGCTATCATTAATGTCATCATTCAGACCTGTGAAATGTAAAGATATGTTTTCCGTGGGTATGTCTGGCACATAAATAGAGACAGGAAGCAAATAATCAAAGGAAAAGAAATGTAATAAAAATGACAAACCACATGAGGCGGCCCGAGAGAACAGTCTTGTTGATCTCTGAAAGAATAGTCTTGTCCTTTTGATCATCTGAGACAAACAGAAAGTGCCATCAACCTTTTAACATTGTGGTCTGTGCATGTTTATTCCAGTGTTTCCATATAGAGTGTGTACGCACTTGAGTTATCGGATGTGGATCGCGGTTCTGACAAGTAGTTGCGACAGGCACATGCTGCCAACTCCTTTACCAGGTCCTGAAACTTCTCCAATCTGTCAACACCTGACAATAAAAAAAAGGGCAATGAGCTCCTGAGGAGGCACACAAAGACATGCAAAATGTATGTATACACGCCAAACATCTGGACCAATATCTGTATATTTTTGAATAAAGAGCTACACCTCTTGCAGTTGGTTGAACTGGATGTCCTGGAACTCCTGCATGTGTAAGTGCGTTTTAGCTCCATGTGACACAAGCCTGCGTCGATGATTTGGTAACACATTTCCTGATGTCTATCAGTGCAGGACTTAGAGACTGTATGACATATACAAATTTAATAACAACATAATACCCACACTACTCACATTCATTCAAGTTGTAAACCTCCAATTGTTTTTTACTCATGAGCGTATTTATATGGTGTGATATTGCATATTGAAGATCTCAAGAAATTGAGAGAAAATCCAGACCTCCATTTATATACACACCCTTTACACAGGAAAAACAGTTGACATGAGTGAGAGAGTGGAATTTATTCACCTAGTCACATACCTGGTTGACAATGAACAAGTGGTTTTGGAGGAACTCCTTGGCCAAAAAAATCTTTTTGGAGCGAACTTTGGTGCGCCAGACATAGAAGGGTTTCCACTTTTTGAAGAGGGCAAGAACGGGATGCGGATCAGCTGGTTGTGGTAGTTATACTTTTCCTCACACACTGACAACACACCTCCATGGCTGCTCAAACTCATGTACTCATCCATTTGAACTTTGGAGGGACGATTCAGCTGCCTGCCACTCTTTATGGAAAAAGGCCATCTGGGGACACTAGGGGTTGACACCACATCCTGGGAGAGCAGAGGACACAAGCAAAGATCAATTTCCTCCAGCAAGTAGCTAATTTAGGCCAGATTAGACAGAACGCGCTTTTTGCAGTGAGAGGCGCCTTTTATAAATTGTTTTCTATTCGCAGTGAGCGTTCTGCGGGCTGTTTATGCACCCTGGGCGCCTGCTGCGCCTCGCGTTTTCAAAGCAGCGCTCTGAGCTTGTGGTGACGGAAGTTTACAGTTGCTTAGATTGTCCGGAGACTGACACACTGTCCCCGACTCATCCTAAATAAGCCTTGAACCAACCATCATTAAGACGAAGCTCCTGGACCAGCTGGTGGTACTACCAGCGGCGTCTCCCCTTTCTGACGGTCTCATGTACCCACACGATCTCCGTTTCCATGTCTCCCGCGTGTTTGTACACCTCTCACCCTTAAACAATGCCAGAGCAGGCGTCCTCCGTTTCTCTATTTTTTTATAAGTAGATGTTTTTAGCAGGGCGGCACGTGGTGCGGTGGTTAGCACTGTCGCCTCACAGCAAGAAGGTCGTGGGTTCAAACCCCAGTTGCCCTGGCCTTTCTGTGTGAGTTTGCATGTTCTCCCCGTGTCTGCGTGGGTTCTCTCCGGTACTCCGGCTTCCTCCCACTGTCCAAAGACATGCAGTCTAGGTTAATTGGCAACCCTAAATTGTCCTTAGGTGTGAGTGTGAGTGGTTGTTCGTCTATGTGTGGCCTTGCGATGGACTGGCGACCTGTCCAGGGTGTACCCCGCCTTGCGCCCAATGTCAGCTGGGATTGGCTCCAGCCCCCCGCGACCCTGTACGCAGATAAGCGGTTGACGATGGATGTTTTTAGCAACAAAAGACTCAGACCTGTGAGCTGTGATCAAGTGCTAATATGACAGTTATTACTTTGATTAGACTGACAGGACAGCTGATTTGGTGGTTGCCTAGCGACATAAAAAATGTACCGCACTGCTCTTTTCCAAATTCAACCGAAAAAGGCATTCCTGTTCAAACCTGTCTGTCTGATTGGGGTCTTAAAAGGCTATTAACAATGATTTGGGGCATTATAAAAAGGCTTTGTCAAACCTTTGTCTGAAGAGCATGATTTTCCCAAAAAATCGTTCTGACATTAAACTACATTTTGTCAACAATCATTTAGACATGCAAATGAATTGACCTAGAAGATTGATATTTTGCTACAGTTTACCGGTTGTCTTGGGTTTTAACATTGTCTCTACTTAGATTTATGAAATCATTTCATCGTGCACACTTTGAGGAACTGTCCATCTTGCACTTAAAAAGTTCAGTGTGTAAGTTTTAGTTGCATCTCGTGGTGAGGGTTGCAAATTGTTCAACTGCTCAATTCACCACTCCCCCATCCTTTCCAAGCGCGTAGGAGAAGCTACGGTGGCCCACACGTTCTGTCAGTTCTTGTGCTAAATAACACGTGAGGTCCTCCTTTTGTCCAAATTTCACTTCTCTTCTTATTTCTAACAAGCCAGACGACTACTACTATTTCCTCTTCTTCTTTCTTCGTACATATTCAACATAGTGAGGAACACACTCTGTAAAGCAGCAGCAGAAACATGGCGGTGCAACATGGCGACGTCCATGTAAGAGGACCCACGGTGTGTGTAGATAGAAATGTCTTATTAGAAGGTAATAAAAACAAACAGTTCGTTATTTAAGGACTTCAAACGTCACTGAAAACATAGTTGTGTATAATATTGCATTTCTGTTAATAGATCCTCATAAATATTACACACTGGACCTTTAAGCAATGCTTAATCTGTTCTCAGACAGGTCTGTCACTGACCTTGGATGTGGATTGCAGAGGAGGTAAGTGGACAGGCAGTTGTTCTTTGAGACTGGGATGTTTCTGCCTCAGCACAGCCTAGATTAAAGGAAGAAACTGACTTCTAGAAAGTCCATATCTACAAACTGTAATTACTGTAACACTGAGTCTAACGTATTTCATGTTGCTCAGTTTGAGCTTAGTTTGCAAGTCTCACCTGTGCATCTTGAACATAGACCGAGGCCTTGGTTGGAAGGTTGAGCTCTGCAGTTCAGGGATTTTGTGCTGCCACTCTGGAACGATATGTCGAGTAGAATGTAAGTTTACTCCTGACATTTAATTAAAGACTTGACTAATGACATTCACGACATAACTAGCACATTTCCATAATACATAAGAGGCCTATTAGTCCTGCCTACCTTTAGACTCTTGGCCAGGTCGGCTCGGATACACAGAGGCCATGGCATGTGCTGTATCCTTAGGCCCTACACAGTGGAGGGACAGCAGGACAGAGGAGTTAGTAACGTCAGCTACAAGTTATGTAATCAGACAAATGGCAAAGTAAAGACAAACTGTATTATTTACACAATTACACAATTTACACAACTGACTTTATATTGTTACCCTTAAGTAGAAGTAATGTTACCCTTAATATCAAATGTAAAGTTTGCTAACATTAATGCCAACTTATAACGTTATTTAAAACAGTAACGTTAAGTTAACAACTTTTCCAACTTGCTTAATACCTATGAACTTCGCCTTATTGAGTAAGCATTATTGTCCAGAAGTATTCAAACACGCCTTCTGTATCAAATATTCAGCTCCAAAATCTTTTTGACATGACATAGCAAGTTAGTAACACATGGATCAGCTTGTGGTGGTAGTTATACTCCTCTTTCCAGCGCTTGAGGTCAAACTGATAACACACCTCCATGGCTGATCATCAAATAGTCATCCTTACTGTACTGAGTTTGAACTTTGGAGGCAGGATCCAACTGCCTATCAGTCATAATGGAATAAGGCCATCTGGGGACACTAGGGGTTGACGCCACATCCTTGGAGAGCTGAGGAGTGGTGGAGAGACACAAGCAAAGTTCACTTTACTACTGCAAGTAGCTCAATTAAAGGCAAGTAACAATGATCAAACCTTTGCCTGAAGAGCCTGTTTTTCCCCCTTAACATTTTGAAATTACGCTACATTTTATCACCAGTCATTTGGACTGATGATGGCAGTGTATTGTAGATGCTGCGGCCTGCAGCTCCCTTAAACTTCACTACATTTTTGTTTCAATTTGTATTCTTCACCTTTATTACTGAAACATGAATGATTATGATAACTGACAGAAATACACTTATGTACACTGTCCTCTGCTCCTGTCCACTGTCACTCTCTGTTACCGGTGTTTCACAAGCCCCCATACACACACACACCCACAACACGTCATGCTGAAGAAAGTTGGCGTGCTAGCAAGATCTCCTCACTTTAACAAACTCTAAGAAGTGCAACCACATCTGCAGATGCAAGGCGCAGCTCATTTGAAAAATAAAATAAAAAAGCTACAGTACGTCTGTTTCTGGTCAAGCACTAATACTATGTTCAAACTGCACAATGTGGAGGCTGTCCTGCAGAAGATCTGTGGGAAGAAAATGTCAGTAGTCAACTATTAACCTATTTAATAGGGGGAAAATTCACAGTACATGTAATGCAACATTGCATTCATAGTGAATTTTCCCTTACTAAATAGTACCACAGTATTATAATACTTACTCTATAATACTATAATAGTACTATAATATCTTTAGTTTAGTCCTTATTCCACATGGGGAAAAAAGTAGCACCAAGCCAATTTTTGAAGAAAAAATAATTTAACTTAATTTATTTTTGCTTAGCATTGAATGCATTGTAGTTAAACTCATCAAACATAAATCATGTTTATTGTGTGTCTATGTAGATATTTTTCATGCAAGTTGTTAGTGTAATGCTTCAGCTGTAAGCTGTAAGGTAAGCTAGTACATGGCTACAAGAGTTTGGGTTAGATGTAACAAAAACAAGACACACACACACACACCACTTATGTAAATTGCACTCTGTCAGGACCCACTGTGAGAGACGCTGATGAATGTGCTGGTTTGTGTGATTGATCATTTATTTGTTCTGGTCAAACACGAAAACAGAAAAAATGCCACCAAAGGAAAAAGCAGAGGCAAATCCGGATGAAAAATATGTCACTCACTCAAGTAAATGAACTGATGCTGCAACAAAAGGAAATGTTCGAGGCACTGCTTGAAAAACAAAGTAATAACTTCAAACTTTGTTAAAATCATTATGAACTCCACATACAACAGACTGAATACAATTACTACCTACAGGACATAAAACAAGCTTGCAATTTACACAAAAAGATGTGGCTGACATTAAAACGGATATCGCGAAGCAAACCGAACGCAGCAATGCCATTCAGTCAAACATCTTTAGAGTTTATGACAGTTTACTTGCACTCGCTGACAGAATGAAGTATTTGGAGGGATAATCCAGGTTTAACAATCTTGTTTTTGAGGGAATACAGGATTCACCAGGAGAGACCTGGGCTGAGACGGAAGAGAAAGTGAAGAAAGTACGGGCGAGGAAATTACAGCTGCAGCGAGAGGTTGAAATGGAGAGGGCCCACCGCACAGCAAAACCTGGAGGAGACAGAACAAGGCCAATTGTGGTCAAATTTCTGAGGCACAAGGACAGATCAGCCATACTACAAAGACTCTGAAAGGATCCAAAATCTTTACAAACGGGGATTTCACGGATGCAGTCAGAAGAAAATGGAAGGAGCTGATACTGGATCTGAGAGCTGCGATAGAAAGGGGGGACATTGTCTGTCTATGACATGACAAACTGATCATTCATCCTCGGTCCAATACACCAAAATAACAGACACTAAATGTATTGAAATAGATATGAAAAAAAAAAAAGGTAATTGAGGGGATCTCAAACCACTAACTCACATCTTTAATTTGTCATTCCAAACTGGTCAATTTCCAACAAAAATGAAAATGTCAAAAGTCAGACCTCTGCACAAAACCGGAGATAAACACTACTTCACAAATTACTACCTGTCTCTCTACTGCCACAATTCACAGAAAATTTAGAAAAACTCATGACAGATTGAACAAATTCATAGATAAATACAAATTATTACATGACAGCCAATATGGGTTCAGAAAAAAAACAGGTAAACTTCACAAGCTCTAACGGAACTCAAAGAAGAAATCCCATATTCTACAGACCAAAAGAATTATGCATTTGGGGTTGTCATTGATCTGAAAGCAGTTACTTAAAAGACAGGCAACAACTTGTGAAGATGGGGGATTATACATCTAAACATTGGACATAGTGTGTGGTGTCCCCCAGGGGTCAGTGTTGGTACCAAAGCTATTATTTCTCTATACACACTCAACAAAATTATAAACACAACACTTTTGTTTTTGCAAATCTGTCAAAATCTGTGTTAGTGAGCACTTCTCCTTTGCCGAGATAATCTGTCCACCTCACAGGTGTCGCTTATCAAGACGCTGATCAGACAGCATGGGTATTGCCTTTGGCTGGCCACAATAAAGGCCACTGAGGCCTGGATGTACTGAAACATGAGTTAATTCTTTTGATTGAGTGATCACCTTTTGCAGGTCACATAGAGTGGTGTGCTGAATATACCACACGGTGTGAGGACTGTACTTAGAGTTTTGACAATTCTTCAAAGTTTGTTTCAGTAAATGTGCCAAATCGAATGAGGAAAAATTGCAATTAAACTCTTAGAACTGTTAGTGGTGTGAGTGGTGACTAATGGTGCATTCATGTGTTTTCTGAATTTCTGAATAATCTGAATTTTTTTTGTTGGATTTAGGAATGAAAATGCTCTGAAAATGCTAATCCAACACAATAATACTTTGCAGTAGCATCCATGTTTATTTCACATAACGACTTAAGAGCACATGAACATACCAAAGTCAGAAGAACAACTTCACAACTCGGTAAATGGGACTATCAAAGGAGCACGTGAATACACAGGGAGCTGTAGGTTGCAATTCACAACCCTCACCACTAGATGCCACTAAAACTGAACCTTTAGATGCCACTAAAACTGAACCTTTAAAGACACAATCTGCACTGACTGCGAGAGCCTGTTAACTCCAAAAAAGGCGCAGTGCTTTCTGCAATTGGGTTGGATCGAGGTCGGGTTACAGTCACACCTTAAATGAACCATACCAGAGTTTGTTTCGAAGTGGACTGAGACCTCTTCAGCTGGGTCTTGGTATGGGTGTCTGGTCCGCACCCGAGTGCAATTAGCCTACTGCATTTGCACCTGCCCAAAATATCTGCACCCAGGGGGGAAAAAAAGAGTTCGATTCGACAATCGAACCCAACAAGACAGGTGTGAATACACCCTAAAGCAAAGTACCCACCCATCCACAGCCTGTTCACCCTGCTGATGTCTGGCAAGAGATGCAGAAGTATTTGCTGTCGCGCCACAAAACTACAGAGCAGCTTCTTCCCCCAGGCTGTGAGACCTAAATTCATCCTTAGCACTGCACCATGCTAAATAGCTTATTTCTGTATATAATTGTATAATTTTTGTATGTAACAACAACATCACTGTTTTAAGATACATATATGACAATTTAATTTTACCTTGTTCTGTGTAGAAGACTGATACATTTAAATGGTTGTCTTGGACCTACCGGTAAACTTGTCTAAATTTATGAAATAGTTTTCTTGCAAAGATACATCATGCACTATGGGCATCTTAAAAGAAATGCTTAATTTCCTCTCAGACATGTTGGTGACTGACCTTGGTTGTGTATTGCAGAGGAGGTAAGTAGACAGGCAGTTGTTTTCTGTGCATGTGTGGCTGCTCTGTTTGCTGAGGGGAAGGTGACTTTGTGTACCAGCCTGGAAAATACATCCACTGACGGGCTTTTAAATGGCGGAGACTGGGTTCTTTCCGTCTTGCGGGTCTCTTCGGCACAGCCTACATTAAAAGGAAAAACTGACATCTACAAAAGACCCAAATCCACATACCGTAACTACTTCTTTTTCTTTTACAGTGTTGAATTAGGAGCAGTTAGGGATTCAGGGAATTGCTCCAGGGCACGTTTGGCAATGGACCGTGCTGGACTCGAACTGGCAACTACGGTTCCGAAGCCTTGTCCCCACAGACTCAACTAATACCGCCCCAGAAACTAGTCACCTGAACAGGGACTAGAACCCACAGATTGAAAGTCTGATGCTCCACCGACTGTGCTATCCAAGATAAAGGGAAGAAACTGACATCTAGAAAAGTCCCACACCTACATACTGTAATCACTTTAAGACTGAGCCAAGGAGAATAATATAAATAGTATGGGAAGTACCAAATTCTATGTACAGTAGCGGGTATTTCATGTTGTCTCAGTTTGATCTTAGTTTGCAAGTCTCACCTCTGCATCTTGAACACAAACTGGAGGCCTTGGTAAGATGGCTGAACTCTGTACTTCAGGACACCTTTGCTCTGGAACAATATTTCAAGTAGAGTTTAAGTTAAAGACATAGCTAGCACATTTCCATAATACTTTAGAGGCCCCACATTAGCCCGCCCTACCTTTGGATTCATTGTCCTTGCTAGGTTGGCTCGGATACACAGAGGCCATGGCATGTGCTGTATCCTCAGGTCCTGCACAGTGGAGGAAAAGTAGGACAGAGGACTTAGTAATGTTAGCTACAAGTTATGTAATCGTACAAATCAGCAAAGTAAAGACAAACTGTTTTATTTAACTTTACACAACTAACTTTACAACATTAGCGTTAAGTAGCTGTAATGTACCATCCCTCATCCAACGGCTTGGCTGAAAGAGCTGTACAGACTTTCAAAGAGCTAATGAAAAAGAGCAGTGGCGATACATTGGAGACTAAGTTAAACAGGGCTTTGTTTAGCTATCGCATCACTCCACAGTCAACAACAGGACTATCACCTGCTGAGATGACGATGGGCAGGAAGTTGAGGTATTCACTTGAACTCATACACCCAGATTTTTAAAAAAGGGTGGAGTCAAAAGCTTACCATGACAAACATGCAAAAACATGTAACTTTGTTGCAGGAGACTCAGTCTACACCCGAAACTACGGATGGGGACCTAAATGGATACCCGGACAGATAGTGGAGATCACAGGACCACCCTCCTATACAGTGTTGTTGGGAAACAGTAAGGTGGTCAGGCGTCATGTGGATCAACTGTTCTGTAGACAGGAGCAGGATCTGCCAGTGCAGCAAACAGAGTGGACACATGAGGAGGAGTGTATAACCGGTGTCATCGTGCCACAGGACACAGGTACAACACCAGGGGATGAAGAAGTTCTGGCGGTGGTGAAACAGGAGACCAGAGAACAGGGCACCAGATAGTTCCGGAAATGGAGAGCTTGGGTCTTGCCCAGACCACAAAGAAACAGAAGACCACCAGCCTATATGAAAGACTTTGTAAAGTAAAGGACAGTCCTAAAATAATAATATGGCACAGTATTAGGTTTTATTTTATTGCCAGCTTTGTATGGTTATTGGGGTGTCTACCATTCTGGTGGGGAGGGGGGTGTTCTGGTCATGATTGCGTAAAAATGCACAGTAGTTATGTTGTGAGTGACTCATTTTAAACTACAGAGAAGTTTAAGTTTTAGAAGGGAGGATGTTATGTTGTGGCCGCTGTAGGTTATTACAGTTCAGTTCCATTAGGGGGCACCAGCGCTATTGATTTAACAAGATTACATCGAGTAGAGTTAGAGAATACAGACCCCACTCCTGAGTAGAGGTGTCCCTAAGTGTTCATTTTATGTTGCTATGATGTTATTGGCAATAAAGTCAGCTAAATTATTGAAGCATATCTTGACATTTCAAAATCTTTTTGATATAACTTTGATAGTTATTACAGCTTTATAAAACTATCTAACGTTAGCCTATAATAAAGCTAATTCTCTGCATGGGCTGCTGCCTACAATTGAAGTATGCTATTGCAATGATGAAGGCGGTTGGAGAACAATTAGATACAAAATACTACAGGATGACTTTTCCCTTGGCAACAATCATATTTTTCCCGGATGATGAACAGATTTTTAGGCATTCTATCATCTCAAACATATTGCATGCACCCGCCGATATGGTGAAACAAATCGCGCTCCTAGGTTTGGGTAACTTGAAGCCACGAAGTTTAAAACGTCTGCCCCAGCCTATGATGATAATAAATTCCTCAGAGTAAAATTAAAGTAAAGCGATTTAAGAACTAACATTATAAAGCTAACTTGCTATAAAGCTCCAGCTATAAGAAATAACGTTAACGTCGAAGTTATATGTAACGTTAAGTATGACTAATGTCAAACAGAAATACGAGTTTTACCCCAAATATTTAATAATAATTCATGAACTTTTATTTACCGACTTCAGACGATTCAGCTCCGTAGTAAATTATTCAGCTCCGAAATCTTTTTGATGTAACTTAGCCAGATATTATCGCTTTATTAAACTATCTAACGTTAATTGTCTGTGTGGGCTGCTGACCTGCAGTTGAGGTTTAACGTTACGGTTTCCTAGCAACAAAATTCTGCCCCGGTATGCCAGATAAAAACGGTTTATAATTAATCCGTTCCAAAACAGTTAGGATAAAGTGTGGCGTTTTAAGAACTAGGATATATGCCTAAACTCCAGCTATAGCATTTTGCTGTAACATCGATCACCTCGCTATTTCATGCCATTAAAACACCTCAATTAGCTAAGCATAGAAAGATGAGTTTTTAACATTTAGGCTATAACTTTAATAATATTTAATAATAATTCATGAACTTTTACCTCCCGATTTCTCATGATTCAAGCTCCATAGTAAAATGTTGCAACAATTTTTTTTATTTCACACTTGATTTGGCAATCTTATCTGTAAAGCCTCTGTGAATTGAATTGATCTGACAGAGCACTCGACAGAGAATTAAGAGAATGCATTAGCTTTTATCTGAAAGCCAATCGATTATTATTTATGGTGGCAACAGAGTTTACATTTCTTGCAGCGTTATCTCCCTATTTAGCAGTATTTCACCTAAACAATTGTTGTCCTCAGATACTGTACCAGTTTATATCTCAACCTGAAATAAATAGCCTGTGTTTTTTCCATTGCTCATTCAGATAGCTACAGTAGACAGTCTATGGAGGCTGGAGGTTGTTGTTGTTGTGATGTAACTGGATGAAGTGAAGGAACTCCAAATGTGGAAGGGAAGCAGTGACTGACACGTCTTTGGATTGTGGGTTTGCAGAGATGTTCACACAGTCTCTATTCTGAAGATGTGGTTACAGATTGAGAAACAGAAAGTGACCATTCTGCACTGAATTGCTTAGTTTGTGTTAAACCCACAATGTGTTGGTTAATAACTACAGCATTTGTTGTGCATACTAAGCTCTTTTAATGGTACCGCACGTATAGATGGTAAGCAGTTTGAGGGGAATGAGGCGCAGTGCCATCCCCCTTGTTAGCAAAATGACCAAAATGAATACCTCTTGTTAACCTTCCATTCCCTATAGCAGAGAGAGTGCAGGCAGAGGTGTTAGTTGAATATTGGTCTAGTCTGCCCGCTCATTGATCCTTTATCTGGATGATGTTTGTGCAAGTTATAATCTATGCCCCTGACCATGGCTCTGAAATATCAGTAGCCTAACTGGGCTGTGTATTGATAAATCTATGGTGCTGTCTGTGGTGCTGAAGTAGCCCAGCAGACAGATACTCTATAGAGTAGTGTCACCTTCTTGATCAAAGTAGCAACGTGTAGTCGTGGGTTGCTCCCATTAGGCCATCCCCCCAGTTCAAAATGGACAAAATCAAAATCAGCCAATTATGAAATAATGCTCTACAATAATCCCACTCCAAGCAAACCTCAAGTAAAAGCATCACAGCTTTATTTCAGTTATATTTGGTTAAAATTAGGACAAACATGTGAATTAATGAATACCCTCATGACCAGTAGGCTTGCAGATGCATGTGTTTCATTATTTGTGCCCCTGTGTCTGGGGACCTTTCTCTCTCTCCTCTGGTTTCCTGTTATCTCTCTGCTGCCTGTTATAATATAAATCCTATAATATAATTTTCAAAATGATTAAAAATACATGTATTATTATTATTATTATTATTATTATTATTATTATTATTATTATTATTGTTGTTATTATATTGAAAAGAAAGGTTATTTGGTTATTTGGACTGATAAACAGACCTGAACCAGGTTTTATTCCTGCTTCATGAGAATCTGGTGTCTTTTTAGGAGATACTATAAACAAGTTGTGGTAAACATGTATTTAATTACCTTATGAATTTATATACATTGGTAAAATAGAATAAATAGCAAATCAACAGTTCATTCTTTCCCACCTCCTGGGTTGCAGAATCTGTTGTAATTTCATATTTTTTAGTTTTACATACATGTGAGTGGATTTAAGGATCTATAGTGACTCATTAGTGACTAGAAGCAAGTCAGGAAAATGTGTGTTTGTTGTGATTGAGATTATTAGAGAAAAGAGAAGAGGAGGGGTGGTAATTTCAGTACTAACAGCTTCTGTACTGCAGTCCACTAATCATTTCTCCATCTCATCATGCTGTTGCTGCTCCTGTCTATAGTAAGTTACACCTGATATCCTGCTATTAGACACCGAAGTGGAAGATACAGCACTTGCTGACGTTAGACTGAGGTCTATTCCCTTGTAAATCTGCTCTATACAACATCAGTGTTTTTATACATGTGTGACTACAGGGTGATGGCCAGGCTCAGCGAGTGTCTGGCCAGAGGAAGAATGGCTCGTGTGTTTGTGCGGTGGACTCCAACCTGTGGACGTTCCCTGCTGTGAAGTTCGAGTCCGTGCTGCAGCAGGTTCAGTCCTGTGAAGGATCTTTGAACAACCTGCAGGAACAGGTGAGAAATAAGGTCGACCAGCATCATTTTACATTGGTGAGAGTGGTTCCTGGGTCCAGTCCAATTCCACCTCTGCTCTGATGGTTTATGGATACACTGGCACTGAGCCATACAGTGCAGATAATTCTGACTATTATTACTTCGGCATTTTAGACTCTTCTGTTCACCTGACTTGCGAGTCTTGTGACTATGTGAAGGTACAGTCCCCAAAGAAAATATGAACTTGAAGCTGGAATCCTGAAAACACATTCAGCCTTACCTACCTTCACAACCAGGGACTGTACACAGACTTGTCTCTGCGCCTGCTGGGCCAGGAGCTCAGCCAGTTGGAGACAGATGTTGGTGTCATCCACAGGCAGCTAAACAACGGCCAAACACAGAAACTCTCCAAAGAGGTACAGTAAAACATCCACTCAAAACACTAAAATGATTCCTAATGTCGTAGAACAATAACTACGTGAGAAACATGAAGTCAATCTTTATTATTAACTATGATGAAACTGGGTTGTTGCATCAGCAAGTAGCAATATAATACTGTAAAGAAAAACATAGTTTAAATAAGAATGCTACATTAGCTCACAGTCTCTCATGGACATGATTGAAATGTTGTTATGTAATTATAAAATTAATATGATAATATGAAGAAACATACCTGAGTTATTTTAAATATTTTAAAGTTAAGTATGGCTTACCATGTATATATGTTAACTGTATACAGTGTTATGTGTGTGTGTGTGCGCGCGCGTGTGTGTGTGTGTGCGTGTGTGTTAGATGGATAAATTGCTTGCGGATGTAGACAGGATGCAAATGTCAGACACATGAAGACAGACAAACAGAGACGGCGCTACCTGAAGAACAGTGCTGAGTCCTGCAAGTCAATCCCCAAAGATTTCAGAGGTAAGTATGCTCTGTGTGTGTGGACGAGAGTCCTCACTCAGCCATTGCAATAACTACAGCATAAGGAACCAAGAGATTTCTGAGGAAAAATGTGCAATACCTACAGTAAAATTAAGTATGTTGCCTATAAACATGTTACATGTTGCAGCACAGTATTGCAATTGATTTGGCCTTATTTGTCAGGTGGACAAATGATTAATGGTTATATGGAGGGAACAGTCTTCAAAAATGTAACCCAGGATTTAAACTTCATTCCAACTGAATGTAACGTTATTAAAACAGATACATCTGGTTGTCCAAGGAACGTGCCACAACTAAAAAATGTGTCAGGATGTGGTTGTGAGTGGAGTAGGTTTAGGACCCAAATATAGGACACAAGGACAGAGCAGGAACAGTTCTTGAGATTTATTTCAACAGAAAGTGTACTCACAAAAGCAGTGTCTGAATCAAACAAGTGCAAATAAACAAGTAATCCAAAGGAAAAATGCTGAATCCAAATCCATACGAAACAATTGGGGAGAACGAGCAGGCAGAGGACATCCCACAACACTTGACATGACAGAGCAAGACAAGCTACAATAACCAAACACAGACTGAAGGAACAAGCAAACATTTAAACCTGAGCAAACGAGCAAGGCGGAACCACAACAGGTGACATGGACAATCAAGCAACACAGACAACACAGGCAGGCAGAGTTATTACAGGGGGAACAGAAAGAACACAGGTTACAAAACACCTAACACAGGCCACATCAAAATAAGACAACTAGAGAAGATAAGAACAACTCAATAGACAGAAACACAACAGGAAACAAGCAGACTGAACACAAGATACTGACCACTAAACACAAGAAAAGAAACCAACAGGAAACACACAGACAAGCAGACAGATTAGGATGAATGAAACCAGAACACAGAAGACATGTGACTAAATGGGAAGAAACTAGTAAACACATCTAAGAACTGACACAGAAGCCTGACTACAAAATAAGACAGAACCAATAACTGATCTAATCTGAAGAGGCAAATAAACATAAAAGGGCTGAACAGAGGAAACATAAGGCATGGAACAAAACCCTAAACCACGTAACCAGACTGAAACAAGAAACACAGAACAAACTGACATCAAACCATAAAACAGGCAGAGGTAAACATCGGGCGGACAGGCAGAATCGTGACACTATGTGGATCAACATGTACAACGATGGCTATATGCTGGCCTATCAGGCCAACTTCTGATCTGAAGATGCTGTTCCCATGTTAGCGATGTTCAGATAGCACTGACAACAAGAAATAAACAGACCTAGAGAAGGTCCAGCTTTCTCCATGAAGTTTGCCAATGTTAGCAGTCAGGTACTCCATATTATTATGATTTATAGGGCATATTACAAACTGTATGTTAAATGTTTGTAATGTAAAAACACTGACTGTAATAAAGTTGAAATTCAATACAAAACAAATCATACAATAGCATTTTCTTGTAGAGTCATTGTTGTTGGCTGTGATTGCAGATTGGTGTATCAGGTCTTCAGACAGGCTTGCAGCTCTGTGAGGCTATACTAAGGCAGTGGGGCTTTGAGCTAACTGCTAATGGCAGGATGCTAACATGCTCACAATAACTTTATTAACATGCTGATGTTTAGAGGGAAACGTTTCAGCCTGGCCCAAAGTGGTGTGCCTACTGACATTGTCCATCCCTGGAGCTGCTAGCATGGCACAACACAAACACTTAAGCTGATGATACACGGGGCAACTTTTTGAGCAATGTTGCTGCGCAATCTTTCTTGTGGCAAGCCCGGCTATGTTTTGAATGGATAGCGGTGGGGCGGGGCGGGGGGCAGAGTGGTGGGGGAAGGGGATTACGGCAGTAATCTTTTCTCATTACCGCTTACGGCAACATTGCCCAGCACCATTGCTCTAAAAGTTGCTCCATTTATCATCAGCTTTAGGTCAGTTTAAAAGTATTACTCTTACCTTTGACCTGATTTGAAGATTTAAGAGTGATACCAATATTTCTTGGTTGCTTAACACTGGGCACATTGTCGAGCAAAAAAGAAGATATCACTTATAATGATGGTTAATGTTGACTTTGAAAATTCAAGTTCATAATTGGAAGTTGACAGTAGGAGCATGAGCTGGTAGTGAAATCCTCCGGTGCTTGAGATTTGACTGAATACAATCACAAATGAGTTTCACTCTATAAGACATTTTAGGTTAGTCTGATCAAATAGAGTGACAGGTTAATGTCATAGCTCAGAGGATCACAAAGTAAAACCTGCCAATGACCATATTACAGCCTGCAGGTCAGCTCAGCAGGTGGCTGATCCAGTCTGGCTGAGGTGAGAATAATAGGTTCACTGTGCACGACCCTTTTTACCACCAGAGTGTGCTATAAGGCTGAGACATTAGAGATAGCTGATCACCTATCTCTCTATATATCTATCTATCTGTCTGTGTGTGTTTAGACTCCGCTGTGTGAGTCTCTTGCTCGGTGTAGCTGGCAGCACTACTATCTTAAAGAAACATTCTAACATCTAATTTTATTTAAGGAATATGCTTGCTTGCCATTAATGTAAGGTTCATCTTAAGGCAGAGAGTGTAAAGGCAGAGTTGAGATCCATGATGTGTTTAGCCTAGCCTAAAGTAACTGCATTACCTTCTTTGTAAAACTACAGTTTCTTACATCAGTTCTACCAGTCATAGTGAAAGTAATTACTTAAAATTGGACCAATGGGGCAAAAAGATTTTCTCTTATTTGGCAAAGACTTTCTCTTATTTAAAACATGTCTGATTTCCTGAAGACTCCTGCTTTGTGCCCTGGTGCAACTAGCTCTTAATGTGCATGAAAATGTGTTCTAGGAGAGTGTATTTGGCTTTTTACGGTTGGATACTGTCTCTGTCTCTTGCTAGTTTCTCCAACATTACCTACCGTAGCGTTAATGGTGAAAAAAAATCAGTATCTCCAAGCTGTCTTATTTATTCAACATCCCAAGAGCTTGTTTTAGAAGCAGTTAGCATGACCAACAATTACACTGAGTCTAGTTACTTCAAGCAAAAGTCCTGTTATTATAATAGGGTTATGAATGAGCTTGCTAACATTTCTTATTTTTTTGAGTTAAGCCATCAGTTTCTCCCTGTTTTCAGTGATGTTGCTATGCTATGAAAAAAAATCCTAATAATCAGTTTAAATCCTGTTGTTACTGATCTTTTAGTCTCATCACATCTTTACAAACAGAGCATGGCTACAGAGGTGGGAAAAATCTTCGCTAGTTCCTAACAATGTATTTTTTTTCTGTGTCTGTGTTGATATTTCATATTTTCTTTTCAGACAATTTTTCCCCCCTATCTAGTCTAACTTGGTATATTGAATGAGCAAGCTGGTTAGTGCTATGCAGTATGAGAGTTTGCTCTTATGTCAGTTATTTACTTTACATTTTGCAGGAGGTATTGAAACTTTAAAGTAGTTTCAACGTTGAACAGACCACAATGAACCACATTTGCAGAATGTACTGAGCTGCTTGTAGTTGTACCAGTTGTACCCAGTAGGGGGCGTTGTGATCTCACCCTGAAGTCAGGAGGACAGATGTTTCCGCTGCTGTGGCCTGGTTTCCAGTCTCTGGCTGGCTGCCTCTCAGACACACCCAAAGCTCTGCTCACATAATGACAGACCTGCTGCCCTGCAGATTTAAAGAACCCAAACAGCAGGCGGCTGGCTCAGGACAAAACTTCATGGTCTACTCTTTACTGTGTATGTGGTCAGGCTGATTTTATGTTTTTATTCAGGGAAAATAGGCTGGGGAGGATCTACATGTCCTGTAATAATATGCTGGGACACTGTAACATTTTGGTAACCTTCAGAGTCATAATTTGTACCTTTAAATCCTCTCTTTCATCACGCCTCTGTAGAAATCAGTCCCTGAAAAACTGTCATACCGAAACAAAGTAGAAAATAAGTGGAGCATGTAGTAATCGATGTAGAAATGCAACAGTAGATCTAACATCTGAGCTCATTTTGCAGGTGATTTAGTTAATGGTAATCCATCCTTTCAGTTGGACCTGTAGCACCATTCTTTTTCTTCACATTATCTCTTCAACACAACTGCAGGGACGAACTAACTGTATGTTTCTGTTCGTTTGTCATATTGTGATAAAACACAATTTTGTGAAATGATGTGAACCACGTACGCGTAACATCAACAGAAACATTAAAGGCATCAACATTTGATTTCAACGCAGGTATTTTGAAATATTTCAACTATCAGATGGATTGCCATGCCATTTTGTAGAGACATTCATGGTCCCCGGAGGATGGATCCAAATGACTTTGGTAAACTCTGTGTATCCTGTAGTGCCACCATAAGGGTGACATTTGTGCTTTTGAGTGAATTGTCAAAACAACTATTGGATGGATTGCAATACTTTGGTGGATGACCAACTACCTGCAAGTACAGCCTCACAGAGCTGCTAGTGTGACCGTAGACTGCACAACAAAAACTACACAAACTGCACTGGGATCATTTAAAATCGTCCTTAACTCAACTTCAGCTTGCCTCTTTATAGTTTTCCCTTCCACTGGTGCAGTATGTTTACTCATAGCTAGAAAAGGAAACTGCAGCATCCCATCTCTTTTTAGCCAAGAACAGACTGCTGACAGAGAGACAATCCTCAGCTGCCCAGTGGATTCAGGCCCTGCAAATAAGATATTATAAAATAAAATATGAAATGACTTTCAGTTCTTATCAGGAGTTTTCTCCTCAGTTTAAGCAGATGTTCACTGAATGTTGCAGGCTGCTGCTTTACTGAACACTTACAGGACTCATAGCTCATACTTAATGCCAGGAAGTCCATCCTGTTTTGTCTCCAAGGCAGGATCTTACCATGATGATAGCCTGACAGCTTCACCTTTACACATCCTCACACCATCATTACCCATAAATATGTAATGGTCACATTTAAGAGTCCATCTGATACACAGAGCCATTATCACTCACTGCCGGTATCAAGTACAGATGATTACCAGTAATGACATCAGCTGACCCTGCAATGAGCTGCCCAACTTCCTTAAAGCTGCACCAGGCTGGGTTTTCGTGTAAAAATAAGCCAGGCTTGTCAGCTTAAATCACAAGCTGCTGCAGAGGAGAGTGCCCTGTCCACACACTGATGAAAGGACTATAGACTGTATATATAATTCTAATATAAATACGTTTACTGGCTGGTAATCTTTCATACAGGGGGTATGTCCCATCACCTCCTAAGAGAACAAATATATTTATTTTCTGTCTCTCATATAGTTAGTTTACTTAGGGCTAGTCAACATTAGCTGCGTGCTGTTTACTGACAGAGTAGCAGGACTGAGATTTGAATTGTTGTGCCTCCTATCATTTGAAGCTGCATATAAGTTTTTAAGTGGAGTTTTAAAAAAAGTTTTAAAAATTTGTATTTAGAAATAAAAATAGATCAGAAATTAGAAATAATCTTATGTTACAAACTGCACCTTCCATGTTGTTTATAGGTTAAACAGGTTAAATAGTCAGATAATCATGCAAAGTCAGTAGGATTCATCCTCTGGGACCATGAATGTACAGAAGGTACAACATTTCAGGGAAATTGATCTAATAGTTATTGAGAAATTTCAGTCTGGATTAAATAATGGACCGACAGGCAGACACTGCCATCCATAGAGCCACGTCCACTAGTGTGGTTAATAATCAGTATGTTGCCTGTGGTTGTTTGTTGGATGTAATAATTAACATTTCTTCCACTTCCAAAAATGAGTCAACAGCCATTAACTGAGGAGAACCACAACTCTTCCATCTTTTTTCATTTAACATTTATTATATTAAAGACACTGTAAAGATGTAACATTAGGATACTTACATGCAACTTACTGTACATAGACTAAATGTTGAGGTTTCCATACTATTACAGAAGGCAGTAGGTCAACATGTTGGATTCCAGCCTTTACATTACAGTATAAACATGTCATCTCAGGAGCATTATCCACTCAAGAGCAACCCCTCCATCACCCTTCCTCCTCCATCAGCATTGGTTCCACGGTTCTACTTGTATTCTGTAATCTTCAAATGCTTTCTGCATTACCAGTACTTTCTGATGATCGTAGTACCCACATGGAAAGAACCTATATGAGGATATATGCGCATATATGAAACCTATATGCAGTTTATATGTGCATATATGCTGCGTATATACAGCATATATGAGATATATATGCTGCATATATGCGTATATATGCAGCATATAGGCAAAATTGAGGTGCATATACAGGCCATATAGGTCTCCGGTATTGCTTCTTTATATCCACATATAAGCCCTATATGTGGATGCAAGATATGTCTCCTATATAGCTCATGACAGAATATGGTCATTTTGTAGCTCATATCTCACTTTGGCAACTGTCATACATGATGCCTAGCTCATATTTTCTATTATCAAGGCAATAACTAAGAACTAAAAGAAAATTATGCAAGGACTTATGTATGTGCGAACACGTGAAATTGGCATGTTATGGAATTTAACAATTAAGTGAGAGGAGATGGAAAGCTATGATGATGATACATGAAACATTTACAAGGTCAATTCTTTCTTGTATAAAGATAGTGGAAAAGAAGGAAATGTATAACAAAATGGTTTGTTGTTTTTTTATTTTGTCAATCAAGCCTTCCCCCCCCCCCCAATTTCAAGTCACTTCCAGATTCACATTACAGCTCATACACATCCACACATTCACCGTTACATCCACCAAATGCAATGCAAAATGCAATGTTTTCTGTATTGTCTTAATGCAGTTTCTAGATGAATTTGGCTGAAAGGTCATTAGTCTAAATGTAGCAAAAAAAAAAAAGTACATAGAACATACATTCAAGTAATCATCATCATCCCACATCTATCTGAGCATTTCACTGTGGTTAATGAATTTGAAGACAATGTCAACATTTCTGTTAAGTTTTTTGTCTTATTTTTGTTCTTGTACTATTTGATTGTTCTTAAGTTAATAAATAATGTAAATTTCTACATTTTGGGCTATTTTTTATTAATTTTGCTAATATATAGGTAAACATAGGTGCATATATGTGCACTGATATAGGTACATGTATGCACTGATATAGGTACATGTATGTACGGATATAGGTACATGTATGTACGGATATAGGTACATGTATGCACGGATACAGGTACACATATATGCATATATGTACATATAATATAGGAAAAATGGCCAATTTTATATATGTCACATATATTAAAAACCTATATCAAAACCTATATTAAAACATATATGTTTATATAGGTTCTTTCCATGTGGGTATGTATATAGTGGAACCTTAAAGTTACTAAAATACAGATTGTCTATTCAATCCACTGTTTAAATATCCTTTCATCCACCATATGTGCTGCCAGCTCCATTATTTCTTTTGTGTCAATGCTTTTTACCACCAGTGCATAAGCATCTCACACACAAGCACTTACATGCAATTTGCATATACTGTACATCCACCTCTTACCTCCTCATCTTAAGTTGAGCTAAAGAAGCAGCATTTCATATTAAATGTATTATTTAGTAGACATTAGGACATTATAAAGGCAGCAGCGGCTGTTGTAGTCTGTTAAAAGCATTTTTAGTTCATTTTATGAAATCTTGACATTGTTTGAATTCACTGTGGCTTTGAATGAGGAACAGAAAGAAAGGAATGTGAAGCAGCTAATCAAGGTTCAAGGGCAAAGTTCAATATACATGTATTTGTCATTCTACCACAGGACAATGAAATGAAAGTTGTAGCCCCCTTCACACTACGCACACACAAGGTTGTCAAAGACAATAATCAGAGGTACAAAGTTAAGCTACTCTAATGTCTAAGTCTAATGTGTTTACTACACAGGTTCACTCACAAAATCTAGCATGCTCACAACAGTTCTCTACTCACAATAAAAACACACAGGCTCATTGCCGAGAGAGAGAGAGAGAAAGTTCCTGTCAGATGAGGCTTAAAATGGCTGCTGTCATCCAGGCGACCAATCAGGAGGCATCAATCGACTCTGCAGGACCAATCCAGTGTGCCCACCTGTTCTCCATTACCTGCATACACTCACACACACACTCTAAGGGAAGAGACAGCTGACAGTGCAGGGTGATTGATTAAAAAATTATGACCCCATGGTCATAACAATCCACATCCAGCCTCAGCCAGTACTAGCACAGACCCAGTCCAGATGTCTTTAGCAAGTCACACAGGCCCAGTTGAGTACGAGCACAGCCAGAGATGTACAGCCAGCATCAGATACATGCATCTCAGACACTAACAAACCAGTTGCTGTTCCACCAAACGACCCAGCAGATTGGCCCCCAGTCTGAACAGACTTTATGAGGACTGAGTTAGTGCGCAGAGGTCCATTCAAACCAGCGCTGAATTTTTCTAGAAGAGTTTTCCATTCTGGCTTATTATAGAGACAGAGTGTTTTAAAGGAGGGAGGATTATAGGGAGAGCACTGCAGTGTCAGGTGTGACTGTGCAGAAATGGCTAATTGTTTACATAGCTCACGAGTGAGGTAGGAGAGCCTCATAGGAGAATTTTTCTTAGTGCCCCAGGGAGGGCAGGACCGGCTCTGGAGGTGTTGCACCCATTCCAACAGTGACATAATATGATGCTCCCCATGACATGTATAATTGGAGGTACTGTCTATGAAGATTCTCAGTCATCCAGGTCATAGTTATCCAATGAAGGTTGAGGTCAAGGGCAACTGGACTTGGTTGAAGATACTGGAAGACATTTCGTCCCTCATCCAAGAGACTTCTTCAGTTCTGACTGACACATACACAAGCAGCAGACATTGCAAGCAGACATAATATATGAAAGGAACGCATGTAAGTAGACATAAACAGTCATGGTAGAGTTGTAAAGTAGAGCGTTCAGTTCCACTGAGCATGTTTCGGCACGAGTGAAGTTGTTGTTGTTAGCTTTGTTAACCTAGCAGCTAAGCTAACTTAAGTTAACTGTTGCCAGTGACATTAAAGCTGATGATACATGGGGCAACTTTTTGAGCAATGTTGCTGGGCAATCTTGCTGGTGGCAAGTCTGACTACATAACAATGTTTCGATCTGTTTATGTATGTTGCAGATTTTAGTAAAAATATTCAGAACCACAGTTTTTATTCAGATGTGCAACAATTACTTCTCTCCTAAGTTAGGGCAGAAACTCGACACTAGAGGCTTAATAACTGCTAGTTAGACTGTAACTAAAAAAGTAACCAAAATTGGTTGCACCATGATTAACGTTGGGTATGGACTAAATTAAGTTTCAAAGTGAGTCTTTGAACATCTGCAGATAGTCTTCAAATCCAAAATGAGCAAGCTTTTTTAATGTAAAATAGAGTCAGTTTGAACCTACACTAATTTTCAATTGTAAATCACCACAATCTTTATTAATGGGTTGGACTGTGACTTTACATTCACAGGTCTTTGAGTAAACTGGCTTATCTGTTTGATTCATAATTTCGTCTTCAGTTATTGCCACCTGCATTTTGTCCCCATCAGGTTACAGCTAAATAAATCCAATGCAACATACAGAAGGATATCAGCACTTTATTAAACAATGAATGTGCTTCACTGAATCAAATGTGATGGTGTTTACATTAGTCCTTCCTCCACTACAGTTTTTTAAGATAAACTGTATCAGTGACATCAAGTACTGGATTATCAATTTTTTTTGCAGTGACTGAGATCCTTGTGGAGAAAACCATATTATCATTACGATCTTACTGCTGTTTACATTCTCCCAGACACAAATTGAGAAAATGCACTGGACTATTACTTCCTGGGTAAAATAATAACTGTATAGGTCATTTTTTATGTTACCATATTCAAATGTATATTTAACTATCTGTTATATTCTGTGTGTAGCATAAAGAGACAACAAACTTTCCTGCCCTATGGAATAAAGTTCTCCATGTGATGAGTCCAGGTTTTGTCAACAGTGTCAGTTCAGATCAATGTACATAGGGGAAGAAAAGCGTGCATTAAATATGTAATGTTGCTTCTTAAACTGCAAAACTTGGAAATTAGAGGGTCATGGCTCAGAAGGTAAACATTTATTTCTTAGCTTTTAAAACTATTTTAAAACAATTTTTTTCAGGATGAAAAAAATTACGTCAAATAAACGTGTGCAGGTCAGGCTTTGTGAGGTGACGTCGCTGTTTCTATCTGTCATTACCTGGTGTAGGAACCTTCTACACATAATTGAAGAACATTTTAACATTTAATTATCTTAAAATTAGAAGTATAATGAAATGTTATGCCTATTTTGCTGCCTCTACAAGAACAAATGACAAACTACATAATCATAACTACATTACTGAAATGCAGTCATTATTAAAAATTTGGCTGTGAATTGGCAGCCAAATTAGCCATAATATCTTTCTAATTTCAGCAGCACCCACCAGTAGAAGCATATATGGTATAGCACAAGACATGATTATAGAAACTTTGCAAGTCCATAGGCTATATGATCATGTATACTAGTTAAGACAAGACTGCACTAGAGGAAATTCAGGTGCAACAGCAGAAATCATATATGGTGAAAATAAAAGACAAGCAGCTTCTCTGTCAGACTGCACCTCTGTGCTATTTATATGCATAATATAAGGAGCTAAATAAAACAAGGTAATTATAGATCATGTAGAAACACATATAGAAAATGTCTAATGTTTAAGTGAGAGAAAAAGTCCTGAGTGGATCCAGAGGTTACTGAATCAGCTGTAGCTGTAATTTCCAACCATTGGACTGGGTCACACCACACTGCTGCTGATGGCTGATCTAAAGCTGTGACACCAAGTGGTCTTTCATGTTCAGGTGAAACATCTTTGTCTGCAGAGGGGGAGGACAATTCAGTGGGGTAAAACAGTGGAGCTTGTGTTATCCCCAAACACCTCTAGTGTAGACTTTATGCCCTAATTTAGGAGAGAAGAAATACAGAGCTGGTGCAATCCAGTGCATGTGAGTAGATGCAGCTGAGCCAGGAGACTGAGCATGGGGCAATAACAAACACAGGGACAGACAGGAACACTCGAAACACAGTGAAGTGAAAGAACAAAAGGAGACACTAGGAAAAAACTGATGACAGTCGTATTAATCACCATTCACTCCCTGGTCAAATGACATCGGCAGTGATGCAGGTAGTGTCCTCTGTTTCTGATTAGGGGATGTCTATCAGGCCTAAACGTTACATCCATATGTGTACGAAGTAATAATACCCAACTGCCGGCTGAGACTTTACAGCCGGCAGCCCAGCATGATGCTTTTACCCAGAAACACAGCTTCTACACCTTATTTTAATAATAATCACCATTAAATTTGACTCAATGCCATGCACACCATCCTAATGTCCACCACATGCACAATTTACTCCTGTTTGAGTAAAATGTACTAAAAACTACAATGTCCAGCCAACTCTAAAACCAGCACACTTCCAAGTCTCATCTTCTTCACATTTCTCCTCCTCCAACTAAACTGATAGTTTTAAACTTGGTGAATGTAACAAAGCCTTTAGCAGTTGAAAAAATATTTGTATTCATATTCCTGAAAGGCTCTGCCTTCAAGAAATAATTGTATAGATTAAATTTCCAGTCTGGCAAAACAAGAGGAGAGCAGCACACACTGTACCAAAACAGGATAATGAAAATGAGTTTCCCTTTCATTGACTCAACACTGGTGACAACGTTGGTGTTGTGTTGTCCCACTTTATGTTACACATTTAAAAATATAATCTCATCAAATGTCCCCGCAGGAAACAAATTGCATTATCAAGACCTAATGTTTGCAATGCGGCCTGCATCTTTCTGTCTGTATATCAATTTACAGTATCAACTAAGTTGGAATTACATTCAGGTCTGAAATTGGAAGGCCTTTAAGACTCTACTGTAGACTCCAAGACAGTCATCAGTAGCAATAACTGTGGATGTGATAGAATGGAGATGAATGGAGAAAAAAGGAGACTTCAGTGTGAGGGGGTGTGAAGACTGTAGAGACCCGGAGATGAGGGGGAGAAAAAGAAATGTATCACTAATATCTTTTGCACATAAAAAAACTGAACCAGCTGCAAGTGCTTTTTAAAGTCTATTCTTTTCAAGTTCAGTATATAGGTATGTGCAGACACTGGTATGTACTGCTTCGAGGAAATAACAAAGCCTCTCACTCTGCTAAAAGCTTTCTACTTCTCCTGCCTACTCAGCTTTTGTTTACCAAGATAACTTCCAGAGATGGAAGCATCACAACATTAAAGCTACACTAGTCAATATTTGTATATTAATTAAGTATTACTGAGTAGGTGTAACATGAAGGGAGTTGCTCATAGTGACAAACCCACAAAGAAATCTTACCCAATTTTGCAGTTCCCCTCAGCTCTACAGAGATTTTTAGCTTTCAGCTTGCGGCCTACAGTTTTATTGTTTTGGTTCAGTGCTTTAGTCACCCATTTTTCCAGCAGTAGGAAGCAGCTTTTTTTCAGGGAAGGGGTCTGGGGGCTTGTAGAGCCTTTAGCAGTTCAAGAGCCATATATGTGTTTCAAGAGTTGTTGAAGACCACAACAGAGCGGAAAGGACAGTTAATATTAGTGCTGAAAAATAGATCTTTTTCAAATCAATTAGCTAATCGTGAAGACTGTGATTAAAATGTAGGTTAATTATACAGCACATCTGACCCCTTTTAAACAGTCATGCAGTTACAAATTCATTCAATTAAATGTTGTCATGTTTTTATTGAACACAAAGTGGAAACAGTCACAGTGCAGGGTGGGAAAAGAATGTGAACCCTTGGAACTGGTTGACTCTCCTTGGCAGCAATAACCTCAACCAAACATTTCCTGTAGTTTGCTCTTTTGCAAACTTCAGACATGCAGCAGTGTTTTTTTGGACAGTAGTGGCTTCCTCTGTGGTGTCCTCCCATGAACTCCATTCTTGTTTAGAGCTTTATGTATTGTGGAGTTGTCAACAGAGATGTTAGCACGTTGCAGAGATTTCTGTGAGTCTTCAGCTGACACTCTAGGATCCTTCTTAACCTCATTGAGCATTCTAATCTGTGCTCGTGCAGTCATCTTCGCAGGACGGCCACTCCTAGGGAGAGTAGCAACCGCTTATCCTGCATACAAGGTTGTGGAGGGTTGGAGCCAATCCCAGCTTACATTGGGCGAAAGGCAGGGTACACCCTGGACAGGTCGCAAGTCCATCGCAGGGCCACACATAGAAAAGCAACCACTCACTCTCACATCCACACCTAAGGACAATTTTGGAGACACCCATTAACCTAGCCTGCATGTCTTTGGATGGCGGGAGGAAGCCGGAGCATCCACGCAGACACGGGGAGAACATTTAAACCCCACACAGTGCTAACCACTGCACCACCACGCCACCCACGCTTCATGGGAATAGCAAAATAATTTTTTTTTAATTTCTTTTATACAGCAGGGCAGCTCTAACCAACACCTCCAATCTCGTCTCATTGACTAGACTTTAGGTTGGCTGACTTCTGACTCCAATTAGCTTTTGGAGTCATTAGCCTAGGGGTTCACATACTTTTTCCACCCTGCATTGTGACTGTTTACTCAGTGTGTTCCATAAAAACATGAAAACATTTAATTGTTTGTGTGGAGTTAGTTTAAGCAGACTGTGTTTGTCTATTGTTGTGACTTAGATGAAAATCAGATTACATTCAGATCACATTTTATGACAAATTTATGCAGAAATCCAGGTAATTCCAAAGGGTTCACATACTTTTTCCTGCAACTATATATAAAAAAAAAAGAGCAGATATGGGGCACTCGTGGCCCTGAGCATTGAGGATAATTGATACTTTGGCTGAAGGTAGCGTTCAGCAGATGATGACCAACACACATAAAAACACACACATGCACTATAGGAAGCTAGTGCTATAAGGAAGCTATGCTGCTGCAGTGTTTGGCTCCTAGCAAAGAGAATGGGGATGCGCTCTGTGGGAGCCTGCAGAATTGCAGAGGAGGCAAGGCGAGAGGCAACCCGAGCTCGAGTCATTGGTTTCCCTCATCCGAGACGCGTTTTTTTGCTGGTATTGCTGTGTTTCAGGGCCTCTCTGCCCTTCGATGTACCTACGTGGAAGGCCAATAGCAGGGAGAGTGTGCACCCATAGAAGCCTGAGGCAGAGAGCAGACCCCCCAAAACTACCAAAACCGGCAAGACTCCTTGGACCTCCATGAGCTATATGAAAGGACCTGCAAGATGTGCTAGCAAAGCACTCAGAGATAGCCAATTGACTGTGCAGTGCTAACTACGTGACATGCTGGACTTACATAAGCATGCTGGTTAGAAATTGTGTTATATACTGTATATGTATTTGAGTAGTGGTGCTGAAAGAGATCTCCGTCATGACGGCAAGAGTTACTCACATAATCACTTCCTTTTGCCTAATAAATGCGTGAGAAGCTTGTTTACTGTAATGCAGTATTGGAGTTGAACTGAGCTTTTACTTTAAAATTTACTAAAACTTCTGAACATTAAAATAGTCTGTAGCCTGCTTGACATACACCTGAAAGAGTCATCAGAAAACGTGATTCCCCTAAATTTCCCATGCCTGGAGATACTGGGGAAATGCAAAAATGTCCGTAGGTTGATGGATGATGATCAAACACCGAAACAAAAGCAGTGCAGCACATGATCTGAGAAACATTCGCTGCAGCATCTACTGGTTGAATCATTCCACCCCTACTTATTGTGCATGCTAGTTTTAACAATTTTGTCATATTGATTTGAATTCTTTAATCTTTGATAATTACTTTCTGCTGCTCTGGTGATACTATATACACAAGCGTCCCTAAAAGATCTGTAATGCGCAATACTGAAAAACCTTTACCAACTTGGTAAATAGTGAAGCAACATACAGCATGATACAGACATCCTGGCACTACTGCTGATGAAAAGTTTGGGTATGTCCTAACATTTTTATTAACCTAGAGCATTTGTTAGGAACAATCCCTGAACCTGTAAGGACATTTCAGTCCTTGCTGTTCCTTCACCAAGAACTCTCTCCACTGAAAATCAATTCCACTTTAATAACTCGTCCTGTTTAAAAAGAGACCTCGTTTTCTTTTAAATGCAGATGTCTTCTCATCACTTTGGCATATAACCATTTAGATCATAATGACTCTTGCATAACGCAAAAGCTACTTTGGCAGTTGAGAAATTTAAATGAATGTCAAAATTCCAGCATTGTCTCTTCAGAAATCGTTTCTGTAATATTTCAGGGCAGGAAAGGAAGAAAAAAAATAAGAAAGGAGTGGAGGAGGGATGCTGGTCCAGACATTAGGCACCAGCAGGAGGTTGACAGCACTGTCCTCCCCTCTAATTTAAGAGAGTAAGAGAGTAATTATACACCAGTTTTACCTCCACCTCCTCCCTTGACTATTTTGACTCCTCCCAGCCTCCCTCCTCCTGCCCCCTTCACCTCCCTGTCTTCCTCGTATTGCCTCCAAACCCACATTGCACCTTCCTCCATATTTTCCAACTTTCAGCGAGTATTTACACTCTGATTTAAATAAACACCTAAATCATTAATGGATCCCTTATACATTTAACAGTCAAATGTTATTTTTTTGTGTGTGTATAATTTTTAAAATAAGCTAAATAACAGTAAACTATGACAGCAAAGCAAACATGGTTGCTCATTTGAAATAAATATAAAACTAGACTATTTAACTTTAAAAATGTCGAAATACACAAGCCATATAGAGGCTTAGGCCACACCAGAAAGTGGCAAAAACAAAATGTATTCTCGTATCAAAAAGTGGTGCTGGAGCCTTGGCATCATGGACAGCCAAACTTCCATCATTTCCTGGTTTTGTTCCAAGAGTTAGGAAACTTCAAAATCCCATTGACATTTGCAATGATGCTGATAACTAAAAATCCAGCCTTGGAATAGAATCTTACTCAGTGGATGTAATTTTCATGCAATGAGTGGCAGAAGCTAGAGGAGAAACCTGAACATGATATTAAGACTTGCGTTCTCTTCAGTGACTAGTTGTTTTTCACCAGTAAATTGTAGTTGTCCAGTAACATTTAACTTGAAACTGCTGCAGAAGCTATAGGACTACCCAAATGTAACTTAATTTACACGAATATATAGATCATTTCTGTGTCTACATAATTATTACATAAAAGGTACTGGTCAGTAATACTTATATTTCTAATGGAGTTTAGGGTGGTCTAGCAGGTTTTTCAAGATTTTAACAGTTTTTAACCTCTTAACAAGCAGGAATGGTGCAGCCATAAAAAAGTATTTGTTTTGAATATTTAATTCAGTTTTAACTACCTTAAAGCTACTTACATAAGTTGAATTCAATTGGGGAAGTACATGGGAGGTTAATTGAATTTAGTGAGTTTTATTGGACACTACATGGTGAACGAGGCTGCTTGTGTAAGGCACTGTGGATTTATGATGGCACAGCCAGATATTTGCTACTGTACATTGGGGTTTTATAATGAGCAAATTATAATAGAATAAAAGTTATGTTTGGATATAATAAATATAACACTGATTGAAAAAGCCATGAGGCTAAGCAAAACCACAAAGGTGTGGGCCTCGATGAGAAAGGGAGATGTGGAGAGAAAGGGGTGTGGGAGTGGAGCTGTGATGGGTGGAACCAGCCTTGTTGCTAAATGGGGCTTTCTAATGACAAGGCGTGTTGGAGTTTGAAGATATAAATACTTTTTTAAAAAGCTGTTCCAAGCAAGACCTGGAAAGAGTCCACTATCCCTGCTTAAAATGACAGGGTGGATGGAAAGGGATTGTGGGTGGGAGGTGGGGGGTTGCGGGCAGATGTTTGTGTGTGTCCGTGTTCTTTCTTCCACAATGTGCTACTGTGTCACATATGTTTCTCATGTTAAACACCCATGAAACACACACACACACACACACACACACACACACACACCATCATCTCCTGTTTAACTGTGATGGATTTACATTCAAAATTTGTTGCCTTACTTGCTCTACAATGAGTTACTGTACTCTTAAGCACTGAGTTTAGCCCATAATTCAAAATCCTGTTTATGCTGACCAAATACTGACACAGATGTTTGACTTCTGTTGACACAAGACTGTGGAGACTCTGCAGTAAATGGATAAAATAGCAAAACAAAACAAGCAAAATAAACATATTTAGACAGAAGAACATATTTACTTAGTTACTTTTTTGATCTGACCAAACCTGCTTCAGCAAACAAAATGTTTTTTTTAACCAAACTCATAGATTTACATTCTTTTTTGCCAGTGACTTCGACCATTCACTCATGCCTCCCCCATTTACCTGAATCAACATGGTCTTTGGCTGGTGATTACATTGCTGTTAAGATTCAGAAGGAAAACCAGATCTCAGGCAGGCAAACTCAGTGTCTTCTTTTAAATCTCTTCTCAAAACTTCCTTTTATCTTATGGCTTTTTCTTACATGATGATATTTGTTGTAACTATTTAAATGGTTTTATATTGCTTCATATCTTATGTTTTGTTTTTTTTATTGTATTTACTGGAAAGCACTAACTTTGTTACTTTCTTTTTAAAAGGTGCTAATTTTATAGTGTGTGTGTTTTGATAATATTTAAAATTTTGTCTGCATCTGAATATGGCATCCGGAAAAAGTGGCATGGCAGGTGATGTGCCTGTATATTCCAGATTACAGCCGGAATGCTGTTTCATATTCCTTAAATGTGTAACTGCAATAATCACATTTTACAGATTCATACTAATGATCTTTGTGGCTGCTGCTTTAACATTTGACCCACAGAGACAGTGTCACCATTTCTTTCTGCACTGACAGCATTCTCACACTTACAATGAATCTGTGGTTGAAGTTGGTAGAATTACTTTGGGAATCCAGAGTTCTTTAAGTAAAAGGATGTTTACTTCCAGACAATAGTAGGTGCATAGCAGATTGTTGGCTAGGCTAGGCTAGACTAGGGTTAGCATGAAACTGTCCCGGTTAGACCATCAAGACAAAAGAAAAATATTCTTTGATAACGTCAAAAGTTCCAAGCCACTGCAAACAACAACTATGACTACAAATGTGCATTTTGATACAAAACATCCAATTACTGAGCATAACTTCTGTTACGTACACAGCTAGCCTGCTAACGCAAGTGGAAGCATAAGTTCATGTGTTGTACAAATCTGAAAATACTGTACATGCAGTATAGATTTACTTCACTTTTGCATTCTGAGTCAATTCTGCAACAATGGTGGCGTATTTCACTGATTTGTGCCTCTTACAACGGTGGCAAATGCTGCGATTACACTGTACATGACGTACACTTAACTGAACCTAGCATAGAATTTCAACCCACATGACGTGATGACGTTTCTACTAATACCACCCAATTGTTACAGTGAAACGAGGCATTTCGCAGGAGTTGTGACGCTTAAAATGCAACACTACTGAGAGAGTACGCTATAGTATATCTTATGATGTAAGCACCGTTTAAGTGACTTGGTTGTGATTGGCCAGTGAGCCCAGTCCCTGAACATGCATGCCGCATGCTCTTTATTATTTGACAGCTCGGCATCCCAGATGGCCAGTATACCACTGCTAAGGATGTTGGTATTTAATTTTTCAACCGATCTCTGCCTACAATGTTCCTACAGGGTCAGTTCCACTCCTTAGTTGTTCCTATAGCCTATAGGATGTTTTTTCCTGCTGTGATGGAGTTCTGCCTGTTGCAGTGTATCTACTTTCAGTTCAATGGCAACAACATTTCTAAATGTCAAGATGACGCTTCTAGTTGCAGTGATGCTTCTACCTGCTTTGACGATGTGTCTGTCCTTAGTGCTAATGTCTCTGCTTGTGATGAGAACAACTATTCCCACAGTGATAGCTTTTCTACCTGTGGTGGCGACGATTCTTCCTGTGGTGTGACATTTCTACCCACGACAATGGCCTTTCTCCGCAGTAAAGGGCGGTAATGCAACAATAAATGAATCCACTTTTAAACTGCCCAAGGAGAAGAGGAAAAAATCCATCTGTCTCAATGTTGATGCTTAATGGTTGACATTAAACGGTGTCATCTGATGACGTGTAGAAGCTGCAAATGGCAACCCATAGTGGAGTTATTTTATCTCAGCCCCTGGCATGCCTCTATTTGGACTGCAGGGAAGCATTAAGGCCAAGTATTGGGAAAAGGCTTTAATTTCAGTACCAAGCAGATTTGCTCCTGTGTCACTCTTTAGACCTGGGACAAATGTTTAAGCTGATATAATCAATGTTTTTATATTAGGGCTGAACCATTAATTGTATTTGCGATAATATCACAATATGATAAGACAAGGTTTTGTAATCTCAAACGCTGCGATTACACTGTGGTCACATGACACGCAAGAGCCTGCAGAGGAAGCATCAACTTGGCAAGTTGGCACATGCAGATTTTATCAGGGGTCAGCACTATCTCACCACTGGAACATGTTGTCTTTCATGTTGTTTCTGGAGAACACTCAATCTAAATCAATTGTGAAGTCAAGCCACAAGTTGTAAATAAAAGACATGACCCCCTTTTGGCCACATCGTAAAGCATCACACACATATACCTCCCATTGTCCCAATACCCGATAAACCAGAGGCCCTCAGTGAGTAACGTTAATTACATGACTGTGTTTGAAGATGGTACTCATGGAATTCCCTTTACACTACGCTGTACAGTGACTTGTACAATGGCCTCAGGCTTGACAGAACCTGACACTGCGGAAACTTTAGTGTCAAACAGGGAATGAAATTAGCATCCGCGAGGAAATTGTTGGCGGTGGCGGGTGAAACCAAACTCACTGGTCTGAAAAAGGCCCAGTCTGTCCTCAGTTACAGCTAGTGTGCTGCTTACCAGCAGCATCGGCCTGCTACAGGTGGTGGGGTACTCCGGTGTTGTCAGAGAATTACTTCGCTTGTCTATTAGACGCGAGAGGCGTCACTTGGTTCTACTTTCCTTGGCAAACATTTGTATTGAACCTTAAACTGAGTTTCCTTTTTTTTTGCTTGCTGGGATCCAGAAAAGGTTGTTTTTATTGACATATAGACTCTTGTGGAGATTCAAATTGAGATAAGGTGGTTAAACTGTGGGTTTTGTATTGAGCGCATAATGTATAACTCGCTGGGGTGAACTTTTTTTTTCTTGTCGTCTGTAGGTAGGCCTACCTGATGATATAACATGATAATATTTAATGTTATGACTTGATCTTTCTCTGAAATGATTATAATTTGATACCTCTTATACATCATTGCTCATAAAGCAACCCATTTTACTCAGTCCCTTTCTAACCTCCTTCCTTCCTATCATGGCTGACATCTACAGTAGCTTAATAATAATGGACTAATTGTGCATCTTCAATTGAAATACCTGGTTGTTAAGTAAGGTGGAGTGATTGTCTTGTACTGAAAGACATAGGTCCTTTTGTGCATGCAAACATGCATATGTTTTTGTGTAAATATATAGAACATTGAATTACATTATTAACATTAAATGATGCCTAAGGTCGAGCTCTCTTCTGAGTTATGTGCATGCTACTTGTCCGTGTGGACAAAGTGGAGTGTAGTGACTATAACGTTAGTGAGTTGGGCAGATGTGTTGTACAGCCCAGGAAACGGAATTGAAAAGAACAGAAAATTGTGAACACTTGTGAACCTTGAGAGGACAATGAAATACGGGAGTCTCCCGTGAAAACTGGGAGGGTTAGCAAGTATGAGCTAACCGGCGCTAATCTCTGTGGCTCCTTGTTTAATTCTAATTTTGGAGCTGTCAGAAGGTGTATTTTTTCTCCTTTTTTAAAGAGGCTAGATTCCTTCCTCACACCACCTAACATAATGAAATTAAACTGATATCAATTTCCATCAAACTCTCGCAAACTGTATTTTGGCAAATCACATTTTCCCTGATGAGTTTAACAGTGTGTCTATGAATGTGTGTGTGTGTGTGTGTGTGTGTGTGTGTGTGTGTGTGTGTGTGTGTGTGTGTGTGTGTGTGTGTGTGTGTGTGTGTGTGTGTGTGTGTGTGTGTGTGTGTATGTGTGTTTGTTTCTCAATACAGTCCCTGTGCTCCTGTTGACAAACAGCTTTGTCCCTCTGCTATACACACAAAAGACGTGAGCCTTTGAGCACACATTGTGTGTGCAAATAACATCATTTACAAACAAAATACAATCTTATTTGTGCACACAAGCACTATTGTGTTTAAGTGTACAAGATGTTCACATATGGGCTTCTCGCAAATACGTATTTATTCAAATCTCAGCACTTCCAACTCAATTACTTGAGTGAAATGATCACAGTAAATACATTCATCTTGTACTTCTACAACAAGGTGTTGAAGCTTGAACGTAACTAAAAAAGTGTTTGCCTCTGAGATAAGATACATTTTCATTCCTCCACTGTGGCTTTGGAAAAGAACTTTTTGCACATTTGTTGACCTGAAAATATCATATATAAGTTGTAGCCTTTGTATGTAAATTGATATTACATCATAACATGAACCTTCATTTGAGATATATTGGTTTATTTATTACATATTTTGGATGGCTTTGGGTGAGGTTTTCAACAAACCATAGCCATCTCTTATCAACACCCTGTGAGCACCAACAACAGGAAATCAGCTGGTTTTTATATCTAGTTTTACCTGATGCAGTGAAACCCTTTCACCTTCAAACAGGACTCCAACAGACACAGTAGTATTCGCAGATAAACAAATGAACTGATACTTTTATGTTTATTTGTAATAAACAAACTGAAAAGACACAAACCAGGTTCCCAGAAGAAGCCTCTGCTGAAGCAAAACTTAAAGAAAGATGTCACTCAAATCCACCAGTCTGCAAAAAGACAGGTGGTAAAAAATACAGTATTCAACTAATTCATATTCTCTGAAGTCCAGCTTTGACCCTATTTAACCTAAACTATAGAACATATTGGACACCAGGAGCCCTCTTTTAAAAGTTATCGCAGTAAATTATGAATATATATGTATTTACTGTGTCCATCGCTATAACGGATGATATAGGTTTAACCAATCACTGTACATGTCTTACCTGACTGTATCTAAGGTTATACATTTGTTGTAAAATAAGAAGATGAATTATTGGGTGCTTTGTAAAAGATCAATATATTGTAAATTTATTATATAGTTGTTGTTTATCTATGGCATGGTTACTCTGTTAACTTTTTAATTTCTGTGGAGTGACAGAGTACATTTTATTATAGTGTTTCGAATCATATCGTATCTAACCATACAACAGATATTGTATCTATGGGATGGTTTTCCATGATTTCATATCGTACAACTTCTTATTGCATTTCATCATCACATTGTAGGATACTGTCATACAGTATCGAATAGGATTGTATAGTATTGTATAGTGTGGTGCAGTGAATGATACACCGGTAGTATAGTGCAAAAATAACAAAGCCATATAAATGATAACACCACACAGCCTTACCAAAGGCTTTTCAAAGCAACAAAGGTCAGTTATGTGCGATGAGCTGAAGCAGGCAAAAGAGTGAAATCATTTGGGGAGTGGATTCGCTCAAAGCCTATTTAATCTCATAATCTTTATAGAGTAGCTCTTGTTAGCTGGTTTTGGCCCTGGAGGCAAACTCCACGCTGCCCCTGCTACCTATTAGCATCACATCAACATGTACAGGCTGAGTCTATTGACAGCAACACACACACACACACACACACACACACACACACATTTACACACATACTAAAGAAAGAGGCTGATAAAGTGAGATATACCAGCTAACAAACTCCCATTGCATACAAGATCTAAAAAAAAAATTTATTAGCTTACATGTTTGCTGTGGCTTCTCTCTTGCCATATTACTGTTAATCACTGTTTCTGAAGACAATCCTGTCCCCCCATCCTTCCACATCTGCCTGTCCTATCATCACATCATAGTCATCCTTCAGTCCTGTTTATATCTGCAGCTACCCTGGGGTCAGCGCTGCTATCATTTATCTCTCTGACGAGGACTTCCATCAGCCAATTGCTGGAGGCTGCTCCACACATTACCACAGATGCATTATTCATTCATAGACATAGTTGCCTCTCAGTGAGGTGGAGAGTGAAGAGTCCAGATAAGTTCTCTTAGAAGAGGACGTCCTGATGACACAAACTGGTTTATTGCTATTACTGGTTTCTTCATTCTGTTTGCTTAATAGCTTGTTATTTCTTCAGAGCTCCATTTCTATGTCACACGAAAAAAATCTGCCTTGCTTCCATGACACACTGTGAGCCAGTCTGCTTACTTAAGAGCAGCAAATCCCTCACACAGAACATGATAAGATTACAGGAGGTGAGGGATAGGAGCAGTGTTGGGGGTAACATGTTACAAAGTAACGCATTCCTGTAATCAGATTACTTTGTAACGCAGTAATGTAACGCATTAGCCTACTGTTGATAACTTAAGTAACCACATCATTGCGTTACTTCCGAACTGGTTCTTGAACTATCGCATAACGGGAGGAGAGAAAAATAAACATCCCTTTTCGTGCGTGTTTGAGTAACACTTTTCCTACTTTTGACTTCAGCGGCAGTTCACGAGGACGCAGAAATGGCAGAGCTGCCAAAGACATCTTTCGAGGTACTGGAGGTTTTGCTTCATATTGTTTCGCGAAAGGACAGCGATACCCTCTAGTGTGGCAAGTCTGTGCCACTCTGTGCCAGTGACAAGGCTCTTTAGCCTGGGCTCTGAGGCAAGGATTATACTTTCTGCGTCCGCGAGTATGCAAGGGTCCACTACGGTCTTAAGGAGGAACAGGTTGTCTGACAAACGATTTGAGAGAGTAAGTAAGTAATAAGTCTGATCAGAGTAGAGCCAACACATTGAATGTGAGGATAACGTTTCATTCCAGACATCTGTGACGCACAATGCAACAGTATTGGAGAAGTTAAAGATTTCAGCTTCATTGTATATTTTGCAATAATATTTAATTTAATACATCATTTAAATATCATTTACAAAATGTGTTGTATGTGCATATAGGTATTTAAGTTTTGATAAAGTGGTCCAAATTACTACGTATACTTTGTAACTGATTGAAACCAGTTTTGTGTTTTAAAGATTTATAAATAATAAATATAGTGTACTTAGCCTCCTGATCCTGTCCTTCATTCACACTTCTGCAGGTAGTAGGGGTGTGTGTGTGTGTGTGTGTGTGTGTGTGTGTGTGTGTCGCCACCAGCTTGGGACAACAGCCTTGTGGACCAAATGACTGCTGGTGTGATAATGGCACATCAGGTAGACAGGCTTCACCTCGACAAACTCCTCTGTAACTGTGTCTGCAGATAAACCCACTGCTCTTCACTGCAACAGAGAGCTGTGGTAAGTCTGAGCTGCTAAAAGGGCAGCAGGTTTCAGTGCTGCAGCCATCCACTGTTCCTGCATTATGGCAGCATTCTCCTGTCTGCATAGGGGTCCCACCTTCACCACCAGCCTCCAGAGGAATCCTGCCTTAGTTGCCAGGCCTCCAGAGGGGTTCCTCTTTCATCACTGGAGGGCTGCAGTTCACCAGAACTGCTCCGCTACCATCGTCGAGAGAGATGCTCCGTCCTTCAGCCCTGCCTCCTCTTCGCCCTCCAGACCTACTCCGGTCTTTGGCCCTGTCTCCTAGTTGTCATCCAGACAGTACCGCCTGTCTGTTTTGACCTCACGGCGTGCGACTGAGGTCTCCAGCTCCACTTATGTCCTGCCCCCTTGCTGCCAACCTGAGGTTTTCAGCTCTGCTTTTTTTCCTGCCTCAAGGCGACCCCCCGTCCAACACTGAACCTCTTCCCTGAACCTCCTTCACCCATTCGGCTCTACTTGGACATGTTTTTGAAGGGACGTCTGGGGGTTGTCCCTTCAAGGGGGATGCTGTCATGGTTTTAGGTTTTAGTTTCATTATTTCCTGTTTTATTTTGAAAGAATCCGTCCTCATGTGTCTTGGGTTACTTTACTTCCTGCCTTTGTACAGTTTGGTTTTCCCACCAGTTACGATTGTCTGATCAGTTTCACCAGTGTCTAGTTAGCCTCACATCAGTGGTGTATTTGGTTTGTCTGTTCCTTTGCTCTAGTGTCAGTTCTTCTTGTGTCTAGTGTTCCAACTATTTCCCCAGTGTTTGTTTCTAATGTTTATAGGACTGCTTTCCAGGACCTTGTCTGTTTTGTTTGTTTTCGATTTTCTGCCTGTTCCTCGTCAGATTTGTTTGCCTGTATTGGACTGCTTTCTGGTTTTGACCCCTTGCCTCCCTCACCATCCGGTAAGCCTTTTGTACATTGACTTTTACTCATTAAATTATTGTACTGCACCTGCTGTACCTCCGGTGTCTGCATTTGGGTGAGGCTTACCAAACAGGAAATTAAAACTGCATTTATACCTGGGAATCAAGGTCAGAGGGAAGGGAAGAATGAAAGAGACAAGAGAGAAGAGGAAAGAAAAGGATGCAGAGGAGTCAGTATTACCAGCAGTGTGAAGTGAGATGGATAATACAGTAAGTGTGGTGTAGGATCCAGGTAGCTTGCAAATAGGATGACCAATCCAAGACAATGTGTGTGTATGCTTTTCCGTTGTGTTATTGATGAGCATGTCTTTGTGTTTGTCTCGCAGTCATGTCATGGAGGTGGAGATGAACACAGAATGAACACATAGGCCAAATGAAAATGAGTGCCAGAGCTTATCAGACAAGGGGTTTATTAAAATTGTAGTGTCTGTGTAATTTGTTACTGGCAGTAAAAAGACTGCAGGATATGACTAAAAGTCTAGATATCTATGTTTGAAAGCGCAAACGAATGCCAATCTGTCACTACACTGTAGAAAAAATAGTGGTAGGGCTATGGTGGCTGACTCTGCTAGTTCTGCATGTATTTCATTTTTCACACTGTATGATACATAATAAACAAGTCACAGGAGAGTCTATTCATGTCCGGAGGAGCTGTAGACTCTGAACAGGCTGGTCAGCAGCTGAACTTCTCATTTTAATAAACTGTCACCTGCCAAATAGACTTCTTCACTTACTTGTTTTCCTACAGTATGATTTCATTTCATTAACAGCAGATTCTGCTTCAAGTAGCATGGTTACTGTGTTATCTGAAGAACTTTTCTGAGTAAAACCTGGAACAGCTTTCTTTATATTAGTCTATGTTCCAGAGTGAGCTTTCAGGTTTTAGGCCTAATGCATTGTTCTTGTGCTGGCCTGCACAATCTCTTACATGCATCTGTAAACCTCCACCATGGCTGGCTTGTGGACCTAGCAAAAAAACTTAAATAAAAATTGTGGACCTGGAGGTGCATCAACTACACAACACTCCTTACTAATGATTGGCTTGTATGTCTGTGGTACCCCAAAGCCGAATCACTTTCTGTTCCTTAAAAGCCTCCTCCTCCCACTTCTTTAAAATGCACAGGCAATCACAAAGCCAATGTTTTTCTAAAGACTAGCTGAGGCAAGAACAGAAAAGGTGACATACAGCCATTTTGAAAGTTTCCTGAGGGCATCAACATGTACCTGCTGTAGATCTGTTCCTTTAGAGTGTCTGAGAGCAATGGCAAGTCCTGCAAGGAGTGCGAGAGAGTGCGACTTACACAAGTGTGTACACATTATTGGTGCAGCTGCACAGAAGATGGTGCCCAGTTAAGTGCAGAGAACATGCTGCATTTGTTACTTTGCAAAGTAATCTAGATAAACATACTTCTTGGTACAGGCTCTTGCACATGCAGTGTAGACAATAAGTTAAATTACAGCTTTATGTATTGTTTTGAGTTTTCTTATGGGGAGTAATGATGTCAGAGCCCAAACACCAAATAGCAATCTCTCTAATTCAATTCAATTTTATTTATATAGCCCCAGAACAATAACTTTAATTTAATATTAGAAAATTACAGGTCATCCAGGTTTTAACATCCTGAAAGCACACTTGAAGTTTAGCTAACTGATTCATCTGGCTTGATCGATAGATATGATCACGATCATCTGCATAACAGTGAACGTTTAGGGGTTTCCTGCAATATTGCCTAAAGCAAGACTATATAAGGTGAATAGGATTGGACCTTTATTGCAATTAAATATTTCCGTCTCTCTAATAGGATGTGATGGTCAATGGCGTTGAATGCAGCAATAAGATCTAACAGCAGACAAGTCCTTTGTCTGATGCAATTAGAAGATTATTTGTCATTTTCACGAGTGCTGTCTCTGTGCTATGATGACCTCTAAATCCTGACTGAAAATCCTCAAATAAACTATTGCTATGTAGAAAGTCACACAGCTGTTTGGTGACTGCTTTCTCCAGGATCTTAGAGAATAAGAGAAGGTTAGATATAGGTCTATAGTTGGCTAAAACCCCTGGATCAAGAGTGGTGTTTTTAAGAAGAGGTTCGATAACAGCTACTTTAAAGTACTGTGGTCCATAGCCTGTTAATAAAGACAGATTGATCATGTCTAGCAAAGAAGTGCTAATTAAGGGTGAAATGTCTTTCTGTTCTAGCTTTTACTCTCCACTCATTCCTGTTGATGGACCAAAATCTAGCCACAGAAGTCAGTGAATTAGAAAGACATTTCTGTACCTCACCCTGCTAGTAGTAGTCTGCAGGACTTATGGTTTGGGAGTGAACTACATGTTTGCAACAGTTCTCTCCAATACTTCAGACATTTATTCAGTGATATAGTGACTTCATCTCAGCTGCAGCCAGTACTGATAATACTTTTTATTTCATCCTCTGAAGCACTGTAAGTCAAAGAATGTGGGATGGTAGGATTTTTACCCCTGTCTCTACGCTTAAAACACACAAACACACACAATGATGTACACTTGCCGTGCAACTGAACTTGACTACCTCATCTTGAGTCTGCACTGCAGTTTGTCTGATGATCAATCAGAGTGTAACAGGAATTTTGTGGCTTGAATATGAGCTACTCAGCAAATATGTGCTTGCCAACTCTTTCTCTCTGCATATACGCACTCTCTCTCTCTCTCTCACACACACACACACACACACACTATGGATCACCACTTCATCTTGGCAGGGGCAGGAATTACTGTCATGGTTAATGGTCTCACAGGACAAGATGCTGCTTTTGGACAACTTTGTATAATTCATCTGAATGCTTGTAAGAGGAGTTCATTACTACTCAGACTGTATCTGTCCATGTGTGTGTACCGCAACCTCCTCAAAGGATGTTTGCACTTGACAGACCATCAAAAAAGCATCTAAAAGCACTTCACAGTGCTTTCCGAGTCAGTACGCTACATAAACAAAGCCACAAAATGCTGTTCTCAGCTCACTGTCACGGGGGGGGTATTAAAAAATGAACAAGAAGCTTCAGTTTGACTCTCAACCAGATGGATCCCTTAAAGAGCTTCGTGTTATATAATAACCACACCATTACTAGCCAGGTGTGAGCAGGAGTGGACAGGTGGCTGATTTGTGTTGTGTCAACAAATCTTTTGGGTTGACTAACTGAACTGACTCACTTTCTGAAACAATCCATTCTCTCAGTCAGTTCAGTTGAGCTCTCGGTCAGTTGTGAGCCAACATGCAGGGACACATTCACTCACTGAGTGAGTGATTCAAGTCATTGATCCGCAGGAGGAATTAGGTGTGTTCAAGACAGCAACAAGAAAAGGCAAATAACTAGTTTTCCGAGGACTAGAGGGAAACAGCTCCTTTCAGCAAAAGTAAAAACAAAAGCTTACCAATGTGTACAGAAAGCACACAGAAGACGACCAAATACCTACAAATAAACATATACACACTCAACATACAAAGCAATATACACTCACCTAAAGGATTATTAGGAACACCTGTTCAATTTCTCATTAATGCAATTATCTAATCAACCAATCACATGGCAGTTGCTTCAATGCATTTAGGGGTGTGGTCCTGGTCAAGACAATCTCCTGAACTCCAAACTGAATGTCAGAATGGGAAAGAAAGGTGATTTAAGCAATTTTGAGCGTGGCATGGTTGTTGGTTCACAATCTGCTCAGTTACTGGGATTTTCACGCACAACCCTTTCTAGGGTTTACAAAGAATGGTGTGAAAAGGGAAAAACATCCAGTATGCGGCAGTCCTGTGGGCGAAAATGCCTTGTTGATGCTAGAGGTCAGAGGAGAATGGGCCGACTGATTCAAGCTGATAGAAGAGCAACTTTGACTGAAATAACCACTCGTTACAACCGAGGTATGCAGCAAAGCATTTGTGAAGCCACAACACGCACAACCTTGAGGCGGATGGGCTACAACAGCAGAAGACCACTCATCTCCACTACAAATAGGAAAAAGAGGCTACAGTTTGCAAGAGCTCACCAAAATTGGACAGTTGAAGACTGGAAAAATGTTGCCTGGTCTGATGAGTCTCGATTTCTGTTGAGACATTCAGATGGTAGAGTCAGAATTTGGCGTAAACAGAATGAGAACATGGACCCATCATGCCTTGTTACCACTGTGCAGGCTGGTGGTGGTGGTGTAATGGTGTGGGGGATGTTTTCTTGGCACACTTTAGGCCCCTTAGTGCCAATTGGGCATCGTTTAAATGCCGCGGCCTACCTGAGCATTGTTTCTGACCATGTCCATCCCTTTATGGCCACCATGTACCCATCCTCTGATGGCTACTTCCAGCAGGATAACGCACCATGTCACAAAGCTCGAATCAATTCAAATTGTTTTCTTGACCATGAAAATGAGTTCACTGTACTGAAATGGCACAAATTAACTCAATGCTATGCCAACAAGCTACCCTGGCTTTGTCGTTAACTTGTCTTTACATTCATAATTTCCTGACACTACCAATGTGCATTCCTCTGGAGAAATACGGAGCATGCGCCGTTGCGAAAAAATACACCCCTTTTATGCGAACGCGCACCAACTCCAATTAAGTTAACACTGGGTTTACACAGACTCAACTAACCAACATCTTATCCACCGTTGTAGTACCGTTTAACTCCAGTGTGGGCGGTCAGAGTTTGTCAACCCTGAGTTTGCCTGATAACTCTGAGTTAACTCTGAGTAGGTTGAACTCCCTTCGTAGTACAGGCCACTGGAAGCTTTATTACTTGTTTCTGTTTGGATTAAAATCACTGAACTTGACGTTGGCTCTCTATTGTCTTGCGTTTGGGCTCTCTCCTTTTTTCACTCATCTGAATCCTGACACAACTGTAAATTTGATGAAAAGACACAAATAAAAATATGATACAATTTATAAAGATATGCTCAGGTGGTCTCCATGTTTTGGTCATGTTTACCATTGTCATGTTGACTGTTTACTGGGAGTTTTGCTTCAAAACATATTATTTCTATGCCCCCAAAACAATGAAATATATATAAACACAATGAATATTGATCAATATTCATATGACCCAAGAATTCCATGCTAGTGATTCTGATTCTATATGGCAATACAGACAGATAAATGTAATTAAAAGGCCCCACAGTGATGTATAAGTTATCAAAAGGTTCATTTGTGTCTGTGCTGCAAAGACTGTGTGTTCGATCGGGGCTACAACTAATGATTATTTTCATTGTTGATTAATCTGCCAATTATTTCCTCGATTAATCAAATAGTGGTTTTATATCAAAATATGGGGAAAGAAATGTTGACCGTTTTCTCCCAAAGCCCATGATGACATCCATAAATGTCTTGTTTTGTCCACAATCCAAAGATACTCAGTTTACTGTCATAGAGGAGCAAAGAAACCAGCTTTAAGATGCTGGAATCAAATCTCATCCTCAAACCAATTAATCTAATAATTAATTTATTATCCAAAAAGTTGCAGAATAATTTAATATTAGACAACTAATCACTTATTCAATTAATCGCTCTTGTGTTTAAGTAAAACACTGCAGTAAAATGATCACATCTTATAGTATTAGTGTATTATGTTGTTCTTTACTTACACGCATTTAGTGTTATTTTTACTTTTTTACTTTCTGCAACTGGCTCTATACAGATTACGAATATACAGTGAGAGATGGTGTTCGTGTCTTGCCCCTTTGAACATTGGATTTTTATACAGCACAACAAACTCCTCTCTCTAACGCTGACTCATCTTTCCACCAAGAGATTTCAGAGCAAGAACTGTTCTGAAGCAAGACTTCAGTTTCCTCTTAAAAAGAAAGGGTGTTCCCGGGAGTCACTCGTAGGGATCCTTTCCATGAGGTTGCCAGACACCTGGTATACCAGTCTGAGCCTGTCGGTGGCAACAAGAAGCACTTTTTGTGGACGAGATTTTGACGGGTGCATCTGCCCTGAAGGAATATGCTGCAGCTGGAGGCTGAACCCATCTTCTGCACGGATTCCAAAACTTTTTTTACCTACTATTCATTGCCACACCAAAATATGTGAAAATAGGTCCCAGGTTTAAAAGTACAAGACACATTGATGCCTTAGCTGGGAGGCTAAAAGATGACTTACCCTGTCCCCATGCTTATAATAAGTTGCTCTTGTCCGCTGTAGTCGCTGTTCTGCTCGGCTTGTCGACAACAGGTTGTATTTGCAGTTAAATGTTCTGCCTCCTAATTTGGTTATTTAGCCCATTAACATTTAATGAAAGTATGTTGAACTTGTCATATTCCCTTTCAAGAGATTACCTGGACCTCATTGTCGTCTTGAGTAGCGAGTACTAAAGTAGCGAGTACTAAAGTAGCGAGTACTAAACACTTCGCATAGTGTTTAAACACATGCTGGTCCCACCCTTTACTTACGAAGAATTGTCCTAATTCACAGTAATGGGAATTCACAGGATTTTCATTGACAAAGTAGATTCTGTTAAGAGTTATTCCCTCAGCCATTCACTGAATTCAGGTGCTGCTCACATACATCACCTTAGACACTATCTGACTCACAGATCACCCAACCAGAATGATGTAAGCCCCCACTGTCCCTCATGTCCGAAATTCATTGTTACAGCTCTCTTGCTCTGCCTCTCCACCATCTCTAATCTCACCAATTTCTGTCTACAGGTCTGCTGAGGACTGCAGAGGCCACCTTCCAAGCCCGGAGCTCAAATATCCCGTAGCAACAAACTGCCAAGGCCTCCGTCCTCCCCTCTCCATCCAACCAATAAATCCTCACTTCATTCAGATGTTGTGCTGCCTGGTCAAACTTATGATGCAAAGACGCTCCAGTCTGAGTTTAGATAATTTAGGTTTAGAAGATGTAGATATGAAAATTAGGTTTACTGCAGAATCAGAGCATTTTGATTAATGTTTGCTCATTTCCATAGCCAGTCAACGGCGAAAGAATTATGCCACATTCATGTCATATTAGATTTATTGCAAATGTGAACTATGAACTGGAAAAGCAGTTCATGTCAACAGAGAGAAAGCAGAGGAATACTTGCTGCTACATATGTGAAATGAAATGAGTTGATAAAAAAATAGTTTTGGCTTTACTGCAGGCAGTTAGATGTGTGTGATTGTTTTCATGATGCAGGAACAAAATGTTGCTTCATCTCAATTCATGAGAATGCAACGTTCCAAATGTGAATCAACCAGACATGCTAAAACCTGACTTGACTCCAAGGCTGCTTCTCTGACCTGCTTGCAAATATATAAATAAATGGCTGCGGCTATAGAGGTAGAGTGGGGCGGTTCAATCCCCATCTCATCCCGTCCATGTGTTTGGCCAGCACCCTGCGTTGTAGCTCTCTGCTATATGCTATGACTGCGTGGGTGAATGAGTGGCAAAAACTTTGTAAGGCGCTTTTTAGATAAAAGCACTATATAAATATAGGCACTTACCATTTAAGTGGTCTATTTAAAAATGGTTTATTACAGCTTGGATTTTCAGAACATTCGCACACACATCAAGGTCTGTTTACAGGTGTTGAGGAGTACTACTGCGTGTGAAAAACGTTGTATAAAGCCTTTTGTGGCTCCAGGGAGTGGGCCGCAAAGTCGAATAAGTGATGCCACTTGAGTTAGCGATTTGAAAATGAAAAGAAATCTGGGTGTGTGGCGCTAGAAATAAGTGAGCTTACCAGACCTCTGTAGCCAGCTTCTCATTTCTGCTGGAGGCTAGCAGCTGGGAGTTATGTTAGCAGCTACTAGCATAACATGCTTAATCTCTGTTGTTGAGTTGCACTGTGGAGAATGTAGGCGCCAGGTTTTAACAAAAAAATAATTTGTGGAATAAAAGTAGATGGTTCTGCAGCATTGATTTGGATCCTTTTTTTAGGATCTATATTTAGTGCATTACCTTCTGACCATAAGCATTTAAATATGTCACAGCATTTATTTGCTCCTTACGAAGTTATAGGAAGGTGCTCACAAAGAGCACTCAACTGCAGCGAGGGCACCTCCATCCTCACTGCAAACAGTGCAACACAAAACGCTTTTGGCTTTTTCCTCCGTCTGGCTTATCCTCGTCTGCATTCACCATCTCACAGCTCATTTCAAAGGTGCTTTATTGGCATGAAATACACAAGATGTCATTGCCAGAGCAAAAGAGGATTCAATTCACAACGATGAGTGAAATGAGGCTGAACAGAATGAAAGGGGTGAAAAGATATCCTACAGGATGAATAGACGCTTTTCAGGAGGGATCTTTTAGTTGTTTTCTGTCTGATTACCTGATTCCCTCACCTAATACAATTTTCATGTTTTCTGTAGAAGCCTATGAATCATAAATGTTATTGTTTGTCATTGTGTGAAGTTTAACAATGATTATTAAATATAATATCTATTTTATGCTAAAGCTTTATTGATCTTGGGGTTAATAGTGATTTAGGATAAAAGATTTTCTTTCTAGTTGACCACAGAGAGTCTGTGTAGGTAACCTTAGTGGGAAACAGAACAGCAATCAGATTTTCCAGTTCAAACAAGGCTTAGAGGCGTCACAGCCATGCTAGTGGCGGCAATTTCAGCTAATGCTAAGATGAGCATGCTAGCACACAGTACTACAGAACAGTATACAGAACATAAGTACAACACATACAGTACAGCTGAGGCTGATGGGAATGTCATGGTTTTAGCAGGTGATAAGGATCACCAAAGTCAGCCGGATTCATTGTCTGGGAATGTCAACAATCTTTTGTGCCAATCCATTTTGAGTTAATTTGCTTGATAAGTGGAACTTTGGCCTGCTGGTGGTATGCTCAACAAATGGAAAAAGCCTTGTTGGGCTTTGTAGACATGCAGTATACAACATGCCATTTTACAAGCCTCATTTCACAGGGATTTATTTTGGGTTTTTTAGGGACCAGTCCTTCAGTGCCAAAGTTTTCCCTTTGTTACTTTCGAGTTGTGTCTTTTGCTGAGACCACATTTTCTGCGACATCATATTTTGTCCTCTGTCTACAGTCGACAAGTGAAGGGTTTATATTTTATTTCCAAGAGCAAGTGACAAATATTTCACTTACATTCAGTGCACTGTGGGGTTTTTGGTTCATTAAATCCTAAGCTCTGTCTCTGTATCTGTATTTAATATCATTTTCCTCCAAACCCTCTAAATCCACTTACATAAATAGACTACGTTTGAGGAGCAAATAGGAGTCGCAGCTTATGACTGACAAGATGTTTATCCATCCCTGACATACGTTTGTTCCAAAAAACAGCTATTTTGTATACAGAAAATTATACATTGCCTCTCTGAGGGAGTGATGCTTCTGTTGAAGTGTCTGTCTTAAGATTTAATACATCACTTAGATGAGTCAACATCACTTTACAGCAGCTGAACTCTGTCGGATTTCATTAAAACAGTGAAAACCTGCTTACGTCAACTGACAAAATCTCTTAAGACAAAGAGGAGCCATGGCTGATGACAGACAGCCATCTTATTACTGGTATTTGTAGAGTGTGATCAATGTCTAGATGTAGATCATTAATACATCAGCTTACAGGGAACGACAGGCTGGAAGCTCCACTGATGGGAAGTGTTTTTCTTCCAAACAGACTGGAAATGTTTCATTTGATCAAATCAAACGAATAGCTAGGCCTATCCAAAACAACAGTTTTCCTCAAACCTTTTATGTTTTTTGCACTTCACACACACAAGGAAACTGATATTTAAAGGATCAGTTCTCCCAAACTGAAAAACTTTAGCAGTATCAAGCCTAGGAGCTTTGGATTTATTTGCGATGACGATGGTTCATAAGTGTCTGAACTCTTATTTTACTGCTCAATATAGAGTGAAGTGACAGAGTGTCTATTATTAAGGGAACAGTGAATGAGTCCCAAGGAATTTTGGTTTAATTGACCTGTTAGCTTTTTTACCCCAGTGCTAATAAATCAAATATTGCACTGTTGGTTTTTGTAGGGCTATGACTCAGTATACAGCACATTGTACTATAGGCCTATTTCATGGAGTAGGAGAATCAATCATCACTTGAAAGCAGTGCTTGATTGGATGGCATATTTCACTCTATGGCGTGCCGTGACTGCTCACAAGCTGCAATTTCTCTTTTCTGCCCTCTCAATATCTCTGGGAGATTCATATGGCCCCAAATAAACTGCATTACCCAGTTGACATTATGTGACGCTCACCTGTTACTGTTCTGGCCTGCCTGCTGCGGAGACTGAGTAATAAGAAGATCAGATGCCTTTTGCGCAAGTGTGTGCATGCTGTTGCTCGTCACCTTTCCAAACGTTGAACTCGTTCTGCATGAATGGCTATGAGCAAGGGCGTTAGTTTGTGTTGAAAAGTGGTGGGGACATAAGGGCAGAGATAAGGGGCATGATGATAGAGTCACAAGACAAGAAGATTCATAACGCTATTTTGAAGAAATATGAAATGCTGAATACATGAGAGGGGGGGTCTGGGGGTCCTCCCCTGAAAGTTTTGATCATTAAACACTTAATTTTCTGCAGTCTGGAGACATTTTCTGCACCAATTTAGGATGGAAATGTGTTTATTCATGTAATGGAAACAAAAAATTCAGCTGGCAGGTGACAATTCATAAATATAAAAATAAAACAGAATATAATGCATCAATCAGCAGCTTGTTTTTTTAGCTTACTTTTTTTAGACAATGCACATGTGTTTCTTCTATATTTAAATTTCATTGCATGTTTTCTGGCTTTATTTGTTAGTCAACATTGCTTGGTGCAAGCTATTTGTTCAGAAGAGTTTTAACAAATGCTTTCAAAATGTGGTGGGGACATGTCCCCAGCGTCCCCAGTGTAATGACACCTAGCTATGTGTAATATATTCACGAGTTAGTAGCCTGCTTAGCATTAACAAATGAGAGACTACAAACATGAATTTGCTGTTTCATCCAGCTGAAACTCAAAGCCAACATGTGAATGAGGAGGACTAGCACATATTTTTTTCCCACTTCAGGCACCAGTAATAATAATCTGCAGGTCCCTTTTAAATAGAAGAAGGCTAGTGGTTTTGGTGCCCCCCCCCATTCCGTCCGCTCGAGGCGGTCGCTGGAGAAGTGGGCGTGGCGTCGTAGCTGGGTAGTGACGTCAGCGGGAGCTGTTCAAAGTGCTGTGGTGCTGAAGAGACAACTCTCCTCGCCTCCCCTCTCCTCTCAGACAGACAGCCAGTCGCTCGCTCGGTCGCTCGGTTGGTCTGCAGCCATCAGCTGGTCGGTGGACGCTGGATTTCACCGCCGCACAGCTCACAGTTAATTAGCGCTCATTGCAGGAGGACACAGAAGAAAAATTTAACTCAGCACTATTTATACATCCACCGAAGCCCATGTGGGAGATTTCCAACAAGTAAGTCTCCTCTTTTCTGTCTATTTCTCTGTCTAATGTGTCGGAAAGCAGCAGGGTTGGATACTTCACTCTCTAAGAAACGCTAATAAATCATAAGTGATATTTTCCAGTGGGATCTTGGTTGTGAAATGATACAGATATATATATATACCCCTGCTGTCTGTAATTATCAGCCCGTGTGTGTCCACTGAGGCAAGTCTTCCAGCCGCGCCTAAATCTTACCCTGTGCCTGCCTGGGGTAAAACATTTGACTCATATTTGCATGATCCAATGGTCAGAGATGCTCGCTCTCTCGCTCTCTCTCTCTCTCTCTCTCTCTCTCTCTCTCGCTCGCTCATGCACACACGCGCATACATACACACTTTCTTTGCATGAATACCTAAAATCAGAAAAGCAGAGCTCAATACAACTGAATAAAAAATACCAACATAACCTCTCTCTCCCTCTCTCTCTCCCGCTCTCTCTTTCCCTCCTTATTTCTATATCTCTCTATGTGTGTGTGTGTGTGTGTGTGTGTGTGTGTGTCCTCCCTCAACACAAGCTGGTTACAAAGGAACACCACCATCTACACTCTAATTGTAACCTCAAATTAATTTGATTATGTGGTGTCTAGTCATTCAGTTGTGATTGGATCCAGTTTACTGACCCAGGGCCAACATGTAGTGGTTTTATGGTTTTACTGTTTTCCAGCAGGAGACATACTGGGACTGGCCAGTTAGTGGTCAGGCTGCTACTGTGTTTCTTGGTAGCTGAGACAGCATCACAGCTTGTGGAGGAAAATACAGGAGCCGGTGAATCTGTTGAGAGGCTTGCTTTTTTTGATTCCAGAGTACACTTAGGTGTGGCCTGGTTGGCCTCTACTCTCCTCTCCTTGCTCTTTTCCTTGCTTGTTTCCTACTCTTCTCTTTCCTCATCCCCTTTCCTTCCTTCTCTCTTTTCCAGTTCTTGTTCCTGGCTCTCCCCACCTCTCTTCTTTTTTGTGAACCTTCCTCTCCTTTGGTTTCTAGTTTCCTGCCTCTCTCCTCTTTTCTATTTTCTTCTCTCCTCTCCTATTTTCTCTCCTCTCATTTTCTTGTCTCAAAACCAAATGTTCTTATTTTCTTGTCCATCAAATGTCACGGTAAGAACACCTTACTTTTGCGTCCTGAAATTTGAAATCCCCCATCAACTCAAGTTTATCACTATACAAAGCCTACAACCTTCTAAAATGGCACAGTTTCAACATGGTGTGGTGGTAACAACCCTGTTTCTTGTTCATAACACATCATGGTTATGTTCCTGAGGCAGGAGGAATCCGGTGTTTGTGCAGCTCAGTGTTATGTACGTATGTTAGTCTTTTTCAACTTTCCACTCGGCTTCCACAAGATGCACACAGACCATCTGGGTGCTGGCAGGGTGCAGCTCGAGCTCTCTGTGCTTCCTGAAGTGTACACATCTTGACATTTTAGCACACAGGCAGATATATGAAAGGTGACTTTGCTGACATTATGACAGGGCTACATGATATACATTTAGCGTGTTCAGTAAAGATCTAAATATAGGTTGATGGAGAGCAGCGCCACACTGTTTTTAAAAAAATATATATTGTGATTTTCATTCCTCTCGCTGTGGGCCTATAGCCCAACTCTTCTCACATTTACCATGTGCCTTTAGTTAATAGATATTTGCCTTTGATTCTGTGAGTTATTTACTGTCATATGGGTCTTGGCTTGAGTCCAGCTTGCCAGTGGAGCAGAAGGCCTTGCAATATGCCCACATCTTTAAACATAATCTTGAGACTAACCTTTTCAGTCTGGCTTGCATGATGTCTCTTTTTTTGCCAGTTTGAGTGGTTAAATCATCACCTTCTGTTGGACATTTTTTAAATTAAAAATGCGATGTCAACCTTTGATGAGTGCCTGTTACATAATGTTTGAGTATGTTTTTTGAATTGGGAGTTTTAGATCTGCAATTTCTCAAATCACAGGCCTAATGTCTTTATTAAACTCAGTGGACGCAGAGAGCTTTGATGCTCAAAATCCCTGAACGACCCTGAAGGCAGATAAACATTTTAATTCAAGCTTAGAGCAGGTTAATTATTCCGAGCCTGCGTGACGAGCGCTGATTATTGATTGATGGCTTCAGTGATTTTGCTGCTTCCATTTGTGCTGCATTTTCCAAATAACACAAGACTGCAGTTAAATGTCACTTTTCTTACCAACTGATGACTGTTTCATGCCCCCGTCCCACCCACATCCAAGGGCCTCTCTGTAGTTGGACAAATAGTCAGCAAGGGTGAAAAGGTCAACCCCCCAACCGTCCTCTCTATCCACATGCTCCAAACGGGCCCCTGGGTGTCCAGCGGACTGGGTTTCTGTTCATGACAGAGTAGGCAGGTGGTTGAGTGGAGCTGGATATGGCAGCCAGGTGTGGGGGGGGGGGGGGGGGGGGTTGAGTGGGACTCACCAACGAGTCCTGGAGTCCAGTGACACCTGATAGTGCAGGATCTGGTTTCTCTACCTCTTTGTAGATGCAGACTTGTTAATACTTAACTATGTACAGTACTGGATAAGATGGAGTAACTGTGGTTAATACCATGATCAATGCTCAATTTTTATACAAAGTTGGTTTACTTGTATTTGATTAGCCCCAGAGAGCACTGACACCATTTGTGGTGGGATGACAAATTTTGTTTTTCTTGTTGTATCCATTCCTAAAAGGGACATTCTCCTGGGGAGGTCAGAGGTCAGAGACCACTTGTGTTGTTTAAAGGACACTTCAGCAAAATGGATGTTAATCATCGACAGGGCGTGTACTTGGGCCATTTATTTGATAGATGATTTAATGCCAATATCAACAGCCCCACTACCTTTTAAGTGATAACTCTTGGGAAACATTTTTATTCCAAATTTGACTGTAGCCTCTAGATTTGAGGTTCACAGATCGTTTTATGTCATAGACCACCACATTGTTGCAGCAGCTCAAAGCATTGTGAGGCTATACCTAGGCACAGAGGTGCTTGTAGCTGAATCCTAACATCAACATGCTCTTAATGACAATGCAAAGTGCTGATGATTAGCAGGTACACTGTTTGTTTGTACCATGTACCACGTGTAAACCAAAGTATTGGAGAAATTAAAATTTTGATGTGATGAATGGCACTGGATGAAAACTGATCCTGAGGGGACATTTAATGGCACTCTATCCAATAGTTGGCATGACATTTCACTAAAAACCACAAATGTGAACCTCATGCTGCATTAGAGTAAAAGTCAGAGGATCACCAAAGTCAGTAGCAATCATCATCCAGGCACCATGAATGTCTTTACAAAATGTCATGGCAGCCAGTCCAATAGTTTTTATTTCAGCCAGGACTAAAGTGGTGGAACGACATACCAAACAGCATTGCCATCCTCCGTTATGTAGATGGTCCTGATTTAGCATGACACTGTGTACAACACGTGCATGTACATACACAACATTCATCTGTTTCCTTGGAACTCTTCTGAACCCCCTCAAGGACTCCCACAGGTCCTCAATAACTCTTTGGTGTCCTCTTACCCCACATTTTCGAAACTCTGCTAGATTAGCAGATAGTATATGCATGTCAAGCCATGTGATAAGCTAACCCCTTACCACTTCTCTGCTTCTTTATCATGCCCATCTTCAACAAGGATACAAAGACAAGAATTGTCTTTATATGTGTGTTGAGACTTCACACTTTACTGCATCTCTATTATTTCCTCTCTTCTCCTCCACTAGGTGCTCTTATATGGGCTTGAATAGAGTGAATTGTCACAACCACTGGCAGCATAGGAGGGCTGGGTTTCCCGCTTAGATCCATGGTAAGACAAGACACCTGATCCAAAGTAACCACACAAAGGTAGCTCAAACTGCAGGAAACCCATTTTTTTTCCTGAAATCTGTTTCTGTCCTCATGCTGTTGCCTTGCTGCAGCAGCGAATGGTCTACAGCAGAGATGAGAGAGTTGTTGTGGACAGCTGAGTGGAGCCCTGCTGTCTTTTGAATCAGCAATTGCGAACCTTGAAGGATGTGTGATCCCTGTGGGTTTATGCTGTTAATTTCAAACTGTGAAGATACAAACAGGGTGTGAAATGTGGCTGCAATGGCTGACTCTCTATTGAGACTTTACTGGCACCAGGACACGTACTTTCTCAGCTGTAGTGTATAGTACTGTAAAATACTACTGTGTTAAAGATAATTTGATGTAAAGGTGTTAGCCTGTCAATAGGACTAATTTGACACTTTATTTCAGTTCCTTCATTCAACCTCACGGTTAGCGATTGCCAGTGGCAGGTATTGTAACATTTTTCACGTTGATCTAATGTTGATCTGAGAGTCTGTAAATTACCTTAAAACAACATGTACAGCTGCATCAATCTCATCTTTGGTTGTTGCCATGTTTCATGGATTTGGCTGTGTACTGAACAAAATTATAAAAGAAAACTTTTGTTTTTTCCCCCATTCATCATGAGCTGAACTCAAAGATCTAGGACGTTCCCTATGTACACAAAAGGCCTATTTCTCTCAAATTATCTGTGTTAGTGAGCACTTCTTCTTTGCCAAGATAATCCATCCACCTCACAGGTGTGGCATATCAAGATGCTGATCAGACAGCATGGGTATTGTAGAGGTGTGCCTTAGGCCGGCCACAATAAAAGGCCACTCGAAAATGTGCAGTTTCACTGTATTGGGGGTGGTCTGGAGTCAGTCTCTGGTGTGCCAAACATTTGCCTCACACAGTGCAACACTTCTCCTTCGCATATAGTTGATCAGATTGTTCAGGTTGAGACCCCGATGAGGACATCGAGCATGCAGATGAGCTTCCCTGACATGGTTCCTGACAGTTTGTGCAGAAATTCTTTGGTTATGCAAAACAATTGTTGTAGCAGCTGTCCGGGTGGCTGGTCTCAGACAATCTTGGAGGTAAAGATGCAGGATGTGGAAGTCCTGGGCTGGTGTGGTTACACGTGGTCTGCGGTTATGAGGCCGGTTAGATGTACTGCCAAATTCTCTGAAACGCCTTTGGAGACGGCTTATGGTAGAGAAATGAACATTCACTTCACAGGCAACAGCTCTGGTGGACATTCCTTCAGTCAGCATGCCAATTGCAAGCTCCCTCAAAACTTGCAACATTGTGTGATGGAACTGCGCATTTTCGAGTGGCCTTTTATTGTGGCCAGCCTACGGCACACCTGTGCAATACCCATGCATCAGCATCTTGATATGCCACACCTGTGAGGTGGATGGATTAGCAAAGGAGCTCACTAACACAGATTTGGACAGATTTGTGAACAATATCTGAGAGAAATAGACCTTTTGTGAACATAGAGAAAGTCTTAGATCGTTGAGTTCAGCTCATGAATGCGGGCAAAAACAAAAGTGTTGCGTTTATAATTTTGTTCAGTGTAGATAGCTAGCTATGTAGACAATCCAGCTAAACAAAATCAGATTGTTGATTGTTTCTCTAACCTGGGGCAAAGCTATCACTGAGTCATCAGATCTTTTTGAACAGGTAGCTGTCATCCTGTAAGGTGATAAATTGCACAAAGCATGTCCATGTTTATTGTTACTCTTGTAGTTCATGGAATTTAGATTGAAAAGCTTTTTTGAAAAAGCTTGAAAACATTGACATTTATGAGCATCAGAACAAATAATATGTGATTAACTTGAAACATTATACAACATAATATAGTTTATAAGCAACATCCCATTGGTTGACACTGGGATCACTATCAGGTTTCAGTTGCTTTGGACGTCGATTCAATCTAGGCATCATCATAAAGATCATCCAGCATGACCTCGCCTGTAGAGCCAGTTGTCTCTCTCTTTGTTGAACTAAAGCTTTCAGCACAACAGCAGGCACCACACACACCACACATGCAAGCAAACAATGTGTGTAGAAACCACTGCAATGTTTGAATGTCCATTACTGACAGACATAGAATAGAATAGAAAAGTGTTTTATTTATTTTAGTCTTGTAGCCTCAAATCTAAGAAGAAAACATAATTTCCTCTGTCTGTCATTCTTAACTCACGCATAATGACAGATGTTAGGAGTACATAAGAGTCAGAAAAATGCTTCTGAAGTTAGGTGTGACTGCCTCCCAGAAAACACCTTACTTTCAAGTTACAGACCCTCAGAGGACAAATTTTCACTGCCTGCTAAACAGGCCACATGTGAACTGGTGATATGGCGTCTGTCAGCTCCAGCACAGAGCAGATCAGACCGGCAGCCACTCACTGAAAGCCTTTAGGATTAGCTATTTCATAGGATTGTCACCGTGATCCTCAGTGTTTTGTTAGGACGGCCTACTTAAGGCCACATCTGGTCAGCATGTTGCTGTGTGCGTACTGCAAAAGAAGTCTTTTAATCTGTGTAAAATGAAGGATTCTTAAACTCTATTCAGGCAAGTTCTGAATAAAACTGCAATAACTCTGCATTTGCTAAAACATGTGGAGTTAGCGCTATAGTTTTTTCTATAAAAGCACCATAAATGCTGGTTTTTATGTTGAACCCTTTTGTTAAGGCCAGTATCAGTATTTGAAGATTCAAACATGATGTATTATTGTTATTTAAACATAAATGTAACATTAAATCTGTCGTAAAATAAAGTCAGGTGGCCATATGTACATTGACAAAGGATTCACTTGCTGTAATCATTCCTCCTGTTCACATTGACCATTAAGAGATCCCTTCTTAATGTAATGGGGGACAAAATCTGCATTCCTCGTTGTGTGCAAAGATGTATTTCAAAGTTTATCTGAAGATGCAATGCAGCTTTAGCTGTTTAAATTGGTCAAATGAACTGGGTATGTTCTCCAGTTAGAGCCTTTTAAGTACAATACACTTTTGCAAAGGATGATGACCATAAATTTTGCCCCACATCACTTCTATTCAAAGTGCACCAAGAAGCTTAGCGTTAAGACTGTAGGCAGCATCTATGCTAACAGTTAGCCAGGTAGACTGAATTACCTACCAACACGTAAAGCTAACTAATTAAGTGATTGGGGTTTTAAGGACAGCGACACACGGTATTTCTTGGCAATCAACAGCTGTGTGCAGTGACCCTGTGCAATCTCTAAAACCAGAACTTTTGCTCACTGACCATATCTGGCAACTTTCCATAGCAACAAATCCAAAAAAGTATGGTCTCAAAAACGGATTTCACAGATTCATCAGATTTAAATTAGCACAAACCAGTTGATGCACAGAATGTCTGGAGCCTTCATGGCTGCTGGTGTTGTGGGGCAACGGGAAAGTTGTTCTGCCCAATTGATAATCAAGCCTTGCAGTAGTAGTAGTAGGAAAAGTAAAACTGATTTGCACTGATGTAGAAAAAAGTCCCCCCATCAACTAAAGGTTTTACCTGTCTCTGTAAAAATATGATTTTGGGAGTATGAGGCTAACTGACTAATAACATGTACCGCAGGGTCAGGGAGTACACCCACGCTAAACCAGAATATGTAGGCAGCATCTATATATATATATATATATATATATAAATTTGGGCTATATGATTACAGCATGTGTACTTTAGCCCTAATTAGACCCTGTAAAGCTGATTAGAGACCAGACCATGTATCAACATTCACTTACCAATCTCTCCTCCACCCTCTTTACTCTCCTTCTCTCTTTCATTTCTACTCAGACTATATGGGCTTCATCTTTTCATCCTGCCTTCATGTGGGCGTGTGTCCTTTACATCTCTCATCCTTCTCCCTCTCTCTCCCTCTATCCCTCCTAACCATCTCGCTTGTATGTCTGCCATCCTCCCATCTTCTCTGCATCCTCCATCTGTCCATCTCGTTCCCTACATCCACCCATGCTGCCATGCTGGCAGGTCCATGTGCCAGTATGGCAGCATGGGTGGATGTCTGCTAAACTCTATTGCTTTTTGGTTGTGCATTGTCCCAAGAACAGTAGTGCTCAGACGCTGAGAGACACAACCTGAAACCTTGTTCTCATGAAATGCTATTTTGCTGCAGTTTATTTAGTTTGGTCTTATGCCTAAGGAAAATGATGGACATCTCCTGCAAGATTTGAACCTGATACTAGTCCAGGCCATTCTGCCAGGAATGAGAAAACAGAAGAGCAGCCCTGTTACATTTCTCTCTACTATAGCCTATTTACATGCAGACATGATATTGTCTTTTTGTTTACAATTTATTAGTGCATTATTTAATTAACCAACAAGTTTGTAACTAATAGAAAATCTCCACTCGGCAGCTTTGCTTTATTTATGAACATTCTTCTTATAAGCACTTGCTATTATTATAATGTATCATTATTATGTCTGAAGGTTCTCAGTCATCCAGGTCATAGTTATCCAATGAAGGTTGAGGTCAAGGGCAACTGGACTTGGTTGAAGATACTAGAATTTTGACGCTTCCATCTTCTCTGTCTCTGTCTCTTCTCTGTAAATGGCTTACTGGCTCACAGCTGAATCTCAATGTTAAGAAAACAGTATGTATGTTTTTTAGTAAAAGCAACACTGTATCTCAATGTCTGTGTGTCTGGGGAGGTCATTCAAACAGTTACACAGTTCAAATATCTAGGCATTATTCTTGACTCTACTCTATCATTTAAACATCAAGTGAGAAAGGTAGTGCAAATAACCAAATATAACCTAGCGAACTTTAAGTATATAAGGAACTGTTTGACAACACCTGTAGCAAAGCTATACATGACAACTATGATAATTCCTCACCTAACATATTGTATGACAAGCTGGACCCAGGTATGCAGTACAACACTAAGGCCTATTTTATCACTTTACAAACAAGCACTTAAAGTATTGGACAAAAAACCCAACTTTACCACCACTGTAACATTCTTAATACTTATAACCTACTCAATTGGGAAAATATTTTAAAACACAGTGATGCATGCCTAATCTTTAAAATCATTAATGGGAAGGCTCCCCCACCTCTCTGTACTTTTATACAGCAGAAGTCATCTAGCAGCAGAACCACAAGGTCTGCCTTAAGAGGGGACTGTGTAGTCCCTCGTAGGTCCAGTTCCTTTGGCCAATTATGCTTTTCTGTGAGAGCCTCTAAACTATGGAACCAATTGCCTGTGGATATTAGAAATTCCACCTCATACCATACATTCTCACACCATCTTAAGGTCTGGCTTTTGAGCATACAAAAATGTGAACACCTCTCATAATAATAATACATAATATAATAATACATTATAATCTGTCTCTATATTTTAGCTGTCCTGTAACTTTTGGTATATGTATGCTAGATAGATGGTTAGATGGTAACTGTATTAATGCCCTAACAGTTGTATGGCTGTATGGTTATATGTTATATGTTTTATGATGTTATGTTTTAAGGGTATCCACAGGCTGTAAGTGGGGGTCACTTCAGGTGGTTCTAGTATCTTCAACCAAGTCCAGTTGCCCTTGACCTCAACCTTCGTTGGGTATCATTATATTCTTCTGGATAGTAGGTGGTTAAGATATTGAAATGGCATACTAACTAACTGTTGGGAAAAGTTAATTGATTTTGTCAGGTGGTACGTTTTAAGCTGACAATGCCAATGCCGTCTCACTTCATTACTCCAGTACAACACGTTTGTGTTACCTCGTCGATCAATGACATTTTCACTGCAGGGCAACAATATCAAGGTGAATTATACAAACAAAGCATTAGATGCTCTGTCATCTTTGCTAACATCTTTCAACATGTGGAACTTGCAAATTTCAGAATACAGTTTTTTTTTGTCTATTTACATAGTAAGTAGACACGGGAGTCCTGTTTCTGGCCACTTGATGAATATAAGTTCAATACTCTCAGTCCTTTATTTTCTGGTGGCTCTTTAGCTGCTAAATGTTCCACTGTGTTCACCAGCTAGCTGCTAACTTTGTCTGTCTGCTGTTTGGTGCTGCAGTTTGGTGCAAAGTTGGTTAAACAAAGCTTTTTTTTTTACCTTAAACAGCTGCCTCCGATCCAACCACCTGTTCTTCACTCATTTCATCCATCTGTGCCTCTCTAATCCAATCACCTGCACATACGTATATGTCATACATATACAACCCCTTTCTCTCCCGTTTCTCAGTTCTCACATCCCTCCCCCCCAAACCCTGTTTTCTCACCTCTTTTAATGGGCAGCAATGTGGCCTCACAGCATGAAGGTTCAGCCTAGCTCAGCCCAGGCCTTTCTGTGTGGAGTTTGCATGTTCTTCCTGTGTTTGGGTGGGTTTTCTCCCACCATCAAAGACATGCACGCTAAAATCCATAATTCTGCCAAAGTAATAATTTTTGTCTTTTTTCTACAACAGGACCCACAGGGGTGGGGGGTTGATAACCAAGCGGCTTATCGACACGAGCCCCCACCCTGAGTCTCGACCCCCGAGTTCCTAGGCGCTCCGGCCACCAAACCCTTAACAACCTCCTTCATCCCTCTGTTCTCGACCCCTTCATCCCGCTCCCCTTGATCCCTCCATCATAAATACTCCTCATTATCCGAATTAACTATCTAATTTATACCGCACATTGGTGTGGTCTTTGTTAGTGAACCATCCCATAGCATAAATGGAAGTTTGGAGTTACAGTAACAGGATCTAAAGAGTAGAAAGCAGTCAATCCAAGGTCAGCTGTCTGCTGCTGGGACTATGACTTAGCATAGCCACATACACGCACACGCCAACATAGTGGATACACGTTAACCTCACTTGTGCTCTGTGACACATAGAGGAGATTATATAAATCATCATGCGTCATACATAGTAGCACACAATTGCACAAACACACACACAGATACACAATCCCTTGTCTTCTGCCTATATTGTAAATCGCTCTGTTGCTATAATTTTAAATCCAATTGAGGAGCAGAATGGAGAGCAGAGGAGGAACTGTGGCCATCAGTTGAACTCGTGTCCTTTCAGCCGTGCTGTGTCTGTGTGTGTCCTTAGGCATGTTACCTTCCAGTTCCCTGCCATGCTGTTCCTGAACATCTTCAGCAATACAAAATAGGATAAGGGAGTTACCGCATAAACTAGTTTAAAATCTTTAATGCTGGTGATTTTTAGACTGTCAAAAGCGTGAAGACAAATTAGTCTTAAATCTAAAAACACGACAGCTTTCATCTCTGATTTATTGCTGAGAAGCGAGGACGCTACTCCGCTGCGGCTGGCTTTTTGAACAACGTCCAAAAACATTTGCCACATTCACATAGAAGACGTGTGTGCCATAAATCAACAGTGACTCTTGCTCACTGCCGATGGAGGATCTCTGAAGCCTACTGATAAAATCACAGACACAGATTATTAAAATACATAACAGATCAATGCGATTGATTGTAAAAAAAGAAACAGCTCCCATACAAAAATCTCTTGACATTTTAAAATGTGATATTCCCAGCTGTTACTGAGGGCTGCAGATAACAGTATGCCGCAATCTAATAAACCAGACTTGCATTGAATGTCTCACTGTTTTGTGAGGCGCACTAATGGACATACACTGGTAAGGGATTATATGAAAAGTATTTGGGGGGTCAAAAAAGGGGGAGGGTGGTAAATTTATATTTTTGCTGAAGGGAGGGTTTAGGGAGAGAAGGAGAGGGTCTTTTTTTCTTTTTTTGTCTCAACTCTTATTTCTATTTGATTTTAACCTTTCCTTGGGAGATTTTACTTAAAACGACATTAAAGGCAAAAGTAAATCAGAGGTTTTGACGATCGCATACCGGGGGCTTAAGACAGGATCAACATTTTTCACGTGTTCAATGGGTCATAAATATTCATTTGTACCAGTTCAATGCAGTCATATTATTTTGAGATGTAATGAAGGAGAGGGCAGCTTTGTTTTTCTCAATTTTAATTAAAGCCAAACACAGGCCCTCTCCCCATCCAAATAATTTTCGGACAGTCCCTAAAGAGAAACAAGATGAAAAACAGAAAAAAACAGTTTCTTTTGGGAAAAAAACTCCAATTCACCAGTGTTCCAAAATATGAAATGTAAATGTTGAAATTAGATCTAAATAACTATGTAAATACACAAGTATCCAGCTGAAGTGACTACTTTAAATACACTTTGTTACAGATGCTAATCTTTAACCACTGGTTTTGGTAAGTGACTACTTTATCTTCAACAGATTGTAGCATCAACATGTTCAAATTGGGTTTTTTTGCGAGGTGATTTGGAAAGGGAATGGTTCCTCTTTGTAATCCATCGGAATGAGATTGGTTGAACGATATTTACACAGGATTAAACTCATTTTGTTGAAATATGTGCATCTCACTAAAGCTACATTTGTGTGTGTGTGGGGGGGGGGGGGCAGCTGTGCAGTGGATGGTGCGTGTATGAGTGTCTGTGGTTGGTGTTGAAGAGGGGGTTGGTTGCCTGCCTGCTGCTGTTGGCAGGTCAGTGTAAACCGACTGTGTGAACATGGACAGATTATGTTTTCACCGCTGGTCATGTTTGGTTCACTTAATCTTTCAGTCAGAGGTTTATATTTGGAAACTGTGTTAGTGTGTGTGTGTGTGTGTGTGTGTGTGTGTGTGTGTGTGTGCTTTCAGTCATCTACCCGTTAACTGATTAAATCACAGACACCAACATCATTCAGACTATTGACAAAATTGACTGATATTTGGCTCTAATTCTTTGCAGTTCTTATGTAATCTGCAACTAAAACAATTCTGTTTCTTTGGTACAAACGTCAGCTGCAGCTGTGGTTGTGTTGCCGCTCTGTCTGCCCTAGAGGTGCCCTCCTGTTCTAGCTCCCAAAGGCTCTAATCTACTTCTTGTGTGAGGTCGAAAAGAGGTGATTTGGGTGGAGTCGTGTGTGTGTGTGTATGTGTGTGTGTATGTCAGATGTGGTCGATCTAATTGAACCATATGGCTTTAGAAATTGGTGGAGAACTGGCCACACACTGATAACGGGGATGAAACTCAAACAGACGAGTACATGTGAGGGCCGCACAGTATCCTTCTGGAGCTACATGCATGGTCTCTCATTACCTGCATGGACTAAGGGCTATGTTCTGACCTCAATGAATGAGTGGTGTGTGTGTGTGTGTGTGAGGTTGAGAGGGGAGGGGTGGGGAGATGGGATGAGAGGCAGCCCTGTACAGTAATTAGAGAGGTGCTGAGGTTAAAGATGACATCGAGGCAGGGTGGGCTGCGGCTCTGTGCTGTGTGTTAACCTGATTTTAGACTTCCTCCTCATTCTTTTTCTATTCTCAGCCTCCCATGTGGGGAATTCAAAGTGTTCATATGGCTGAGTACATTCAAAATGCGGAGTTACAGATGCAAATACTGTAGCTGGCAGCATTGATTAGGTTGGGTTAGCACAGATTCGGTTTCAACCAACAGGAGGAAATGAGACAGATTGGAACAGGACCTGGTGTCATTTGGCCACAGCATGCCTGTTGCTCTGTCTGTCAGGCTACAGACGCTGCTTTTTTGAGGCTTCTCAGATGGACCCTGTGAACCCAAGTGAATCCAACTTGCAGACAAAACAAGGGTATTCAGTCTATGCAGTTAGTAAACTGTTAGCTAAACCAATTAATCGTGCTATAAGAACAATGGCTCAAATATGTAATTTGAAAGGTGTCACTTGTAGTGACTAACTCACAGAGAACCACCCAACTCTGCTGTTCCCCTCAGCTCTATGTAGCATTTTAGCCTCTTTCAGCTCATTGTTTTGGTTTGTGGCCGGCAACTTCACTGTTTTGGTTCATTTTCACCGCTCGTATCAGCATTGGTTCTAATCACAGCAGACAGCTGTGACTGACAGCAAAAAAGCGCCGATAAACCCAATATGCACTATTAGCCCAGCAACAAATGGCAGACAGACAAAGTTAGCGACTAGCTGGTACATTTAGCAGCTAACAAGCCAGATCTTTTCCCAGTATTTGGTGGAGACCAAAACAGAGTTACAAAGGAAAGGAAAGGAAAATCTTCCATTGAAGCCTTTCATGTTGCAAATGTCAGTCAGCTATGAGCCATAGTTTTTTTTTATGCTAAATGATAAAAAATGTGAGCTGCGCCAGCTCCCTGCCTCAGTCTCTGTCAACTGAACCAAGAACCTAACATCACACAAATGTAAACAATCACGTTGGAACAAGATAAACACATGTTACCTTGCAGTAAATCACAGGCAGAACCAACAGGATTATATGTTACATAAACTCTGACTTATCCATCTTAGCCTTTCATCCAAACCGTTGAACTAAGGTCAGCAAAACCAAAACACATTCCAAGCCACATTAACACATTTGTCTGCTCTAAAGCGCAGAAATAAACTTTAGTTGAGTTGAGGCTGACATGCACACATCAACCAATAACAGAAAGGGTACACTACCCATAATGCATTGTTCACAAACCTGCACATTTTCTCACGCACGCATGCAGATGGCAAATGGTCCTGTCATACTTATGCTCCTTAATTATTCTTTTTATGTATGGTGTGGGGTGATCCATACTGATATAAGCAATGTGTTGATTGATATGTGTTTATGTCTGTAACAATGTTTTTGAAATATGTTTATCCATAATAATTACATATTATCTAACCTCAAAGAAGCTCCTCCCTCTTCCTTGTCACGACCACCACACTTACTAGCACGTAAATCTATTGCTTTGCGGAGCAGCATGATACACGTGTCCCTGACCTGCCTTCACTGGTGACAGCCTGGTAACGACAGTGTTTTCCCTGATCCTCGGCACTGTTTGTCACTGTCACCACTATTAAAACATCATACTGCCAGTCTAACTTTAGCAACACCCCACCATTCAGCTTAACAACAAGCACGTTGGTCTGGCGTGAAAAAGCACTGTCAATAAAAAAAAAACAAGTGAAGTAGCTGAGGTAGCTTGTTGGTTCTTTCGTCAATAGGTTATGCAGTCATATTTGGAATTACATTACTAAAGCCATCTGAAGGCAGCAGGACCAGTCACTGTAAAATGTTTAAGGAAGTGCCGCGTATTTTCATAGTGATGCTCCATGATGCACACGTTCAATCATAAGCACCAGCACTAGATTCTGGGGGAAGTACTTCTTTGGTTTTGTACACACCAAACTGGTCGGCCGTAACTTGTAAGTTTATTCAGTGGAAAACATCATCAGTTGTCTTTCTGCATCTTCACCCAAAACAAACGGAGCAACTGCCTGCATCCTCTCCTTTCTACAAGGTCTCCTGAATGTAGCTCTTGAAGCATGATGTTTTTTTCCAACAGAGAAGGGCCCCTGGCTGTGATAAATACAGTGTGGTAGAGCAGAAACATGGCTACAATTGTTTTGGTTAAATCTGATTGTAGAGGACAGGAAACAAGTGTGCTGTTTTTGTTTTTTTTACTCGATTTCAATTTTCTCTCTGGAAATTGAAGTAATAGGTTAGCCTGCTTACGTCAGAATAATGAGGAGTTTTCAGTTTAAACCATTATTATTATTATTATTATTATTATTATTATTATTATTATTATTATTATTATTATTATTATTATTATAGCTAAACCACTACTGTTTTTGTCACATTTGTTTTATTGTTGCTTGATTGTAAGCATTCCAGTGTAGTTTTTATAAACTGAATTAATTATTTAATTTAAGGAAAATTGTTTAAGGAAAATAAATTGCAGGCAACCAACAAAACAAGGTTAACTTTGCTATAAAGTTTGTTGCGGTTTTGCTGTTGTATGAATTGTATGAATGATTTTCCTCCAAAATATGACATCAGGATCATTATGCATGGAAAATACAGCAACCCAACTTTCACCATCTCCAGAAACGTGAATTTATCTACTTCAATGTCTCAAATAGTTGAATTGTTCTCCCCTAAAATCAGCATCATATTGGCCTAAAAATAAAAGTCTCTTTGGATGCAATTAGATTTCTCACATGCACCGGAGGCAGAAGAGAGCTCACCACGTTTACCACAGGAAATCTTTCTGACACACACATCACTCATCTGCAACCATAGTCTGAGATTGCCCAGCCAGTTCATTCTTAAAGGAACAACTCAGCACATTTTATATGTAGGTCCATTATGGTAAATGTAGTCAATTGAAGCTATAAATTTTTTCAGTGCGTGCTATGTTGACAGAGAAAGCAGAGTTGTCCTGCTTGTGGAGCCATGTCCTTTTCACATGAAGCTATACTTGCTATGCTTGCTATTCTGGGGACTAGGCTAAAAACCAAAGGAGACAGGGCATTTACTGTCAGGACACCTACACTCTGGAAAAATCTAGGCTCACAGAGTCTGTTCCTGGTTTTATCTCACTTCTTAAGACACACTTCTACAAAAAAGCTTTTACTGTGAAGTGCATTTTAATTTTGCTTTATTTTACTCATTTTTATTTGACTTGTTTATGTTTTACATTGATTTTTGTAAAGCACTTTGTTACTTGCATTGAAAAGTGTTGTACAAATAAAGCTATTATTGTTATTATCATCAAGTAAATGTACATACAGAAGCAACACACACACATATCGTAACATAGCTGGTTTAAAAAAAAGTGCCAGACTCTGCACATTTTCCATATTTTACCATTTTCCAACTGAGTGATGTGTAAGTAAGTAGTAGTAGAGTATTACTGATAAAATGATGAAGCTTGTCTAAATAACCACTTCTTCCACATTTTAATTGTATAGACGGTAAGTCTGCCTATTTCTTGGCGATTTTAGGGCCATTGCTTTTTCCATGCTATTTCCTTTGTTCTTAACATCTCAGTAATTTAAGATGGAAGCAAGCATTACACGGCATCCCAAGATTCATAATTCAAGATGATTTTATCTGTCCAACAGGAAAATTTGTATTAGACATAAAGTGAGGACATAAAAATAAATCAGCCTTAACAGTTTCTAATACAGAGTGCATCATGCAACACAAAATACAGATATACTTTAAATCTAAACATTACATCTTTACTGTGTGTTTTATAGCAGTTATTTACTTTTTACATTTCCTCTATCTAGCAGGAGTCATACCAGTTTAAGATCATTTTAGTTGTGTCTCTTCCTGTATTAAATAATATTCATAAAAACTCCCATTTTAACACACTGGGTACCCCTTTAGCGTACTTTCTGGTTAAGTTAGTATTAAGAAATATACAAGGTGGGGTTAGACTTTCAAAATAAGACATGTGGTTAACGTTGTGAAACGCTCACAGTTTGGTAACCGAACTGGTTAGGTTTGGTTAAAGCTTAACCGGTAAAGCACTGTTAAAAAGTGACACCAAGGGGTCTTGACCAAGCGTCCATATGTGAAGACTTGGGTCATGTTATTTCATGTACTTTTCTATTCAGTATTCACCCAAGAAACATTGCAATTTAATCTTGTCTTAAACTAAAAACAATGGAAACAATAATACTCTCCAAATAATAGGGACTGGTAAAAGGACATCTCATTTTCAGTCTCTCACCCAGACACTTACCTGTGTTTGCCATGGCATGAACTTTGGGCAGTTTCCATAGCAACATTCACCACACTTCCCTGTACAGTCACTGATTTTGTCCTCCTCTTTATCACTCCATTTCCATTAGTTCTTTCCATCACCATTCCCATGAGCATGTATAAAGTTTGAGAAAGTCTCCATACCTCAGCTTAAGTGATTCCAAATTTGTTTGAATTAGGGTTTTTCATGATGATGAAGAGAAAAATCCCCGTGAAGATTGTTTTTTGTAAGCCAAAACACACTGGGCTTGGAGTTCCACCTGAGCTGAACAGTACTGTACAGGAGGATCCAAACACATGCTAAAAAGTTCAATGAGGATGCTTTTATCCAAAGTGACTTACAACTACTATATATGTCAGAGGTCACACGCCTCTGGAGCAACAAGGTGTTAAGGGTCTTGCTTAGGGACACATTGGTGGATGTGTCATAGTGGGGAGTTGAACCCGGGTCTCTCACACCAAAGGAATGCGTCTTACCCACGGCGCCATCACCACCCGAGCCGACTCATAGAGAACTGTATAATTGAGTCATGAAGCATGCATTATGCACAAGACAGGATGCGCTGCACAAGTATGATAAATAATATCTACAACAGGAAGAGGCTTTGGTGACCAAGAAAGAAAGCTACTCAAGCAGTACAGCAGGGAGGAGGAAGCAGCATTATAGTGTGGGTCCACCAGTTCAGAGGCGGAAGAAGTATTCAGATCCTTCAGATCCTTTATTGAAGTAAACATACTAACACATTTCTATACTAATATAGTATGCCAGTGCTAACCACATGGTCAGAGTGATCAAAGCAGCGGTCCAAATGCACTTCTTCTGTGACTCATCAAGATTACACAGTTTGGATTCACAGTGAGTCTTTTTAAATGGCTTCTTTAAGAGGAGAAAGGAAGCTTGGTTTTGGTTTAGTTGTTATTTCTAAACTGTAAATAAGCAGAATAAATGCATTGTTATAAACTTGCATCGGTTAGTGCAGCTTTAAATATTAGGTCTATTATATCTCTAACGTTTGAGATTACACTGTATTTCTAATGTAGGTTCATACAGTTTGATGTCTTTGCCTTTAGCAGCTATCCTCTTAATATGGCCCCAAGGCGACCTGGTGTGGGCTCACAGTTTAAAGAAGTGAGGTTAGCCTTTGTTTTGGTTCTGCTTTTTTGAAATATCTCTATTTCTGTACGTATGTGTTCATGTGTGCACACACTTGTGTAGTGTAGGAAGTTGTGAAGTGTTGAGAAAAGCCAACACTCCCACTCAGTGACCCATGCACCGGTTTAAGAAGTTATGGGATTAGAAATACTGCACCTTTGCTCAAGTTCCTCACTTCTCTGTCATGTTAGAGAAAAGTCAGCAGGTCTATTTTACCCCTCAAAGGCCAGAGAGACACTCAACTTTACTGTTCAATACATTTGTGAAAGAAGAAAATTCAGTGTGTAGTGTGTTGAGTTGTTGAATACGTCGTACGTCGGGACGGAAAATTTTATTTATATATATTTTATTTATATATTTGATAATTCTGGCAAACAACAACAAATCATTCATGTTAAATTTAAGTTTAAATTTCATAAAACAAAATAAGAAGGTCCTACTGGAAGCATACTGAGAAATGACCACGGGCAATATGTTTTCTAATGTAGGCCACATGATAGTAGGTTTGTGGCGGTATGGGCAGGAAACCAAACATAATTGAAGTGCTAGGTCATCAGAAACGTCAAGCTTGTGAATATTAGAGAGCAGCAGCTCGTGTGGCATGTGGACATAAAAAACATCTCCTTGGTCTAACTGGGAGTGAAAATTGTTGTTGTGGGATTGTGTTTTGACAGTGGATCAGCACGCAGCTGCTGGCTGTAACAAATGTAGAACAAATCAATGCTAAACAATCTATAATGCTCTGTCTGCAGCCAGGCCAGAGAGCAGGGTACAGTGTAGGACTGGGACTGATCACTGTATGTGTGAGTGTGTGTTTGTGTTTGTACTTGTGTGTGCAGATAATATGTATCTTAATGCCCCGGTGAAGTATTGATGACTTAATGTACCGAGAGTGAAAACTCATGTCTCCATGCCTGTTATTAGTTGTCTGTATGTGTTGTTGCGTGTGTGTGTGTGTGTGTGTGTGTGTGTGTAAAGGTTGTTAGACTGATGTGGGGGGGAGGGGACAAAGGTCAGAGTTCAGTAAGACAGAGAAGCATGAAATTGAAAACGGAGGGAGAAAAAGGATGGAGATAAAGGATGAACGGGGTGGAAATAGGAGGAAAAAAATAAAAAAGAGAATGTATATAATGTGAGAGGAAGCTCATGTTTGTGGTTGTTTCTCCGAATGTCCTCGTCATTTGCTTGTGCATACAGTTGAAGATTTGCACTTGTGAAACAAATCTCTGAGACCATCTCACAGGGAATCTGCAAATACCATAGATATACAGTATAGCAACCAAGCAGAGAGAACAACAATGTCCATGTTATTTTTCAAATTCAAGTGAAATTCAGGGAAGGCTGAACACTCAGCCACAAATACCTGCACTCATGTTAATGACGATTAGTTTTACAAGTTGTAGTTGATAGGTGGAGCTGATGTGGAATTGTCTTACATCTCTTTCGAACAGGAAGGAGTGAACATCTGATGTTTCAGCTTTTCCCCTTGGAGACGTCCTTATCCATCTATCAGAACTCTGTATGTCAGGAAGTGGTGTTAAACTGCAATTGTTGTGGATCACGAGATGCAGGTTCCAAGAATCTGTGACTGCATGGAAGTGATAAAGAACAGTCTTCCCAGATATGCAAAGTCAAATGCTGTTTTCCAGAAGATGTAATGGCTTCAGTAGCTAAATTTTAATTTCTTTTAATGTGTTTGGCTCCATGTTGTCTATGAGGACGTTTACATGGAAATTAGCGTCCTGGGGATTTTGGAACTTGCACAGTAACATCAGCATACCCAAATTAACACAGTCAGAGTTGATTTTAACACTTTTAAAGTGTCCACACCAAAGAGTATTAATTTTACTCTTTTTGGAGTGTTGATACCTTAACACTAATTTAGTGTAATTGTTTACTCTTTAATGGAGTTCAAATTTAACACTTCTTAACACCAACCAGTGTTACCAACTCTTTTATGTAGTGTTAGACATTAACTGTCTCAGATGATCATTTCTTAACTATACAAGTGTTAGCCCCATAGCAACAAGGTAGCTTCGCTTTAATCTTGAGAAGCTGCAGAGCTGCAGACTCTTTTCATTCAACTTACACTGTAAATTTCCAGCTAAACTGAGGCTTTTTGAAGACCCTTTTCTCTGTCTCTCTCTCTCTCTCTCTCTCTCTCTCTCTCTCGCCTGTTATTCACAGGTCTTGTGCAGAGTTTTGCGTGCATGCCGTGCTGCCGACAGCTGCATGCACATCGCGGTTCCTCGCGGGTCTATTTCAAGTAGCCAGCTATTTAAAAACAATAAAATATTCTTTGTGTGGTTAATCATGTGGTACTAAATTATCCGAAAGTCCCACGAGGTGTGGACAACTCGGCACAACACCAGTGAAGCTGGGGCTCGGTCTCTTCAGCAAGTGTTCTTCTTCGCCCACAACACACATCCACGCTACGCCTACACATGCGCACTGACGACCCAGGATTGGGGTTACAACTTTGGCTTCATTGAAATTTTTATTATTTTTTTTACGTTTATTTACAGCATGAAATGTTGAAATGTATAATGTATGAGGCTGTATGTTAAAACCATCTCCTACCTGGCACCTATTTCTAGGAAAAACGCCTAAAATAACATATCCAAAATAAATCAGTAATATCTCCTCAACCATTAGGCCTAGATGCATAATTCTGGTCTCCTTTGAAAGGTCAGAAGCTAAGGAACATAAATCCATTGTAGATTAACATATTTATTTTACCATTACAGACTACATGGATACGAAATACAGAAAAAATATAATATTTTCATCCTCGCCTGGTAAAAAAAGCTTTATTTTGATGCAATAAACCATCAAAACCATCCTAAGGTAGACTATAATGCACCTGAATATCTTCTAATACACCTAGAATACAACTGTAACTGTAAATTTGATGAAAAGAAACTGATATACAACAGCTATTACACAATCTTTCAAAAATATACCAGGCGAATGTCAATGTTTTGGCCATATGTTTATGTGTTCAGTTTTATTGGTTATCTTCAAAACGTTATTTCTGTCCATACAACCACGTTCCAAATAACATAAAGCTTCCAAAACATTGAAATATTGATAAAAACAGTCAATATAAATGACCAAAAGCACTCCCATGCTTTACAGGCCCACAGCTTGAGAACAGAACATCCTACATCCCTCATTTAGGCTACTTGTTAGTTACTAGTTTAGACCCGGGTCAAATACACAGGCTCTAGCTTCGCGGCAGTCAGTGCTTTCATGAAGACTCTCTTGGCTATCAGAGTTAATATTTATACAATTACACTTACAGGTTTACTTTAGTGACTCTTGGTTTTGACACCAACTACTTCTACCACTGACTGAAGAGTCAACTGAGAGTCAACTATAATGGATCTGTTTTTGGGAAACCAGGATAGGCTAGCTGTAGTACTCCAATAGAAACCTTGATGTGGCATGTTTATCCTGGTTCCTCAGGTGGCAGGTGTTTCTTCAGCTTGACTTACATGAGTACTTAGCCAGTAAAATGCAAACTATGATCATAAACAATGTAATCAATGTAAGCAGAGGATACATTTCATTGTACATAATCTTCCGTTACTGTTGACCATATGATGAATGGAAAAGGTAAATGCTCTGGTAAATATAGAAAACTGAGTCCATCCACCACTGCTGAGGTGGCTGAGATGTGGAGAAATCATAGACATACCCGTCTCTACACAATGTACCGTAAAATCGGGTCACTTACATACCAGACACCCGTGGTTGTGTTAAAAAAGCTGTAAACAATGCGGCCACTCAGCCCTGCTGTCAGTTTGCCGCAGTGATAAACAGCTGTACTGCAACTAAAAAACGCCCTGTGACCACAGAGAGATACAATGTATGAAACTGTCAATAGCACAACTGGAACTGCAAACAAGGTAAATAGCTATGAAGGTTATATATTTGTGAAACCTTTCCCAGAGCCAATTGTAATGTAATTGTCACGCACTTGACGTCAATGTAAAGTCTATAGACTGAGCGGGGTCCAGCCTGCCATGTGAAAGCAAAGCCATAAATCAGAAAACCTTTTTTGCTTATGTGTTGGTTGAGCAAAATGGGTGGTCTTGTAGTCCAGAATCCAATTCTCATGCACTACTCCAACTGTGCTACTCTGACATCCATCATTTTGAAGTACAACCTGGCTGCTCCGGATTACACAGCAGCACATATACACATTCATGCAAAAGCACACAGGCAGAGGGCATGCGCACAAGACATTGTTCTTCTGAGCTCTACTGCTGCCTGCTCTGAGCCCATGTGGATGGCTGCCCAAAGGGCTGTTGGGTAATTCATGGATGAGTCATGATTATAATCCACAAAATGTGAACGTAGCAAGTTAGACCGTGTTTTGCAGTGCGCAGGTCTGAATGGATTGTCTTATAATGGCTGTCAAGTGGTCACGCAGTTATGATGAGAGAGATACTGATTTGTAGGAAGTAAGGAAGGAAGCCATTAGTAACTCTTGTTAGTGTAATTGAGTGGCTTCATTGTGTACTTTGCTTTGAAAGTTACCTTTTAAGCCACTTCCCTGTTCGATTGGGATGCCAATTAGTGGTGAACGGTCGGTACGTAGAGAACAGAAAGAGCAATGCACAGAGATAATTCAGTTGGCTTTACTTTGTTTGTTTAAGGAAACATTTTACCAAGCCATGAAAAAGGAGAAAAGGATTGGGGGAAGGGAGAACTGAGAGTAATATTATAGGTTCAAATGAATCATTGAATCTGTGAGTGGTGATCTTTGTTCTTTTGTAGAATCAGAGGACATGTGGACATAGAATAGATTATAAACTGGATCTTAGGGGGAATGACATCCTAAAACAGGCAGATGAAACTCCACTGGCCAATTAATGCTGTTGCAGTAGTTCAGCTAAGATTACAGGAAGCTTGCAGCCTGGTCAGGCCCTTGAGCTCATGAAACACTGGGACCATTTTGAGGATGTTGAGATGACCCATAAGCCTGCGAGCCTTAGCTCATTATAGATAGCAAAGTGGGCTAGTAAGTCTGTGAATGCCCTAATAAAGGGCAATATAGAACAACCCCATCGTCAGACAAGAATGCCAGCATTGGAGGATTTTTGTGGCGTCAGCAAACACATTATGGTTAAAGCAGCTACAATCAATATTTTTACATTAACATTGATTACATTACTACAATTACTTGAATGAGATCGGGGTCAACCAACGGTGCAGTTTTCCTCATCTCTACAGAACATTTTAGCACCTTTTAGCTCACTTTTATGATCTTATGGCATTTATCAGCATTGTTTCCATCTGAAGCAGACAGCTGTTTTCAGCAACAATAGCTCTGACAACCCATTGTACACTGTACAAATTTTGCACTTAAAGGTTTGGCAACCAGAAAACTTGGCTATGGTTAATGAACAGGCAAACATTAATGCGAGGTCTGCACACTCCAGTTTCCTACACAAAAGTCAGACATACACGTCTGTCCACCACCCGTACATCCACACCCTTACCTTCTGCCTCACTACATAAAGGGCACACTACCTCATGCATTTTCACCAAACATTGCCACTGGATGTAAACAGAGATGTGGCTTCATCCACTATGGATGTATTTCCAAGGGATACTGGGCTGCGTAGAAATATTACAGACTTTACTGCATCAACTAAAGGTGACACTGACAAGTCATAGTGGCAAATAAATTAGTGGGCCCTAAATCAAAAGCCGGCTAATGTTAGAAAGCCTATAACAGCAGCCTTTGATTTATGTAAAAGTGCAGAGGTGATGCTGTGCTGCTCTGCAGAGCGATTTATTAGATCATGTTCAGGAAAAAGAGACGCTAAATGCAGAAGAGAGAGACAGAGAGACAGACTGAGACATGAAGGAGAGGACAGCATGAAACAAAAGGTCATGGATTATAATCAAAGCTATAATGTCACCCACTTAAAGGGCCATTGCAGTGCTGTTCTAACCCATTCACTCCAAAGTATATATGTTATAATGTTCATGTTAATGCTGACTTTTTCCCCAAACCATAGTTCAGGCTTTTGGATGTATTTTTATCTTCCATCCAGGCAGTTGTAGGTATATGTCAATGTCCATGTGATGAGACAAAGTTTTGAGATAGATCATCTATCACAATGAATGTCATGATATCTTTTTTTAAGGCAGTTTAAGAGAAGAGTTTAAGATTAACAGTTTAATACGGAGCACAGCTTTTGTATGAATCAATAGAATTACTTTGCTCCTCATTATTTTATAGCCTTTTCAAGGCAATAAGCTTTTCAGACCAGCAGCAGAGCTTTCAAATATTGCAGACTTTTACTCTATTTTTTTATCACTTTAAAACCACCGGTCTACCAAAACCTGTGTGTTCCTCCTGCTGTAAGTATGGCTTGTCCAGTTCATTTGTTGTCATGAGAGCAATGTTGCTCAAGAATGGGTGGCAGCAGGTCGTGATCGCATTACCGCACTGATTACATTGTCTCTCATAGTGATGGTATTATATTCTTCCACTAACTATGTTATACAACCACAATTACACTGACGAAGGAGACAGAGAGACGGAGACAGAGGAGGGTGTGATCTCTTGGTAGCTTAAGATACTCATAGATATTTAAAGTGGAGGAGATCCTGCAAATTAATTTGATAATAACACAGAGAGAGTGCGGATATTAAATTTTTAACACTCAGCCATTTAGACCTCTGCCTCTCATTTCCTGAAAATGGGCGCAAATAGAATTTTCAACAGTAAGTAATTTTATGTGTACAAAAGTCATTTTTTCAATTGTGTGACCAGAAGCATGTGTAATCCATTTTCTAAACTAGTCAAAATACAGGATCCAATCCAATACAGATCCAGTGTCCAACACAGGAGCCACTTGTATCCTTTTGACACAAATTACCCGAATGGGAGTCCTGGTGAGAAAACCGCACAGCAGCACAGACCGTAACCTACTACTGTCACACACACAAACACTAATTTGAACATTTTGCCGAGAAACACACCAAAGAGATGTTATCCTATATAATGTTAGAAGACACAGATAAGGAGGAAATTTTACATACATGTGACACAACAGTGAACACACCACACCACAGATGTGATTCGTTGCCACGGTGATCTCGATCGTTTTGATAGGCTACGTCACAAGCGGCTCACCTACTGCTGAAAACTGAATTGCACACAAGTTACACACAGTCATTGTGTGGGAAACACTATTTAGAGGTTTGTTTGAGGGAGAAGGAGAGAAGGTCCAGTGACCTGATGGTTTTTGAGAAAATGTAAATAAAAATGTAATAATAGTCATAGTGTTTTATTATGAGCATACATTTAAATGGACCCAGGGTAGAATAGCAAATGCTTATGCAGGTGCTAACAGCGATCCTAAATAAAAACAGAAAGGAAAAAATAATTTTCCATTAAAGAAAAATTGCAAAAATGTTTGCATGTGGTGTTTATTATAGTAAAATATAGAATCGGCATCTCTGAATCGGCCGAGAAAATTGCAATCGGTGCACCTCCAGTTTTTGCAGTGGTTTGTGGGTGCAACTCAGCTAACAAAATAAAGGAAACTAGATTTGAGTTAGAATGAGCAGGCTGAAACATAGGCACAATTCTGTGGCAAAAAAAACGAAACAAAATTCTGCCCTGATCAAACTGGACACAGCCAGGAAGAACACACACTGAACACATAGCAAACAGCAACGTGTACACACACACACACACCTTTATTGGTGGTTTCCCAGTCATACACATACTATAGGCATAATGTATACAAATACACACATGCTCATACAACCTCCTGAGATGAGCTTTAATATGGCTGTGAAATATTGAGGGTAATTAGCTGCAGGCTGTCCCCTGGCTGATGATAAATAATTTGATAGTTTATCCAGTCCAGTTGAGAAGCCAGAGCGCTCAGGGGAGTTGTTGCTGTTCCCTCAGGCCTGATCTCAGCACAGATTGCTTTGTTGTTGATGGAAATGTGTAGCCATTAAAAGAGCCACAAATCTTAATTGATTGGAAAATAACCATCAAGGGGAAAACTTAACACAGGTATCACTTGTTACTAGTATAGCCCCAGTTGGACCATGACACATGGACTAAATACCTGCTGACATGCTTCATTGTAGCAGTATACATGCGCTGCCGGTGAGCGTCTGTGTCACATCACATAATGTAGATACCCTGCAAACGCTTCAGTATGTACTGTATGTGAGAGCTGTTTCCTGACTGTGCCCATGTGTGAGCCCCGTACACTGACAGGCAGCCACACTAGTACAGTTACTAAGTGCATGTGACTAGGTCACCATGACAACAGAACTCCCTGGAGCATGCTAAGAGCAGAGTGACATCACTGGCCTTTGCTTGTGTGTGTGTGTGTGTGTGTGTGTGTGTGTGTAGGTGTGTTTTCATGTGTGTACAGTACATGTGGCACTTGCTGAATTAACTGCTGGTCCTGCAGATGCTGTAGTACGCTGTGTGTGAGAGACAGACACACAAAATGAAAAGAGAAGAAGAACGGGGAAGAGAGAGAGAATTACTAAAGCAGCAACAAAGACAAGAGGAGACAAAAGACTGACAGTGAGGAAAATTAAAAGATGCATTAGATGCAGAGAGGGTGTAATTACTCTAATGTGCACTCCAGCACTATTTTAGTTTCTGCCAGATGGTCTTAGTTGTCTTATCACCATTCCCTCATCATAGATGCTCTATTCTCTCTCCTACATATAACAAAAGGTTGGCATTGATCCCTGTTATTCTCCATTCAGCCACTGCACTACATTGCACTGACAAACAAGCACAGTACCCACACATGGACACACACACAATGGTTTATGCTCACACAGCGTACACAGACGTCATGCACACTCAAATACGCTTACAGAGTAAACACACATGCTACTGTTGGGCTCACACACACAAGCAAGTGAATTCGACACTGACTTTCTATACACACATGAATACAAGCTCTGAAGCAGCGAGCGCAGCAGTTTTTCTTCTCTTTATCCAGACAGGCAGTATTGATCGGGGCTGAGGGGGAAATTCTCTGTAGATCTGTGGGAAAAGTTTAACTAACTACAGTCTGCAAGCTGAGACATCATTCACTTGCTGCTTGCCGATTTTCTAATAAGTTTTCCAGTACAGTGAAGTGTGCATATTAGGAGATTTGGGTGTGTTATTGGCCTCTATATTGTTACAGCAGCTTCTATCCCCCACAACTTGTTTAGTTTCATTATATTCACATTGTTCATTATGTATGTAAATTAGGGAAAGGTCATTTTGAGGTGTCATTGTTTTTGTTTTTTTGTCTAATTAAAAGACAAACTCCCACACTGGTGTTTGATAAAAGCACCACTTCATATTGAGATTGGACACTAGCTGCGGGTTTTCATCACTCTGTAATATAAAACAGGGCACTCCCTCTGGATTCATTAATAGCAGGAGGCACATAGCTAACGAGCCTGGAAGCTATCACTTTTTTTCAGCCTGAACCAGACGCTAAAGCCGATCAAGTGATCGGTTAGCCACACTGCGCTTATTTGGCCAGATATGTGTGAAAGGAAAGGTTTCTCGTAGTAACACAAGAGAATCCATTAAGTGCTATAGAGCTTTTTAGCTTCTCTTAGCTCATTGTTTTGGTTTTGCAACCCACAAACTCAGCTCTTGTCAGCCTCATTTTGAGCAGCAGCAGGCAACTGTTTTTAGTGAAAAAGCTTTGATAAAACCAGAATAATATGTGTCAAGGACAAGTCTTTCCTTATTCACTGTAATTAAGGTATCAAAACCATTTTAATATTAATGTCAAAAAGTAACATTAAAATGTTTAACTGTAATATTGATATTTTAAACCTGAACCCAGAGACCATCCTCAATCAACACCCTTGTGTTGTTCATCAGATTCAAACCAAGCTCAAACTCGCATTTGGGCCAAGAGGAAAACAGCTGGGAGAATTCAGCCCCCTCGACATTAAGGCTTTGGTGACCTGTGTACATCTGATGGAATAATTTATATCTTTCTGGCCTCAGCACAAAACCACAACCTCCTTCCGTGGAGGCTGATCAGTAAAAATGATTGAATGAATGAAACTACTTGGCCACTTGACCTCTTACTCCTTCTCCGGCGTGCAGTCCATTATAGAACAAAAAGCTGGCTTTCAAGATATTTTTAAGTGAAAGTAGAGCTCTGTCAGTAAACTCTGGGGAGAACGTTTCAATTCTAGTCTTCCGGAACAGGAGAACCAGAAATACAGACACAATGTTTGTCTCAGAAAGTCGACATTGCTCCTCTGGTAACACCTCCGTGGCAGCAGGATTTCAGAAACAATTGCTCTAATTAGCAGACTTCCTCAGCATAATGCAGCACAAAAGAGGATTTTACTGTGACACAAAACTGACTCACTGTAAACACATTTATGTGTAATGCATGCATTTGTCTTTGGACTGTTTTCGTTTTGTGTCTGTGCCTGAACGTGTATGAGTGATTTTGCCACTAAAATGTCTGCTGACATTCTCTTGGATCTCTTGCAGTCGCTGTGTCTTTCAGTCTCTCTATAAGCCGGTGTGTTTGGGTATGAATTATGTACTGAGGCGTCTCCCCTTATAAGGCTAAGTGTGACAGTTTGTACCGATATGTCAGCTATGATTGATGGGTGTTTTTCTGTGTTTGGTTGTTGATGGTGTCTGCAATTCCAAAAGGAAAATTCTTCACAAAATCTGAGGAAAAAAGTGTTGTTGAAAAGTGGGAGCCTTTCAACATTTTGGGTTATTGGAATTAACACAGCACAATCAAAAAAGTATAAAATGAATGACAAAGCCTGTACTGCAATTAAAGGTTCTGTCTCAGTTGGCCAGCTTATCTGTCCACCACTTGTTAATCATTTTGGTAAGCTATCTTCCTTGAAATGCCATCCAAGGAAGATGGGAAATGCAGCCAATCTACAATAAACAAGAGTTCATACATGCTGGAATTACTTTGTTAACCGCCGTAACTTCCTCCTTTGGACAGAGTCAGGCAAGCTTTTTCCAGTCTTTATGCTAAGCTACGCACTTGTCTGCTAGCACACAGACATGAGAGTGGTGTCAATCGTCTCATCTAACACTAACTCGAACTAGTGTATTTTCCAAAATGTCAAAATCCTTTAACTCAAAGTCCACTTTCTAGCTTTTTCTGGGTTCTTCAACTGCATTTGAATCTTGCTGACTCAATCTCACCTGATGAAGACCATAAGATGCAGTATAATAAATCCTCAATTTGAATTTTTCATAAACACATCCAAGAATCTATCTGGATTTAATTGAACGCTGGATAAAAATGTAAATAATGCGAACATGCTGGTGAAAATCTGTTAAATGACCATCATGTACTTGATTTCACTTCTCATTGTCTTTGTTTATTACTGACATAGAATAACAGCACTCTCTGGGGTTTTCCATTTTCTCTTCATTTTCTATTAATGAAGCATTTTCTGAGCTGTACTCGCCATCAGATGGCTTTGGTAACAGTTAGCTGTGGTGAATAGTGTCCTAGTAGCAACAGAAAAAAAAGTTTTTTAACATCAAGAACATTTCAAATAAAACTTGCTTAACCGGATCCATTTCTTTTGAATTATCCATGTATTTTGTGGTGAAATCTAATGCAGTTTAATGAGGAAAGGCTACAAATTGTAGCATAAATGCCAGGCAGCAATGCAATTAGTGAATTCGTCTGGATTAGAGCAGAGAGGTAAGCCTTATGGTTGCTTCCTTTCATTAATTCACTGATTCAATTCAATTCTGTTCCTTTTGCCGGCTCAGTTATCTGTTTATGCTAAATAATAATAAATCGATAAGTGGTTTAAACTGTGCTTTAACCCATAAACATCACAGCCATATTCACAATTTGGCATATAAAGTTCCCCATAGGTCAAATCACAGACTACCAGGAGGCTGAATTTACTGTGTTAAAATTCCTGTCTGTGTATACGCTGATCTGTCAATCACACATAAAGTCAGACATCCATTCAGACAGTAAAACAGTTTGTGAATCAGTCCGCTGGAAGCACAGCAGCAACCATGGCAGTCAGGCCTACTGGTGAGTCAGAAGGTTCTTCATCTCTCACCCAGTCAACCAGTATACCAAGAAGTCCATCAGTAGCAGGCGTCTTACTAAACAGGCAGCTGTTGTGTCATAACATGAATCATTACTGTACACAAAGGTTTTGACTGTACAGAAGAAGATTAGGCTACTAGAATGGGGGCGACTGTGGTGATTGTTATTCTGGTATAGATGTGCCATTCAGAGGATGAGCCTGTCTAACAAAAGAGTCTAATTTTGTCAGAAAATTGTAGATTGTTATGACGAATGGCTCACAGAGTGGTTTTTTGTTGAAAAGTGTTCTATATTGGAAAGTTAAAACAACAAGACCCAGGATGCACAATGAATGTATGACACACCATGTGTTGTCTTTGTCCTGTGTTTTTTAATTGGGACAATGTGTAGGTGTAGTTATAAAGTTAAAATTGAGGATGGAGGAATAGATTCCCAGCTAATCATTAGAATTAAAACATGCAAGAGCATTATCTTGTCCTTTTAAGTTTACAGGCTTTAGACATTTTTTAGTCAATTGGATGAAGACTACTATATATTACAATCTATGACATTATTAGAGACAGATATAAGTGCAGTTGCTTAACAGTGTAAATGGAGTTTTGTTTTTATATGGTATGCGTATGTACAACACATGGTGGGTTTCAGCTGTGTGGTAGATAATGGAGTAATTTTGTCACGCTGTAGATTTGACACTGTGTTATCTTAAAAGCTTGAGGTTGTTGCTCTAGTGGTTCCTGTGGGGTACATGAGGTTACACTGAGGTCAAAGCTCTCTTGTGTCTTCCTAAACACCCGGCTGTTGACATGGGTGAATTAATCTATTCATGATTTATTCATACCGGTGGAATTGACTCTCATGTGATGATATTATAGTTGGTTGAGAAGCAATCAAGGACTAATTTGTGGTTAAGTTGTCTGTGGCCAAGAAGAAAATAACATATTTTAAATAATAGCAGTTAGTGTTGTATTGATTGTATACCTTTTGTAAAGTACCTGTACTTCTAGGAATTATATCCACCTCCCATTTTATACTAAACATGTGATGGGAGCATAATTTGTGTTGCTACAGTAGTGGAACAGCTTTTATTTGTAGAAATGCTTAACAAGTTAGCAGAACTTAAGTATTAATGGTATAGCTTACATTACTACAGTCCCCTCCAAAAGTATTGGAACATGTGAGGCAAATTCCTTTGTTTTTGTTGTTCACTGAAGACATTTGGGTTTAAGATCAAAAGATGAGTATGAGACAAGAGTTCAGAATTTCAGCTCTCATTTCCTGGTATTCACATCTAGATGTGTTAAACAACTCAGGACATACCACCGTCTGCATTAGACCACAGTATTCTTAGGTGAGCAAGAGTAATGGAACAAATAATCTTAAAGTAAATAACATTTAATATTTAGTGCATAACCCTTGCTTGCAATAACTGCCTCAAGCCTGCGACCCATCGACATCACCAAACTGTTGCATTCTTCATTTGTGATGCTATTCCAGGTTTTTACTGCAGCTTCTTTCAGTTCTTGTTTGTTTCGGGGTGTTTCTCCCTTCAGTCTCCTCTTAAGGAGGTGAAATGCAGCTCTATTGGGTTCAGGTCAGGTGATTGACTCGGCCAGTCTAAAACCTTCCACTTTTTCCCCTGATGAAGTCCTTTGTTTTGTTGGCAGTGTGCTTTGGGTCATTGTCCTGCTGCATGATAAACTTCCTCCCCATTAGTTTCAATGCATTTCTCTGTAAACTGGCAGACAAAATGTTTCTGTCCACTTCTGAATTCATTCTGCTGCTCCCATCATCAGTTCCATCATCAATAAATATTAATGAGCCTGTTGCAGAAGCAGCCATGCACGCCCAAGCCATGACATCACCTCCACCATGCTTCACAGATGAGCTTGTGTGCTTCGGATCAGAAGCAGTTCCTTTCTTTCTCCACACTTTGGCCTTTCCAGCACTTTGCTAGAGATTAATCTTGGTCTCATCAGTCCATCAGATTGTGTTGCAGAACTTTTGCGGCTCATCTCTGTACTTCTGTGCAAATTTCAATCTGGCCTTTGCGATTCTTCCTGCTGATGAGTGGTTTGCATCTTGTGGTGTGGCCTCTAGATTTCTGCTCCCTGAGTCTTCTTCCAACAGTGGATTGTGATACCTTCACCCTGCACTGTGGAGGTCGCTGATGTCACTTACTGATGTTTTGGGGGTTTCTTCACAGCTCTCATGATATTTCTGTCATCAACTACAGTTTTTTTCCTTGGCCGACCTGTTGGACGTCTGTTGCTCAGTACACCAGTAGTTTCTTTCTTTTTCAGGACGTTCCAAATTGTTGTGCTTGCTCTGCCCAGTGTTTGTCCAATGGCTCTGCTCGATTTTCCTTCTTTTCTCAGCTTGCCAGTGGCTTGCATAGACAGCTCTCTGGTCTTCATGTTGGTTTATCCTCTTTAACAGGAAATGCAGTCTTTATAGGTTTGAACCGAGGATGAAAATTTAGACTAGTTATGCAGAGATATTTAATGTTTGGACAATCAACCTAAAAGGCAACACCTGGGCAACAAGAAACATCTGCAGTCACATGTTCCAATAGTTTTGCTCACTTGAAAAATGGGTGGGTTCCAACAAAGGGTGGTATGTCCTGAGTTGTTTAACACATCCAGATGTGAATACCAGGAAATGAGAGCTGAAATTCTGAACTCTTGGAGAGCCTTTCCCGATCTTTATTATCCTTATCCTTATTTTATCCCTTTTATTGTATTGTATATTACTAATTTTATATTAATTTTTCATGCTCTTATCTTGTTTTTTTGTATTATTCTTTACACTTGTTAAAGCACTTTGTAACTTGTTTTTGAAAAGTGCTCTACAAATAAGGATTATTATTATTATTATTATTTTAAATGAGGTTGTTAGCAGAGTTAGCAGAAAACTTGCCCAGGGCGAAAATATGTACCATGAAAGTTTTATGTGTGTTTGTGTGAATAAAGTAATTTAGGCACATGATGTAATGGCCCACATTGAGTTTGACTTTTTTATCTTGAAGTCTAATTTAGCGTGTTGTTAGGCATACAGTAGCGTCAGTGAACTACATGCTATTGAATATTAATGTTCCTTTTACTAGAGAGATCCAATGTAATAAATTCAATTTCTCTTCATTTGTATAAGGTTTTATTCCATCCACTAAAGTTTGGATAGGCAATAGCAGCGTTGAAAATCTGGATGTTTTCAAAAATTTCAACAAAACACAACAAACTGGAACAGCATTATTTTATTCAGAACACAAACCCAGACAATTTTAACCCGTGCACATATATTTATTTTGCTGTCAAAAACATTAGTAAATATACAAGGTTAATTTTGCTTAAATCAGAGCAAGTCAGTCACTGATCAACTGCCTCTTTTCCTCCCCTCTCTCTCCCCCTCCCATTTTCCTCCTCTCTTCTTCTATTGATTTGCACACTTTCTCCAGGTCCTGAGGAACAGTGATGGTTAATGGGTGCCACCTCCCGAGGTTGCTGGAGTTCTTGCAATCATAGATCCATCATCAACGGAAAAGCTTTCATCATGGAAACCCCCTACCTCCAGACAGCGCTCCATGACTCCTCCTGTAGAGGGTGTAATTGATGAGGGAGGTGTAGTGAGACTCAGACAAGCTTGCCCGTGAAGAAAAAAATCACCCAAACCATGTAGTGTACCTCTCTCCAAGGAGGGGGGAGGGTATACATTCGAGTCTGATTTATTTTTTATTTATTTCTGTTTATGTAATCTCTGCAGCAGATTTGTGTTAGCTTCTTTAAAGAGTGGGCGTGGGCAGAGTGAGCAAGGTGAGAAGAAAGTGACAGAGAGGAAGAAAGAGAGAGAAAGAAGGAAAGAGATGGTCCTCCACACCACCCCTTACTCCAGTGCCTGTCTGCACTTCCTGGATGGCTTGTCGTGGAGCTTGGTGTTCCCCTGCTACTGGCTGCTGGACCGGCTCCTGGCCTCCTGCGTGGCCACCTCACTGGAGAAGCGCCAACGCTCCCAGGACCCCTGCTCCTTCCTCACTCTTTGTGTAGTGATCTCCGCCCCCCTTTACCTGCTCCTTCTCCTCGCCTCCCTGCCCTTCGCTTTGCTGGGCTTCATTATCTGGGCTCCGCTGCAGGCCATCCGCCAGCCCTACTTATACACCTTCCACAGGTTAGTGTGGACATTGGTGAAGTGGCACAGGTTTTTTTTTTTAATGCTACTTGTTTTCAAACAAATTAGACAGTGACGTCTGTCTCATGCCTGTGGTGTTGCTAGTGCTGATTGTCTCAAAATTTAGACCACATGGCCATTAAACCCTCTGACTTCTCTGTTATTCTGTTACCTACTCATCTTCCATGGTTTTGCCCGAGTGAAAAGGAGGAACACACAAAAAGTTCACTCCTTTCACCATCTAATCCCTCTCAAAAATACCAATTTTGTATTGTTTATTGTGTAGTAAGGTAATAGATTTGCAAAGCAGGATTACTTATTTCAGTCCAGGAGAAGTGAAAGTTCCTAAAATGTCAGACTATTCTTTTACCATATTGTGGAGGTGTATTTGTGTGCTCCAGAGCTTCTGTTTGATGTGATATAGTATTTTGTTGCTTCCCTTCTGCAGACCAGACAAACATCAGGCCGAGCAGGGCCAGGCTGGGTCAGGGGGTGTTGGGATTGGGGAATGGAAGCCACAGGGCAGAAGCTTCTGTTTCTGTAGTGCCAACGTATGCCTGCTGCCCGATTCCTTGGCCAGGTTCAACAACCTGTCAGACACCCAGAGGAGAGCCCGGGAGCTGGGGAAGAGGATCCGTAATGGTGCCAGTCGGCCTCAGATTAAAATCTACATCGACTCACCTACCAACACTTCAATCAGGTAAGGACAGCTATCTCCTTGGCTCCTTTTGCTTATGTCTTAGCAGTAATAAAAGACAATTATTGACTACTAATCAAACAAATACATTTTGAATACTTATTACTTTCTTTCTGTTCTATTTATCAGTGCGGCATCCTTTAGTAGTCTTGCCACAGGTTTTCGCCGTACCTCCTCTCTGGACCAGCGTCCAGACCAAACACACCAATGGACCAGCCGACACCGAAGAGTGCCCGATTCACCCCTCAGGTGCCACCGACTGCCCCGTTCACCCCTCTCCAGGAGATCAGGGCTCCGCTGAATGCCCCCTTCACCCAGATGGAGCAGACAAGACAGCAGACTGCCCACTCCACTCTGCAGGGATGAACAGCAGCTCAGACTGTCCCGTTCATACTACAGGGGAGGCTTCAGACTGCCCCATGCATTCCACAGGGGCTCAGAATGGCCAAGGCCATCATGACTGCCCCATGCATGGTGAAGGGACCCAGCCAAAACCATCCCCAGACTGCCCACTTCACAACTCAGGGGTTCAAATCAGCATCAGTGCCCCAGAGCCGGACCCCCAGGAGGAGGAGGCCGATACAGGGAACCATCGGCCAGGGGAGCAGGCGGGGGGAGACACAGGCAGCATGACTGCCTCCAGGGAATCCCTCGCTCGATACCATGGAAGTGACGGTGGCGTAGGGATATCCTCCAACAATACTCTCTCTCATGTCCCTCGCACGTCAATCTTTAAGCGCCCTGGACGAAAACGCCGCCACGGAGATGAGACGTTCGACCACGAGATCTCTGCCTTTTTCCCTGCCAATCTGGATTTCCTGGCTCTACAAGAAGTGTTTGACCACGGAGCGACGACTAGACTGCGGCGGCAGTTGCATCGCTACTTCCCCTTTGTGCTGAGTGATGTTGGGCGGTATGGCTGGAAAGGCTGCTGCTCAATGTTCAAGTTCCTTAACAGTGGGCTGATGCTGGCCAGCCGCTACCCAATTTTGGATGCACGGTACGAGTGCTACCCCAACGGGAAAGGAGAGGATGCACTGGCAGCTAAGGGGGCTCTGTTTGCCAAGGTCAGACATTGTACTACTTTCTCTACCTACTCTTATGCTTTAAATGTACTGATGTACAATGCCAATTCTAGTCATATTTTAAAGAGTTTGCCATTTTAGGAAAATGCTTATTTGCTTTCTTGCCAAGAGTTGGATGAGAATATTGATTTCACTGTCATATCTGTCCATTCATCGTGGAACTAAAGCCAGAAGATTATTAGCTAAGCTTAGTATGAAGACTGGAAATGGGCAAACAAATACTCTGGCTCTGTCCCCGTAAAACTTGTTGAGGCAACCTTACAGTGACAACAAAACTCCATGAAGTCACTCAGCGAAGAAATAGAAGAGCACATAACCCCCACTGAAACCACACACAGTGCAGCTACCACCAACGTGGCATTTTTACCCTATTTTGTGTGAATTAAACAAACTAGATACAATGTGTTAATGTGTGAGGTGGTAGCAGGCAGATTTGTTTACCCATGGAAAGAGCCAGGCTAGCTGTTTCCCACTGCTTCCAGTCTTTATGCTAAGCTAGGCTAACCATATCCTTGATGCATTCCCATATTGAGCGGACAGGTATTGATCTTCTCATTTATCTCACAGCAAGAAAACGAATAAACACATTTCCAACAATTCCTTTAAATAATGAACAATACACAATTGGGAAAACATTTTTATTTTTATTTTTTTTACGTTGTACAAGTACACACAGGTGCCCTAAAGCTCGGTAATATTAATCAAATTCTACCTACACAAAAAATATGATTAATGTTCCAACAACTGCAGTCTAAAGTTTTGGGACAGACAGCCTTTTTGTCATGTTGCCATGGTTTCACAAATAACTTTCAGAGCCTGTATCGCTAAAAGGTCAGTGTGGCCATTTTAAGAAATTGAATAACTAATATACTAATATATATTTAGACTGGGCTATTTTTGAGCAGCCTTCAGGACTGCAATCTTTAGTAAAAAGAATGAGAAAGCTTTCACTTGCAGATGTAACAGGAAACAAACAATTTCTTCCTCATCTAATTCCATTTAAACTGAGCTGAATAAGAGCTAAATGTCTCTGTGGGCCTAATTTTCCGCTTTTCCTGGAGCAGACATGTGTCTAAGTACTGATCGCTGCTTGGTGCCGTTCTAGCCAAAAGCTAATCTTGTCATCTCTGATGCCACTATCTATAGCTTCGGCAAGGCGGTAATTGAATCTGCCCGTTAAGTCTTTTAATACTAAATTAACTTGTTATACATTTGTGAAAGAGTGTGAGTGTGAAAGAGAGACAGAGAGTCAGAGTTAAAATGACCTGCCAGCTGTCTGCATTAATTACTGTAGATCTGTAGTAGGCATCATATTGGAAAACGTTTCCTACTATGAAGACTTTGATACACCAGTATCTATCGGCTGTGTTTCATAACCCATTTGATGACCTCATGTAAATAATGCCACTCAGTGCACTATTGCCACAGTGCTGCGGCGGTGGAGAATCCGCAGATTGCTGACAGTTCTTGGTAAATACACTTACTTACACCCACATCCATTCACACATTACGCATCTGTCATTGTGGTGAGCGCTCGCACCACAGTAATTACAGAACCCTCACAACCTTTCCACATCTCCCGCCGCTGTGTGGAAAAAGCAAAAAAACACACGTCGTCATGTGTTTTCAAGGTTTCAGCATTACGTGTTTGTTAAGCAATTACCATCACTCCACTCCATGTTAGGTTATTTGCTGCATTGAAAACACAACTATAACATGGCTCATGATAATTTTCAACTGACATTTTCTGTTTACAGTAAATGTATAAAGTTCTCTTTATTGTTTAAATGTATTCATATGTAATTGCATTTTTTCTAAACACAGCTACCAAAGGACTGTATGGACATAACCAGTCTTGAGCATTAGACACTTCATTTCCTCCATTCTGGTAAAAATTTATTCTGGAAATATTTATTTATATAAAGGGAAACAAAATTCAGGTGACAGGTGACAATTCAAATTATAAAAATAGAATATAATGCAGTGCAGCTCTCAGGCATGCTGCGTCACTTTCAAATATGTATTCTCCTGTAGATTAACTTTTCTCATTTAATATCGTCCCTGCTGAGTCAGCACGCATGTAGGCATGATTTAGTCTTCCCTCCTCTTTTGTTTGAGGAAGTAACATCTTGAAATGTCCATGTGGCACCCATTCATGTCAATGATAAACGATACGTGATGGCAAATTTTACTCACATATCTAAAATTTACAGTAATTGTGAGTTTCTGTGATTGATTCGCTCAGCTGTGTGCCTGGTGAGTGGGCTTCACCACGAAGCCTTTCAGTGGCTCAGGAATCATTAGTCAGCACGCAGGTCAGCTCCGTGACGTAGAGTCGGTAGACTAGTGCGACATTTTGCTTTTGTTAATATTTGTTGTACCACTGATGACTATCTTTTCACATGTAGCCACTGAAAGAGTTTTTCCAGTGCTCCACTTCCTAACAGTAGCTGAGGGACATCCTGTCATGTTTCTCAATGCAGTCAGAAGCAATGTGGGACGGTTCTCTAATTAATGGACTCCATTAGGCACTTTCAGCTGGAATACAGATCCCATGTAGATATGACAAGACTTAGTCTTAATGCATAGTGTACAAGCATAGGAAGCAGGATGGATTTATGACATGGCTACCAGTGTACTTATCCCTGTTTGAGTTTCATTCATGATTCTTTGCAGCTGCAGTCCTTTCTATTCTGTATAATGAGAAAACACACACAGTTCTCCTTTGAGTGAAAAAGCAGTAGTGCACTGCGTAAAGACAACGTGCAATGAATCAGCGATGAAGCAAGCAGCAGTTGTGTGTGTATGCCTCATTGTTTACGTGTCAGTACCTGTATGTATGCATGCCCCTGTGATGAGCGTTGATATTAGCAATCATTAATCAATGACATACTGTGACTGTCAGGATGTGAGTCTGGATCTGATGCAGTTCCTGCTGGGATGAATCCGCTTTATGTGACCTGGTTCTGTTGACGGGTACCTGTATGTGTGTATGTGTATGGGCATGTTTTAGTTTGTGTCTGTACATGCCCTTACATAAACCAGATCTAATAAAGACACACTCCTTCACAGCTTGCATGCTGACAGTCTCATCCTGTTAGCCCTGCTGCCTGCTGACTGTCACTGCAGCTGACAAGCTGGCCTCACATCCGTTTCACCGCCTCCCTGTATATGAGGTCACTCCAGGTCCCCCTGACAAGCTGGCTATCAGCCAGCTGATAGGTACAGGTCTTAATGCTGCTTATACTCCCCTAACTGACAGAGAAGGAAACCGAACAATGCTAAACAAAAATTATTCTCCTTACTGCCAGGAAGATAGACCCACATGTCTCCAGCATGACTGACATGTCTGCAGTGGTGGAATGTAACTAAGTACATTTACTCAAGTACTTAAGTTAATATTCGAGGTATTGTACTTTACTTGAGTATTTCCATCCAATGCTGTTATGTATTACATCTCAGGTGCGAATTACGTTTTAGTCCACCACTATGTTTGTCCGGCAGCTTTAATTATGAGATACTTTTCAGATTCTCTCCAAATTTGCAAAGATCTTCCTGCTTTTAAGCTAAATAAACCACAGTATTTAAAAAAACATGGATTAAGTGGAAAATGCATGGTATGCATGCATGCAATGCACTGTGGATTAAGCTAGCCAACAGTATATAAAGTAGTAACAGTACAACCACAACAACTACAGCAGTAAAATTCAACCTACATATGAATGCAACTGTAATTTTAATCCAAAACACATCATATATATTAGTATAACACTGACAGGGACCATTTATCTGCATAATGAGAACATTTACTTTAGAAAGACACTGGTGTATGTACCAGATATGCCTGGCCTAGCACATCTGTTTGGGGCCTTACTGATTACTGTCCAAAACACAACTTTTATTACATTTTTCACTGATTTTGATGAAACTGTGTCATTTTCTATAGATGGACAGATAGCTTCAAAGTAATCGCCAACTGGGGAGATGGTACGACTGACTCCTGGTTTTGGTCTGGCTTTCACTGATAGCTGATGTTGTTGGTGTTTCCAGTGTTTCCCAGATATAGTGTTTCCCACAGCTCTGTTGTTAAATGTTGCATACATGCTGTTTTTGCAGCCTGAAATGCTCATTGGGTGATTTTGAATGCCACCAATACATGAGTGGCTGAATGATACAGTATGACCTGAAAATCCACATCCTAATAACAGTTAACTAGATAATTAGTTAAAAGTAGTTATTGAAGATTTGTGTAAGATTAACTTGGTTGGCAATCCATTCATGATTCCATAAATTGTATTTACTGTCTAGCCCCGATGCCAACATAAGTTGACACAGACTGGGAAATGTCTTCACAGGTCAGTGTTTTCTGAAGTGGAATTGCATCGCTTTCAAATATTCAAACAAGTTAATCAAACATGTCATAGTTCAAATGGACTTTTGAGAAGCTGTTAGAGCCACTTTGTGTGCCATGCTCTCAACCATCAATAGTGACCAAGCTTTTAGAGCCACACTGTTTATTTCTTAGTACTGTATGCTGGGTCCCAACCGTGTGTTGTTGTTCTCATCAATGGAACAGCGTTCAGCATTGGCTTTTCTAACCATTCCTTTTAACCCATGATGCCCAGCCAGCTGCAGTGGCTTTGATGTGCCTTTGATGTGCCATTCCTTACCCCTCTCCATCCTCCAGTCTTGGCAGCCTTCCAAGGCAGCATCTTGTTGTGAACCCTTGATTTCCCTCCATGAACCTTTGGTCATTTTCCCTCATAACTACTTGAATCTCCGGTTCGCCTTCCTGCCAGCTGGGATGCATCTCATTAGATGCAGTTCATTTGATGTACCTGATGTTCACACTGCGTTTGTCTAGCAGCGACCAGATCCTGTGTTTGTTCTTTCATCTCAAACACAAAGACACTCAGTCCAAAGTCATTGTTAGAGTGATGATCCTTAAAATTCTTCCTTTTTCAAATTTGTGTTGTTTGATACTATAAGAACTCATTGTTGTTTTAGCACTTTATTTCCCAGACACCACCTGTCAGTTAAAACATTTTGGGTGGTATTGTAACGCCATCTTCCATGGATTTTCTGTTGATGAGGTTCCCATAGGTTTCTTCGTCTGGTTAACCATTATAGCTATGAATGTTAATGCTAACTTCTCAGTTCTTCTATTTATTTCAAACACCCTCATTACATTACATTTATTCATTTAGCTGACTCAAGCTCATTTGCTTTTAAGAGCTAGACAGTAAGAACTTTTCATTCATACTGCACACAAAAAAAACAGAGTTCCCACACAAAACCTGGTATTTATTTTAAAAAGAACCAGGGGTGACCATGTGCAAACTAACGCACACTCAGATCAAGCCAAGTGTGATATGTTCATTTGAAATGAATAATAAGTTTAGAGACAATATCTAGCATGTAACGTTTTTCCTTCAGGTTGTTAGCCAGTTTCAATGAGCATACTGTATATGATGTTTTGACCATACACCATTTACTGAAACTTGACATTTCAGTAGAGTGTCTTCTGGTGACACACATGAAACATTTTGTGTGGGATAAGAAAATTATTGCGACCCAAGGGATCAATCATTAACTATTAAAATAAAGTGCCAACGTTCAGTGCCAACTGAAGAAAGTAGTGTGTCTTTATGTAGCAAGGTGATGGTTAAAGGGAGAGAAAGTGATTCTGCAGAAGGATTGTTGAGATTTTAACTCAACTGCCAAACAAATACACCTTTCCCCTTCGGTGCTCCTTCTGAAGCTCCCCCCCCCCAATTTTAAATCTCAGAGGTTTCTCCAGTATTACAACGCCTTCGCCCTTGCCTGGTAAATTAAATTTAACTGAATTTTATATTAAATGAGCCCATGATATCAAAAGTCTACCTCCAACCATCCTCCGCTCTTGTTTCCAGACTGGTTTATTTCAATTATTTATATACAATGAAAAAGATTATAAACGCAGCACTGTTGTTTTTGCCCCCATTCATCATGAACTGAACTCAAAAGTCTAAGACTTTCTCTATGTACACAAAAGGCCTATTTCTCTCAAATATTGCTGTGTTAGTGAGCACTACTCCTTTGCCGAGATAATCCATCCACCTCACAGGTGTGGCATACCAAGATGCTGGTCAGACAGCATGGGTATTGTACAGGTGTGCCTTAGGCTGGCCACAATAAAAGGCCACTCCAAAATTTGCGTTTATAATTTTGTTCAGTGTATTTAGACTATTCACAAAACTGTTCTTCTAAATCTATCTTGGGGCACGCACACATTCTCATAATTTCCCTGTGGGTGTATTTACCTGGAGAGCAGCAGCAGGTTAGCAACATAAATCTAAATTGTCTCTTGTGGAGAAGTGACGCACTAGAGAGAGAGAGAGAGAGAGAGAGAAAGGCAGAGATAGAATTTTAATTACAAAATGTTTCCCTAAAGAGACAGCCAGCACTGGCTCTGTAATTAAAGCTTTTCAGTCTCAACATTTATCCCCTCTTATAATTATTTCAAACTACTAAGTGCATGGTTGAAGAGTCGTGTGTGTGTGTGTGTGTGTGTGTGTGTGTGTGTGTGTGTGTGTATCTATGTGTATGTAAATACACAGTTTGAATGCATTACCACGGATTAGGCTTCAAAACAGGAACACACTCAAATCTAGATTGGATAGAATGGAAATCATAATCATCATAATTTCTGCGTGGAGTTTGCATGTTCTCCCTGTACCTGTCTCGCCATCCTCGCACTGTCCAAAGGCACGCAGGTTAGCATAATTGGCAATTCCAAAATTGCACGTAGGTGTGAATGTGAGTGTGAATGGTTGTGTCAATATGTCAGCACTGTCATTGACTTGCGACGTGTCCAGGGTGTACTCTGCCTCTCACTCAATGTCAGCTGGAATTGGACCCATCCCCCTGCGACCCTCTAAAGGATAAGCGGGCATTGCTAATGGCTGGATGGATGATTGGAAATCAATGGGAGAATTCCCAAATCTGCTTTTGGCCTTTAATAACCTAAAATACATTTGTCAACTCAATTTACTGACATAAATTGCTCTCTTATTCAAGACCAAAGACATTTCAACCTGTCTCTTAATCAAACACTGGCCAAGGTAACAGCACACAACACAGGTCTCAGCTCTGAAGTACAGTCTCTCTTTTTTTGCTTTTTAGCAGCAGGCATCATCTCAGTCGGAACAACTATTCTTTTTTTATTTAACTCAAAATGCTTACTTCTTTTGGCTAATAAAGACTTAGGAACTGTGGCTCATAATTTGTTGTGTTCACACAGTTTTTTGTGGTGGATTTCCAAGTTAAAAGGTCCAATTTCTAGTTACTTCTCTAATACTAACTGCATGATATACCAGAGTGAGTCTGACTTAAGTAACAAAAATGAGGACTTGAGACTTGAATTAGACTTAACTGCTTGATTAACAAATTACTAACAGACTTTTTTAGATTAAAGTTATTAAGAGAAAATTAAAGTGTTAGAATAATTACCTTAAAACTTTGATTAATAGCCCGGCCATTCATTTGCTTAAAATAACTGAATTGACCCTGCCTATATTTGGGACAGGCTACTATGAAACTGTTTATTTATTTCAAACAGAATATTACTTGTATAAAAATTGTCAGATAATAGCAAATACACGTCATTCGTTTGATCTAGCTTCGACAGATGGCTTTTGCACTTTTATTATGTAGGCAGCAACATAACGAAAACAATAGTGTGGCAGAAGTTATCAGACAGAGATTTGATTTGGACTCACTTTTACCATGCAGGTTACACTGATAAATCTATAAGAATTACACTTTGGGGTTTGTTTCTGTTAAATGAACTGAACGATTGAATTGTATCTAACGGATCTAACGATGTGGACTCATCTTAATTGACTCAAGATTCCTCTTCATTGAATCGAGACTCCTCTTAACTTACTCAAGACTTGTCATTATTGAATTTACTTGTACTTATGATTGACTTGAGACTTCACTTGAATTGTCTTGATTTGCAACTCGGCTTGAACTTGTCTCAGTGGATTTGATTTTAACTGGCCCAAAAGACTTCAAAACAGCTCTGTAATAAAAAGTAGTTAACGGAGGAGAACAGGGTGAAATGGGTGCAACTTTGAGGAACATTTGAGAAGTTAAATAACAAATTGTCTGATTCAGTAAAGTGAAAGCTAGTCAGCTACAGGCAGAATTCTACCCAGACACCAGTAAATCTTTAGCACAGCATGGGATTTACAGCAGCAAAATGCCCTTTGACTGCACTAAAGACAACACTGCTGCCAAGCTTACATTGAAAAAACTGAACTATAAGTCCGTGTCCGTGGTTTTATTGATCTGGAAAGACTGACAAACAAAACCACACCTCATCTGTCACCCTGCTGCTTTATGCCGCCTGTCTGTCATCATGACAATATCGCTGCTTGCTTTTCAAGTTAAGTTCTCAAACTCATGCGAGTAATACGTGGTGAAATTTCGGCTCACTCCTTGTCTGAGGGTAAAGTTAAGGTAATTAGTTACAGCAATCTTGGCTGTTTCATAATTAGGCTCTTATAACTCAGCTTGGTTTGGTTGGCTTCCAGTGTGAAATCGCCTCTCACAGCTCATTTCAGTTCCGCTCAGTTCTGTCTCAATTGCCTGTAATGAGAGGAAGTCTTGGGAAGTTAAAGCATCTCATATCCTGCATTCTGACGCATTTGCTGTTTTAATTTTAAAGAAATGCAGTTAATTTCATTTCATTATTATATATTAATACAGAGCAGAAAGGGAAAAACACACTTTCAGCTCAGTTCCGAAAAAAAACTGTTTCCAGTCAAGGCTTTTGTCTGTCAGTACGCAGAACTCCAATTAGCACTGGCATCATCTGAACTTCATCTTCTGCATAGACCACAGACCATACACACACATTGAAAGTCCATTCTTTCTTGTATGCATGAGTGCGTACACACACACACAAAAGAATCCCCTCAGGCCTCTTGTCGTTTTCAGGCGCACACACACACACACCTATTGAAGCATAGATAACCCCCTGAAATATTAATACAAAGCACAGCATGTAGATTGAGAGAAGAGCAGAGGGGAAGGAAAGGGGAGAAAAGAAGCAACAGAAAGGGAAAGAATGAGGACAGAGTTGGAGAGAAAAAAGAAAAGACGAAATGATAAGATGAAACTTTAATGATCCCTGTGGTGAGATTCACTCAAATTGAAAAATAAAAAGCAATGAACGAATAGAAACATGTAACAGAAACTACTTCCACAATTTTAACACATAGTATTTAAAAGGGACCTATTATGCTTTCCCTTGTTTTCATATCTATTTACATATAATGTTACAATGTCGGACCTTCATATTAAACGTGCCGAAAGTTTTAAATAAATGAATGAATGGTTTATTTGGGTTTACATGAACAATGAATGACAATTTGTGAGAATATGTAATTGACAAAAAAATGTTTACACCAATCAATTTCACACATAATCACTCACACACAGTAATGAGGTAAACGTATGTTATCTTTCTCATCTGCTAGGCGGGGATGTCCTTACATGGTCATCTGCTTATGATACACTCCATGCACCCATCAGCCTCATAGCGCTTTCTCCAGCGCTGGCAAAGCGCTTAAATGAAGTGTGGAGACAGGTCTATGCTTGACTACTCTGATCGGGACTACTCTTCATGTTTTGGAGGTTGTTCAGTATGTCTCACAGAGAGTGTTTTTTCGGTTGTAAATGACAGTGTTTCTTGACGGACTTGAACAGACATTAACTAGTTAGCTCAGTTAGTCATGCAGGTAGAGGTCCCCATAGCTAGGATTGGGAGCTCAGAGCCCTCCTCCCAGCGGTCCAAAGCTCCTGTGCTAGTGGTGTAAACGTCAGCACTCACCCGGGCTCTAAGCTAATAGGACCACTAGCTGCACAGCTAGCTGGGCTAACTAGCCAGCTGCAGTTAGCAGCAGTTAGTGGATACTTGAAAGCTTTCTCCCCATCTAGAAACTCCATAAAATATGATCCAGTTTCCCCAAAATCAGTGAATAAAGTTATAAAAGCTGTGTTTTTCTGCAGGAAGCAGTGAGTCACCAAGCAGCTCCAGCTGAATAAGCATATCTTGTACCCACACCGGCCCCCTGAAACACTCCACTCAGGTGGTGTCTACCACTTTTCCAACCTAATTCTTGTCTCGTGTGGTCTGATAAACAGTCACAAGTACTGCGTGTATAAAGAAAACTGGTAACAGCACTCACAAGCTCCTCTGCAGGCTTACAGGAAGTTGGACAATCTAAATCACAATCAATTGGAAAATGAGCGTTTATGGAGGGGGTCCTCGGATGACCTGAGGGGCAACATACAGGGCCAGTATAATATGAATAAGTATTTCTGGAACTGTGAATCATGCAAAGCTACACTTTGAATCCCAAAATAAATATAGAGCTTCAGCCCGCAGCAGGTTAGCTTAGGTTAATATAAAGACAGCTAGCCTGGTTCTGTCCAAAAGTTAACGAATTCTGCCAACCAGCGCCTCTAAAGCTCACGTTATATCTCATTTGTTTAATCCATGCAAAAGATATGTTTTAAAACAACAAATAAGGGAAATAAAGTGTACGCTATAGGTTTCTGGTGTTTGCCTGCAGCGGTCAGCTGTTATCAGCAAACCAACAGGGTCTCACAAATTTTCATTAACTCACATCTTACAAATCCCATCACATTATTAGAAAAGTTAGTGCACCACCTGATAATGCATTTAACAGAATTGGGCAGGGTTGCTCTGCTCTGTAACCCATTCATTCTCACAAAACTCACACTCCATTAACTGATTGAATTAGTGCCTCAAATGTTCTAAAGAAAATGTATGGCTTTTGCTGTAAGGCGTATTAACTGTACCTCACTCTACAATGTGAGCTTTGTGTTTGGTATTAAAGTCAAACTAATTAGTCTAATGCTTTTATTCTGGCTTTTAGGATTTTTCATTCGAAGCCCCGCATAGATACCCAGCCAAAACAGCCATCCCATTATTGGTATCAGTTTCCATTTGTCTAAATAAAAGTCCTCTCCTCGGTGGGGTGTTTTAATATCATGCTAATTCACCAGAGAGATAAATACTGAGATCTTTCTTCATTATAGTAGACATGAATTGTTCTTAAATTATGCTCAATAATTTGACATAATGAGAGCATCATAAAACAAGCATGTATTTAAATCACTGCGTAAAAAGTCACTGGAGGTTAAAGGGTAGTTAAGGACGATGAGGAGGTAGATTCATTTACTCTACCTTAAGCAGAGTATTCATATTTTAAGGGGAAGTTCTGTTTTCTTTTTACAAAATTGTGCTTATTTTTGTATTTTTGACCAGACCAGATGGCAGTTTGTACAGCTTCATCACTGTAATGTGGGCTATGTTGACCATATGACGACACAGCATGTGTGTAATGTGAAAGGTGTCACTAGTGATCAACCCACAGCTGTACGGAGCCTTCAGCTTATTGGTTTGTTTTTTTACGGACCTCAGCTTTAGTGCTTTAGGGTTAACCGAACTGGAACGCACATGCAGGCACAGAGAGAACATGTAAGTCTCACACACAAAGGCCAGCTGTTCTTCTGTTAAATATAAAAAAAAAGAAATAAAGAAATAAAACAACAGAAAGGTGAAAGTCCTATTTTCCTGGTTGTTAGAGGATTATTCCTGGCAGAAACCTCACCAGACCACAAGCTTTTAGAACAGCAAATGTTAAAAGCTTTCATTAAATGGATAAACAGCATTAAATTACTATTATGTAACAATAGTCTTTTATATATGTATCTAAATGTTGCAGTGTAGATTGTTGCTAAAAATCCCTCCTTGATTATGATGTCGGAGCTGGAGCAGTTTACCTTGTACAATACTCCTGTTCAAGGCTGTCCCTAAGCTGGCCTCTTAACAGGGTGTAGTTTGTCTTGTTATAGATCTACTCCACCCAGACGTGTTCCCACTTCAAACTAACCACCCCTCAATCGCCAGCTCCTTTTCTTTGCAACCCTTTATTCCTCCTCCTCTTCCTCATCAGTCTGCATCCACCCACTGGCACTTCACAGCCGCCTGCCTCCTCTTCGCTCCGTGTCTTGTGCCTGTGTTGCTGAAGCACTTCACAACACTGATGCTAAAGGTGTCTGATTAAAGTTTGATTAAATCTCAAGCGATGTTCAAATTATTGCAGCTTTGCACACATGCTGCTGCTTGGGGAGTGGAGAAATTGAGGTCGGGAATAAGTACTATAAAAGTGTATGAGGACATGTTAAAAAAATGAAATCTTCAGCTCCGTGTTTAGCTCACGCCGCTTGAGTCAGCCTACCAGAACGCCGCTCATTTGAATCGTGCAATTGGACACAACTGTAAGGGATTATCACTCCAAACAAATGATCTTGTTTCAACTACTCTCTCTTTTTACTTCACTTGTTGACTAGACTCACTCTAAATATATCATCTCTGGATGAAGCGTATTGTGAAGCTGTACATCAATATTGCCTTTCGTTTACTTACGTTTTGCTGACATTTTTTTTCTGCGGATACAAAAATGTTTCATGCCACAGGGACAATGGCAGACCATACATAGTGCAGTATAAATGTCAAGACTGCCTATATCAGAGAGGAAGATCTAGCATTTTTTCTTCTTTTAAATAATAATCACCACTTTCATGTAGGAAAATGTTGTTGAAAATGTCTATTTGTTATTTCCTAATGCTACAATCAGCGATTCAAATTATGTCTATATGATAAAAGCCTTTAAATTCATTTGTTTTAATCACAGCAACTGTCTTTACCATCTAAAACCCTGTGTTAAAGAACAACACTAGGAGTCATAAACAGTCATGCTAGCAGCTCTGTGAGGCGTAGACACAGAGGTTTCCTCCCACCGTCCAAAAATATGCAGGCTAGGTTGATTGGTTACCCTAAATTGTCCTTAGGTGTGAGTGTGAGCGTGAGTGGTTGTTCGTCTGTGTGTGGCCCTGCAATGGACTGGCAACCTGTCCAGGGTGTACCCCGCCTTACGCCCGATGTCAGCTGGGATTGGCTCCCCCCCCCCGCGACCCTGTACACAGGATAAGCGGTTGACGATGGATGGAGTATTGCAGTTCATCTTGTGGAGAACCATAACTTTCAACCTCATATTTCAGTCTAGACCAAAGCCGACTGACCGACATTGCCATCCCTCAAAGTGATGTGTTTTATATTTCGAAGAACCGGATAGTTAGCATTAGCAATGATAGACAATATTGCTGGACATAAAGAATTAAAATTGCCACCTGAATAAACCTAAACTATAAATAAGCAGGAAATCCAAAGAAAAAGACCAAACTGGAGACTGTCTGATTACAGGATGCAGCAAAAGAGCACTAAGCGCTAAAAATGGAGGCATAATTATAAACCAAGGAACTACTTTAATTTAGATAGGATATTTCTGTAGCCCATCTGACAATTGTTTCATAATAGATATTTATAATTCATAACACTAATATTTTGTCTTAGTGCTACTGTATCTCTGAAACTGGACACAAGAGGCAAATACTGTGTCTGGATGTTGGCTGCTGATCAGAAGAGAAAACAGGGCTCACTGCAGACAGCAGGTTTCCAGCAATGCTCGCTGTATCTTGCCTTTTTTTAGCAACACTAGTCAACTGAAAATACATGCTAATGCTCCAGCTGCAGCAGGCTGCAATCAGCTGTCTGAGCACAATCAGTGTGGAGGAAGAGGAGCTCATGCAAATAGATTTTTCTTTAAATTACATATACATTTAAAATATGCACAAGCTACCACATGAATATTTTATCAAGTAGAAGAGACTACACTGTATTTCATATTTGTTCAATGTTAGTTTTCAGGAATTGATTTAAAAATACTTGTCTTGTTTTGTCCAATAAATAAATATGAACGTTTTTATAGATATGACAGGACTTTTTTGCCATCTCTGTGTTTTCTTCATTTGTCATATCCCTCCGACCAGGGACGGACTAGGAGTAAAAAATGGCCCTGGACTTTGATCCAGCCCAGCCCACCAGAACGGTTCACCGTATACTCCACCACGGCCGCCCTGCTAATGCACGCACGTACAAACAGGACCAGCCTCTAATAAACCACGTAGCAGCATCACAGCATCGATCACTATGGCAGTACTACTTTTAAAAGGCTGCAGAACAAACACTGAAACTGTCATGATTGAACTACCTCACACCACACGAAGCCTTGAGATAAAAAGACTAAAATATCCACAATCCTCACTGAGATAGAGTGGCGTTTCATACGGACGCAGAAGGGTACCTATAGCGTAAAATAATTACACTTTGTCACGCTGTCTGAAAGCGTCTGCAATGACGCACTGAGATGAGAACGCGTTGTTTGAACACACAGTAACTGTAGGCTACTCTTTACCTCAGTTCTTTCTTTCTGGTACATGTACAACAGTAGCTGACCAATAGCATTTGAATTTCACTGTTGGATTCTGATAACATGTTGTATTAACACATTTAGACACATTTCTACCGTTTAGCAGCACTATCTCTGGCTTCGCTGTCCTCTCTGTTTAATCTTTCACCTGTGAACAGGGCTGTGGCATCTTCCTCCTCTCGGTCTTAGCGTCTGTGGCCCTGGCACTAGTACGAGTCACTTACTTTATTACATTTACTTGCATTTAAGCAAAGACCTTTGACTCTTTCGTTTTTCATTTTTAAACTCAGCTTTTCCATTTTCTGTTGTAGCTCGTTTGCCAGCTGTCAGTGTCACTGTGGTGTGTGTGAGTGAGACAGATTGGGCGGGGCTAAGGGCTGCGTAGAAGTTTCATATGGAATAGACCAACAAGCCTGGTTGGCCCGTGTTACTCAACCTTCCTCCAATGTTTTTTTTCTCAGTAAAAAAGTACAGGCTAAGAAAGGCAGCCCATCGGGAATTGTCCCAGTACTCCAGATGGCCAGACTGCCACTGCCTGTGATCTGAAATCAAAAATGTTTTTTCAATAATTATACTGTAGCCTAAATACATTACGGAAGCACACTGCAGTCAGCAAAGAAAAACAATTGGAGACAATACGTATGTCATTACGAGATCTTTCCTATGTCATATATATGAAAAAAAGGTATCATTATTACAAGACCCATATGTGGTCATTTCAAAGAAATCTCATAACTACGAGGTACAGATTAAAAGAAAATAACGTTATAATTATGGAACACAGTTCTCGTAATTACAAGCAAACTGTTTCATAATTATGAAGTAAGGATGTCATAACGATGGAAACCGTACAAAATATTACAATCTAGGTATCTTGTTATTACAAGTAACAAATCATGTAATTATGGGATGTGGATGACGTGATTCCAAGATTCTTATCTCAAATAGAAGTCACAATTGCATTACATAATTACTTCTCAATTTTCTTCTTTCTCCCATTATGCCCCACTGCTGTGAAGTTGCGCACCCTGACTGCTGTAATGAAATTACTGCAGTAATGACTTACTTTCCCCACAGGGGTCAATAAAGTTTCATTTTGCCCTGTGTTATTTAATTGCCTGTGCTGTTACCTAGCATGCTTTACATACGCAAACACACTTGTTTGGTGTGCCTTGATGTTGCTTGTTTTAACACAGCGGAGTGACAGCTTGTCATGTTTGTCTCTGATCTCCTGCAGGTTCACGTGGGCACGTCTCATCAGGAGCAAAGGGTTGTGGGATATCTCACGTGTACGCACCTCCATGCCATAGAAGGTACAGTTACATGTTCTGCAGCTGTCCTAACTCTCTCTCTGTCTCAGACACACACATACACACAGGTAAATGCACATACACACATGAATGTATTCATATGATTTCTATGACGTTGCATTTCAAGGCTGTTTTGTATTAAGAGTGGAGAACATCTGAAATCTGTGTGTGTGTGTGTGTGTGTGTGTGTGTGTGTGTGTGTGTGTGTGTGTGTGTGTGTGTGCGTGTTTATTTGTATGTCCAGATAGCTAGATAAATGGGCGCATCAAAACCCCTGCATGCCTCCTCCTGCTGTTCCCATGGAGACTGGCTCAAGCTGTTTAGGGCGTCACAGCCCTATTTAAAGCCACGGTCGATGCCTCCCTCATTTTTTACCAAAGACACGGCTCCCCCCTTTGCCTGCTATTCTGGGCTCCTCCTACGCTTCTCAGAGGCCTAAATATAGCAGTGCCAGGGCTGTTTCTAAAGATACATCAAACATAAAGCCTTTGGGGGGAGGGGAGTGGGATATGGGGGAAAGGTAGAGAGAACGGGAGGAAAAAAGGGGGAGGAGCACGGAGACCTGATTTTTTTTTTTCTGAGAGGAAAGTAAATCAGTAATCTTTCCTGCTGGAGTGCACGATGCATGATGCAGTGTGACTGACTACATATAGAGAACATATACTGAACATGATACTACATGAACTGTCAGTGATAGCCCTTAATCTCACATTGCTCTGGTTTGTCTCTTGTATTAGTTCAATTTCAGAGTAGTTTTGAGTAGTTTTCTCCAACACACCTGTCTTGACAGCCACTCAGGTGTGTAAAGGCTTTCTTGACTGAGTGTGCTGCTACTAGCATCATTAGTAACAGTAGTGCATTTCGGTGACAGTTACAGTTTTTTTAAATTAGAAGTTGTTTTGGTCTATAACTAATTACACAGAAAGCATTTACTAGAAAACAGCACAACAGAGCATTTTCTAAAGACCAAAAAGTTGCCTACCTGTTTTACAATACACAACCAATAGACAACCTTTTTACACTAGCCCCAACATACTCATGCAAACATCACAGTGTTCATTTTATATTTGTTCATCCTATTAATTTTAACATATCTTTAAAGTCACAGTGTGTTGCACACATGTTCAGGTCCTCACTACAACTGTTCCACCAACAACTGTAAATTCACCCCTTTTAATGAAATACAATTATTTTTCCCCTCTCAAGTTGTTTTGGTGCCGTTAGTAGCTGTTTGTTTGTTTGTTAACACCATACATCACGTGTACTGTTTACCATGTATTTGTCTTTAATTTGATTGGGTCTGTAAGTTCCTAAGATGTACAACAAGGCAGTTGAAGTAAAAATCTGATTTGTATTTGTTTTTAATGTATTTCCCCATACTTCCACACAGTATGGAAAGTAGTTATTTCAAGGAAATGTTATTTGAAGAGTTTTAGTGTGCCATTAATGCGGCCTGATTGAGTTTTCAGGCTCTTCAACAATTCTGAAGCTGCGTTCTTCAGAGGCCTGATAATCACACTGCTTTGCCATTTAATTTCACTTCCTTATTCAGGCTGACATCTAATCATGTTAGTCGCTTGGTCCTGACCAATCCGAAGACAGCGACATATCTGTCTGACCCTATATTCAGTCGTCACAGAAGGTGCAGTAGCGGTTGTTAGGAGCAGTTAACTAAACGTTTGTCATATCAGTCAGATACTGTTACTTAATTTGACTCATAAACACCGGTCCACTATTTTTTTTACAAATGTAGTTATTTGTTAATCTCTGGCCCAGTTAAATGCCCATTCTTAGTCCAGCCTCAGTGTCCTGACTGGCTGGTTGTTTTTACTGCTGGATAGAGTCGTGAGATGTAGGCAGCAATTCAGAGGTCTGGAACCAGACTATATAAAAACTGCACCTCCTCCCTGAGACAGTCTGCAAAGGATTCAACACAGTGCTGCTGCAAGTTCCACTCCTTTACCTTGGACAGACAAAAACTAATACTGCCAATAGTTGTAGATCAAAAATTTAACGTGAAACCGTTGTCCATCATGTGCTGAAGTGAAATGTCACAGTTCATGTGAACTTGGCCAAATTCCCCACTGGTATTCACCACTTTGTCAGTCATTCAAAGATGGCTTTGTGGTTGTTGACTTGGAATTCCCAAAGTTATGAATTGGCAAACACTACCTTAATGCAATATTTAACACGTTTTACAGTCCTGAGAGTGACGGATACTCTGGTAGTATCTTCCAAAGTCGGACAAAAGAAGGCAGCATTGCTCATTTGGATCTGGAGGAGCCTTTGGAACAAATCTGTTTCACCATAATTGCTGTAGATAGGGGGTTGGACAATTGATCATACTTTGGCACTACATTAGAATAGGAGTTTTGTTGAGTTACGGATATACCAATTATTATATTATTTGGCAGGCAGGATGTTCACACACAGAATGCCAAGCTGAAACAAACAAGCGGGCATACACACACACACACACACACTCACACAGGCAAATGTACAGCTTCATCTATCTCAGACACACACACATTACATTTCACATGTACTTGAGCTGGAGCTGAGAGTAATCAAAGCCAAAGCCACCTACTCATCCACCACTATCTTGACACCTCTTTGTTTCTCACACTCTTCACTATTCAGCTGTTATTTCTCTCTCACACACTCTCGCCTACCGCCTCACTTATTCACCTCCTCCCTTCTCTCACTAACTCCAATTTACCAAATTTACTGGCAGGAGTGGACAAAAGAAAACACTGCCAAAGCAAAAGCGCATCAAAAGCGACTTATTAATAGTAACATAATAGATACACTCAGTGACTAAGTTTAATAAATGTCATTAAGTAAAGAACTGAAAACTGAAAACTGTCAGTAAAATCAGGGACAGTTTTGTGCAGTTTGTCCCTACAACGTGACAGTACACCATTCAGACATAAAAACAATTAGTTTGGGGTGAAAAAGACATGATAAACCACAGAAACCTCCATTCCCATAAATTATGTCCCTGTAGTGGATTTTAAAACCTACATTAACGGATTTTTTTGGCCACTCAGGGGCAACAAAACAATATGCACATATTATATTATCATACAAAGTTCGTATGGCTATTAACACGCAGTTGCCTTTCACTCATCCAGCCGAGACAAAGCAATAGGAATAGTTAGCCTTTATTTGGAGTCATGTTTTTGGCCAAGTTTTTAATCGTGTCTGGTCATATCCTGACCCGCTGTGTTGTTTGTAGTGTTTTGCTGATTCCAAATCAGGGGTCTAAGGAGAAGTGGTGTTTTACTAATTGTAAAGAACTCATTTGGGCTGTATAAACAAAAATGATCTGACTAGACATACGTCGTTTGAGGTCAGGACCTATGTTTTCTGATCAGTGCAGATTGGACTGTATAACATTGCTGGACTGTTGTCCTCTGTTGCATCATACTGTGTCCTGTTTTGTTGTAATATATATGTTTCATACCTTATTATATCATATCCTGAGGGTTTATATTGTATAATATATTATATTATGTACTCATTGTGCTGAAATTCAGCACTGTGAATTTACAGTTGTTGGTGGTCTATGACCTTCTCTCGATCTTTAGCCGTCCCTCTCTTCCTCCTTCTTTTGTAGCTCAGGTCCTTTTCGTTCAGACATGCTTGGGTGACTTTACAGCGAAAATTTTGTATTCATTTGCTTCCTCTCTCCCCTTTCCCCCACCTCCACCCTCTCTCTACCACAAACGCATGCTGCACTGTCTACCAGGTGACGCATCTGTGCGCTGTGAGCAGCTGGACCTGTTGCTCCAGTGGGGGGCGGAGTTTCGCCAATCCTCATCCCAACCACCTGCAGGAAAGAAGGTGCTGGAAGACCTGGTGGCCTTTGATGTCATCCTGGGAGACCTCAACTTTGATAACTGCTCTTCAGGTACGAAGCTGTGAGGGCTGTATCAGTATATTATTAACTATGCATTCTGTGCCAGTCAGCTCACACAGCAGCATGATGGAGGATTCATCTCTCTGTATCTCTTCCACTGTGATCATAAAACCCAACTGCATCATTTATCATTTATAGAAGTGTATGTATATGAGACCTCTCATAGCTCTGACATAGGATAGTTGCATGGTGCCAGGGTTTTTATAGTGGAAAATAAGAAACTATTAATGTATTTACCATTAATGTAGAAAGCTTGACTACAAACTTATGTAGAAACACTTGACTCATCATTACTAAATAAGTCAGTACTTTCTTTCTTCCTCCTCTAAACATGACTGATGTTAATTTACTGAAAGCACATGACACACCGTTATCCGGCCTAACCACTGTCATGATTCTCTGAGTCCATAAAAATGAAAGCGGGTTGCGCAACTCTTCTCCAGTACACCATGCTTCATTCATCAAATGTATCTGGCTATCTTGAAGAGTTGTGTCACATTCTTAAATGGTCTGCAACTCTCTGTCTGTGTGTATGGGAGATTAATGCATAAACAAATCAAACAAAGAAATAAAGTGAAATAATACACTTTGTTATAGGTATTTCCTTTTTATGTGCATTCACTGTCATAGTGAAATGAAAAATACACATTAAAAAGACATTATTTAACTTTTTCTGACAAGAAATGTTAGTGCCGCATTAAAATCAAAAAATGAGGCATCGTGTTGCCTTTCACTGTCAGTGGTGAGAGCAGCAAGCACACTAAATGCAAAGTGTCATTCGTTTACAAGAGGAGGTGGAGGAGAGCTTTCTCTTTTTGAGATGGAGACACGCCGTCCATGCAAAAATATGAAACAATCAAACGTCCAATCACAGGTTAGAGGTGGAACATCACTGACACGAGCTGATGGTAGCCATGACAGACAGCCCTTCACATTAAAACAGCCAGCTGGAGGGACACTACTACTATTCACTGGACTTTTAGTTAAACTTATGACTGTTTTTTATTAAATTTGTTTTAATTATTTATTTATTGCAGGTCATTTTTATTTCAAAATGTTCTTTTTCCTAACTCAAAAGTCTGCCTGTCAATCAAGGCAAACAGGGCGGAGGCTGTGATGTGATATTTACTCGTTCACACAAAGGCAACAGCCAGTCACATACTATCACACTTGGGATTCCATACGTAAGTGATCAGTGATATTTAATAGTGTTAGTTGTTGGTGCTGGGGGTTACACAAATAACACAAGCTCAAGGCTTGCTTGCTAAGGACACGCATCAAAAAGCAAAATAAATGTCAAGACTGTCTTTGTGTTGCGGTATGAATGAAGAATTTTGTAAGAATAATGTTTTGGGGGGTTTTTTCAGCATGCTCCACATTATTTGGTGTCCTGATCATGAATGCTTATGTTACTCCCTGCACCCCAGGCAGAACACTGTGCAGAAGGGGAGAACTAGGCAGAAATCATGTATCATCTTCAAAAGAAGAATTAGGAACGTGTTACTCTTTTGTGAGCTTTATACTAATATTCTGACACTGTGTGTAAAATTGTACTATATGTGTATTTTTCCAGAGGACAAGCTGGAGCAGCAGCATGCACTTTTTACTCAATACAAGGACCCATGTCGCCTGGGGCCAGGAGAGGACAAACCGTGGGCTCTCGGTAAGAACATCCACATCCACACAAGCACAGTCACATGGTCCTCCAGGAACACAGTCAGACATCTCGTATACTGTAGATCTTTATGCAAACATACATAAACATCTAATACATGCATGCATTCACAAAAAATATACATCACCACCATTAACTAATCCTCAAACAGTGATGTGACATTACATTATGAAATGCAGGTGTTGCTATTGACACATAACCTCTGTAGCTCAGGAAATGTGGTGATCCATACTGTGCACGCTGAGCAGAGCAGACTCTAATCTGGCTCTGTCTGGCTAAATCAGGATGCACCCACTGTGTGAATTAAAATACACCCAGTACAGCGTGCTGATACATGGGCATTAGTGACGCAAAGACTGGAGGGTTTTGGTCTGGATGTGAAGCGTTATTTAGGCCAGCGGTATTTCGGGGACAGTGTGGGCAGGACAGAGTGAAAGGGCTCGCTTAGAGAAGGGCTTATTTATTTGCAGAGGAACACTTTGCTCGGCGATCCAGGGGAACAGATCTGTGACTCCCATTTGGTCGCTATTAGCCAGGAGGGGAAGAGGGGGGCAGAAGAAAAGAAGGATGAATCAATGAAAGAAAAGGAAGAATGATGATCCCGATTCATTAAGCTTATCCAAAGAAGATTAGACCTCAATGGGTACAATAGCGGAGAAAAAAGTCAGGCAAGGAGCTAGGCTGCCAGCTATTGTCAGATGTCTTCCTAATGGTGTGTTGATAGATTTCATGAAATCTCTGAAAGCTGCAGGAATCTTCTAGTTCTGACCACCCAGTCCCCCAGACAATATGCAGGACTTGAGCTACATTCAGATCACGAGGGAATTGCAGCTAGCCTGGGACCACTTGATAGTTAAAAAGCAGTGACATGGAAGTAAAATCACACGACTGAAGCTGTGAAAATGAAAGGTTTCAGTAAAACTCCCTCGCTGTTGATCATAACTGACATGGCTCATTTGGGGATGCGCTTGACTTCATGTTTGATGGCAGATGAAACGTGTCAACCACAAACCAAAAACCCAACAAGTACAGTAACTGTGGCTTCCTGTGTATTTTAGGAGCTGTGGTCAGAATTTGTCAGAAAGAACATTTATTTTCTTCCCCACGCATATGCTGCAGCGTGTTGGTTGCTGGTACGGAGAAACAGAGCTTGTGGTAACCACCTGAAAGAGGGTATCTTATGTATATCTACACTCTCCCAAACAAGCTGAAAGCAACACAGCAGACAGGCAGCAGCCAGTCTGTGTAGCTGCGTGCTCCTGCCTAACACCTCACCATCTTTGTTTCAGTGATCTAAAACCTGCTCTTAGACTTGCGAAAAGTGCCGGCTGTGCATCAGACGCCTGGTTTTCATAAGAGCTCACAGCACTCGGGAATTGACTGGAGTAACTTCAGAGTGCTGCTCTCTTCATATGGGGCATTTTAAACACATTATTCAGCCCACAGCCGCACATCCTCATTGTCAAAAGGAGCTCTGAGTGGCCATCTCTCTCTGGCTGTTATATTTCACTGGTTGATGATTTTGGTCTGAGGACCATACAGGTGGAGATATATGCTCCCACATTGTCTGCACTTTGCCACATCGAAAGAACCCAAGCTGTACTTTTAGAACAGCGATACTCAAAGGGAGAAGCTGGTTGTCATAGTGAGGGGGAGGACTGTAAAGTATACAGTATGTCAGTTTACAGTGTACAGAAAATAATGGTGGCAATATATGCAGGTATGTTGCTGTGAATGAAAAACATGGACTGGAGATGAAAGGTCAGTTCATCTCTCTGAATAATTGTCCTGACAATTGCTCCCAACATGACCCAGATTTCAATTACACACCTCCCACCTGAGAGGCTCTGTAGAGAAAGGAGGCAATGGGTAAAGCTGAAACGTGAAGAATGTAAAGGAATGTAATAGCGCCTTTTTTGAAGCTTGGATAGTCAGTTTCAGACCACCACCCACCACTTTCAGACGATCAACAGCACTTCCATCTTTGGGGGTCCTTCACTGAACTCATGGAAGTTGTGGGATGTAACTGGCTCTTCTTTTCTAAACACTATTACATTTAATGGAGGGTATTTATGAAATAATGAATATGAAGAAATGAAAAGTAGAGTGGACTTTCAATTAAAATGATCTGGCTACACTGTGGTCAATGTGTCATTATTGTCAACAGGTACTTTACTGGATCCCAGTGGCCTTTATGATGACGAGGTCAGCTCAGCTGAAAGTTTACAAAAGTAAGTCACCCACACACACTGACTTGTTTTTGTCACTCTGGATGACTGATGATAATGCTCATTAAACATTCCCTAAACCAGCCACAGGTCTAGTCCAGCCTTAACCTGAACCTTGACCTAAACCTAAACCTGTCCAAGCCTTGGAAAGGCTGTTTGATGACTAAAATGTCCCTGCTTTGCAAAAATGTCTTCATTCAAAGTCTGAAACTAAAGTTGGTCCTTACAAAGATACAACAGCCAGGAGCAGACACTTGTTTTATTGCTTTATTTGTGGGCCCCACATTCCTTCCTTTAAACCTACCAAACTTAACATCAACATTCTTATTATTATCTTGTAACTTTAAGTCCCAGTCAAAAGCTGACCTTTGACCTAAGCACTACACTTCATTGATTTGTGGTTCTCTGCACTCTTTTAACATAATTTCTGTAATTCCCTCTGAATTCCTGTTGTGTTATTACTTTTTATTACCTGTGTGCTGCATCCTCTTGTGAATCTGTCTAAACTTCAGTAACTGAGCCTTTCTCGTCACTGTGTGTGTCTCTGTCAGAGTGATGGAGAATGAGGAGGGCAGGAAGGAGTACCTGGTGTTCCCTCCCAGTAAAAGCCAGTGTCCCGCCAGCAGTCAGAAGGGGAGGAAGATCCCGCTGAAAGGCAACGGACGCCGGATTGACTACATCCTCTACAGCGACGAGGGCCTGCAGCAGGACTGGAAACTGGTATGGTTTAGTAGGGGATTACAGGACAATTAATAAAAACACAGTCTCCATCTTAAATTGTCTCACATTAAGCAAAATGTAAATCTATGAACCCTATAACATCCAATTTCATTTTGTGTCCCTTAAGTAGTTCACTTTGACATTTGGGGAAATTTGCTTATTTGCGTTCCTGCTGAGAGAGAGATGAAAAGGCCAGTACTGCTCTCATGTCTGTACGGTTAGCATGAAGCTACAGCCAGCAGCTGGTTAGCTTGATTGTTTTATCCATACAGGTTTTTTCTTTATGGGGGTTTTGTTATTCACAATTTCCCAAAATTGTTATCAATATTGACAGATTAATTACATTTGATGGCATTAGTTTATTCAAAAGTGGAACGTCAGATTGAAAAAGTAATGAAATGTGAACCTTAAAACAAAGCAACATGTACTTGCGAACTGTCCTCACAGGTTGTATATGTTTACTTGTTCAACCAAGTGATTAACCTTGCTCTATTTCAATAATATAACAAGAAAAAAAGCTGCTCTTCTCACATGTTAATCATCTAAAGAGCCTTCAGATGTATAGTATCTCCTGTGGGAGTCCCAAACATTTATTCTCAGCCAAAATTGTATTAAAATGTAATAAAAGAATCTGAATCAGAACAGGTTTTTGCAGTATTTTGTGTATCAACCCCCAAGAAGTCTGCCAATAGAGAAAGTATAGTGTTTCCGTTCACAGAAGCTTAGTGCAAGAACTCTGTTGAATTGTGTACCAAGTTCACCTCAGCAGGGATGTGATCTGCCTTGTTCTGCTCTGATTCATTTCCTAGCAACAAGACACTTGTCAGCGTTAACCACAGGAGAATGTTTGACTTGTTTAAAAGGATTAAAGACATAAAAGAGAGAAAGGAGTGGAACAATGGAACACAACAACACAAACTGGGAAGTGAAATGAGGGCAGTACTGCCATGGTTGCCCGTCTGTGTGAGGGATTGGAGAGGATTGGAAAACCAAATCACATCATTTACATAGAACATCTCCCTCACCTTCCCTCTCTTCGTCTGACTCACTCCGTGTCTCTCAAACCAGCGCCAGCTGATGCCACCTTGTGCCGGAATGTAGTCACTGTAGCCCTGTTTCACTCGACACTGCAGAGTGAAACATATTGTTGTTTTGCTTCCTCATGAACAAACCTCGAACCCATTAAAAGCGCTGTCACATTTCTCCGCACCTGCTATTTCATCACGTGTCATTTCTGTTTATTCAGTTGCCTTCTTCACTTTTGGAGGACACATGAGAGCACTCAGCAACCAGCAAATCTGGTTTGTTACTTTAGTAAACACTGTTCATAGTATATGTCTGAGAAAATATCTAGGCACGTACTTCTGGCCAAGTAGTGTAGTAGTTGCAGTAGCAAAAGGATGGACACTTTACTTTATGCCCCCCTCCATTTAAACATTTAAACCAGTGAACACACTATAATGTAGTCATAAGGACATTTGTCGAGTGTTAGTCAACAATTAGAAGTTGTCCGATGTAGACATATTTTATAATATTACAGCTGTGTTTTACTATATTGACATTTGTATTCTGTTTATACAGCAGCCTCCACTTCTGACAAACTCGCAGAGAATTGTCTTCCATCGCTGTAGTTCCGCTCAGTTCTACAAAGCTTTCTTGTTTTTTTGGGGTTTCCAGTCCCAAACCCTGCTGTCATCATCAAAGCTCTGATAAATCCACCTGTACACTACCTGCCCAGCACCAAACAGCAGACAGACATAAGTAGTGACTAGCTGGTCAAGACAGTTAAGCATTTATTAGCTTTTTTTTTTCTCAGGAGTTGCTGACAGTTCTCTTCTTCTCCTCCTGCAGGAAATCGAGGAGTTCAGCTTCGTCACCCAGTTGGCTGGCCTCACCGACCACCTGTCTGTGGCAATGCGATTGGCTGTTTCCACTGGGGAAGAGGAGCCTTAGATTGACCACCTGAGCATTTTTCTAAAACACTGCCATGGGGGAATGACAGACACCCAGAGAAGAGAAGAAGAGATTACGAGTTTACAGATATGGAGCTGCTTGACAGAGACAAAATGCAGTTCTGCGAGAGGATTGGCGGGACGGCGAAATGGACAGGATGAATCACTGGAGGAGCGCTCAGTGGATGAATGGCTATAAAGAAGGCGGAGGAGAGCAGCAGCAGAGGAGTGGTATGAAAGGGAAAGACTCTGGTGGGGAGAGATAAGCAGGGGAATTCAGTTTAGAACACCAGAAAGATATTCATCTTCCTGGGTAAACCACCCACACACACACACACACACACTAAATACAGTAACACACAAACACAACTGATCGACATTTTGACTGTTGAATATCGCCTGGCCTCTCCAGTCTTCTCCTCCAACACTCCCTGTTGAACTGAATCCAGAGGGTTTTATTTACAGTGAATTGTTTTATGTAGCCAATTTACATACACTCCTTTTATTAGATCTGTTTTAGCTGTAGTGTAAGTATGTTTTAGTTTTTTTATGACTCTACCTTCAGGGACAGTTGGATCCTCATTCTTTAGTGATTGTGTATAAAAGAAAAAAACACATAATTGAAAAGATGAGAATGAAGCGTACAGCTACTGCCTGGCCTTTACACTGACTATCTGTGTCCTTGTGTTGTGCTCCTTCCTGAAAGGCTATTGGTCAGTTCCGCTGTCAGTCCTTAACCTTACTACTCCCACATCAGTCCCAGGAACCTCAACAAGTGTCTTTTTTTCTAAAAAAAAAAAACAAACAAACAACAAACAAACAAAGCTAGTCTTTCTAAAAGGAGAAAAATAATATGATACAATTTCTATTGTTGCCACACCACTTTTTATAGGGAGATTAAATGCCTATTTAATACTATATGGTATGTTTCTAAAAAGAGGGATTGTACAAAGAGACATGGCATAGGAGAAAAAGTGGTTTGTTTGATGCAGTGTTTCTAGCATGTTTTTCAGCCATGACTGGTGAAAATTTGACTTTGCGGATGCATGATAGGAAATGGTACCAGTTTACAACATTAATATAGAGGCTTAATACACTTGCTTGCTTGAGTCTGGCTGCTTGACAAGTCAAGACGCATTTTGCCCTGAAACACAGACTTACTGTATGCCAGTGTGGCATTTGTGCATGTGAGACTCCACCTTGCTGGTGACACTTAACACACATAAAGGTATGCACAGAAACATACTGAGGATTTACATATAGCAGATACACAACGATACACATCATGTACAGAGGGTGTTATAACATACCCTCTAGTGGCCATATTGGAGGTCTTCAACTCAAATGACAACATGTGACTTGGCTGTCTTTGACAGAGTAGATATCGTGAGCTTGTTAGCTAACAAACCACTGTAGCTATCTGGTTTAGCGAGCCGTCACTGTCCTGTAAGCATGTCTGATTTGTGTACTAGCTAACATACAGTATACAGCCTAGTTGTTGGTCTGAGCACAGCCAGTTGTCCAACGGATCACCGTGATGACAGCCATATTGTGACGCAACTGCAAAACCTCATAATACAGAAACATTTTGAAGACCTACAGGCTGCGCACACCCTGTACAATATGCCAAGTATAAGTACACACATTTGATGAAATATACAGATCTCAAGAAGTGCATAAGTAATACTACAATGCAACACAACTTAAGGTGTGTTCAGACTGAAAGCAAAACAACTTCCATTGATGCAAGTGAATTTCATTTTGCAAAATGTATATAAATATTTCAACTGCATTTATCCTACAGCTTTATGACTCCAATCCAAGAACAAACAGAGATAAGAAGAAAAGGATCTGTAAGGATCTGGGAGATAAGTCTATATCTTGTATGTATGTTATTAGCTACCAAAAGTTGACCCCTGCACAGTGTCTAGCAGTCAAATGAGCCAAATGCAAAAATTTGCTTCACCTTTAGTCTAAACACACCTTCCGAATTCTGCTCCCCTCACCTGTTACAGTATTGACACACTGCTCCTGCTGCTGGTTGGACAGCAATATACTGCAGAGATTACAACCTGTGGAAATGTTGTAATACATAAAATTGTTATTATAGCATAGTATTCACATTAGCAGTCAACTCCCAATTTGTAACAGACCATGGTCTCAAACAGGAGCTGGAACTTTGTAAAGAGCAGTCTTTGGTCAGTGTAACTTTCAAAAGACTTGTAGATGCTAATATTGTCCTTGTGTACCCTGTAGACTGTAGACCTGTTGGCCATGGGGCTCCCTGTGAACATATGCTGTGTTGAGTGATAGGCCACCACCATTATCTCAAAATTTGGAAAACAGCAGCTCTAAACCTACATTATCAGTAATCTTAAATGAGATGCAGCCAGACCTTACAGTTCTGTTTAAAAAAGTAAGCAAACTGACTTTTTACAGCAAAAACTTAACGTACGTAAGTTTGCTAACATTAGCCACCATGAGCTACTGGTCGCACCAGACCAGGTGTGAATTGAACTAAGGAAGGATGTGTTTTGTTACTTTTGAATTCAACTTTTATTTTTTAAGAGGACGTTTGTGTTATTTCTTCTTTCGAAAATGTACATATTCATGCTTTAAAAGAAGAGTTTGTTTTAGTAGCCTAGCGGTGGCCTCCCTATCACTCAACACTAGGTATGCTAGCGAGTTAGCAGGAAACTCCAGATCAATGATCTACTGGGAACACGTGGATCATAGTGGTGTCCCTGTTGTCATCAGTCAACATGGGATCAACTACCAAAATCATGTTGTATATTTCTTTTAGAGATGTGTGTAAAGAATCACTAATGTAGAAGCCTGTTTCTTTAAATAAAACATGTATTACAGTAACAGTTTAGGTTTTCCGATACTGTTTGATTTCCATGGTCTGCACGCTGAACAATGTTTACAACAGTTTTATGACCTGCCTGCCTTTGTCTTGGCACTAGAGAAGAGCTTTCCAAGTGTCAGTTTCAACACAGATGTGTGTGTATGTTTGGGCAGCTCATCGTATTGTGTTTTTTTCAATACAAATGTGCTAATTGGTGTTTCTCTGAACACACAGGATGGACAGTACAGTATGCGTTTACAGATGTGGTTTCAAGAGTATTCATCCTACTGCTGTGTGTGTGCGTGTGTGTGTGTGTGTGTGTGTGTGTGTGTGTACAGTTTGTGTGTTTAATACAGGAAACATGTTAGTTGTTCTGTTATGTTTGTTCCACTGCCATTTTTCATTACAGTATGAGTCCACAGGTCACCTGGCTGCTCTGACACTCACTCTGTCTCTTTATGACATATTATTATGATTATTATGACTAATATATTCTTCATATTACTAAGGTTTTTATTTGTGCTTTTTTCAATTCAAGTTTCACCATGTTTATAGCGAGTTACAGTAAGATGCCACTGTTTCCATGAGAATCTGCTATTAGGGTAAAATAAAGTTCTGGTTTGGAGGGATCACAGTGATGACAGTTCATTTGAATAACCTTTACTTTTCAACTCACCTATGTTATTACACAACACCTGAATACAATTCGTCTGTTAGCATGCAGAGACAGGGCAGCAAGCATCCAAACAGTGGATCATCTTCACGATGATTATACACCTTTGTGTTGTTTTAAAAAGTTGTAATGTGGAGGTAATTCATTTTATCATTTGAAGTCTATTTTGTTTACTTGTTCTACGTTTCTATTTTTGTATATTTTTAATAACAGACTGAGGATGGCGGGCATAGAAGCTAATTGGTTGATTAAAGGTGATGGTGAAGTTGTAAAGGCAAATTTCTGGTTTGTGTTGGTGTTGTATGTTCATGGTGAGCCTTATCCCTTATACAGAAGAAATATGTGGTGGGACCTTGACATTTCAGTCACTTAGGCACTCATTGAATTAAATATGGGAGGAAATGGGAACTTACCAGATGGATGGCAATCTAAGGTGAAAAATAAATACTTACTCACCCATGTAGTACTTATTAGGTGGGTGTAAGGTACAAAGTCGCTAACTTTTTGGTGCTGGGCAGGTAGTGCATGGTGGGATTTCTTCCGCACTCATTAACTGGTATGCTGCTTAGCAATAGCAGTCTAATAAGTGTGTACCGGTTACAATTTGGGATGAAATCAAGATGTATCATTTCTAACAACTTTGCATCAGTAAAATCTGATTTATTTATATACAATTATGAGTCGAGTCCATAGACTGTATAGAAGAAGTGGACGTAGTCATCGTGACGTCACCGGATGGTTGAAGTCTCTAGTTTGACAGTTTGGCTGACACCATCTTGATTTTTTGCAACCAGCGGCACCGACTGTGGCCATATTTGGACGAGACTGTGGCACTTGCTAGCTTGGTTAGAAAAGTGCATCTGTAATTTACTTTAATTTTTTTATCTTCAACATGAACAGCCAACTCCTAACAAGCTTTTTCAACGGCACTGGTTTATTTATAATTTACACAGTGCAGCGGACATGAGTCACTCTAGTCTGACAGGTCGACTTCACAAGGTAGTCCCGCCCTACATCATCCCCAGCTTTATGGTCTATTTTTCTCTGCATGGGACCATAATTTACTAAATGAACATCATGCTGTGTTGAAGAAGACTTGAAACTAGCGACTGAGACCATAAACTCATCAGGAAAGTGTTTACTGATGTGATAAATTAAGTGGGAAGTAGAGTCACTTTGACATTATTTCCTAATGGAACCGGACTTTATATTATAACCAGTGGCGTCGCCCCCTGCTGGCTGTTGGAATGATCGTTAATGTATCGGATCTTGTCAATGCATCGAGATCCATATTGCATCAGCCTCAGTGATTGAGATGTACAACTCTAGTATATATACTGTTTAGCATGGAATGAAGGACGTCTCTTGCTGTGGAAGTAAATCATGTTTTTTGTTACCTTACAGGATTGCCTACCACTATAACAAATATCACGCTCGCCTGAGTAACTGAAAGGTCAGGGTTCTATCATGTAGCCATTTAGGATCATGATACATAGTATGACGGCCCCACAGAGAGACAAACTAAATGGAGAACCTCGCAGTGTTTGAAGAAGTTTTCTCTGCCTCATGGTTCTGTTGCTAAGTGAAGCAGTCAAGCAACCAGAATTAACAAGGCATGGTCTCTGAATTATATATAAGCCATCACAGCCTCTGTGGAGCTACACACTCACCACACTGACCCCCAGCACTGCCAACACAACGAGCAAACACAGTACAGGTTGACATGTAGGAGTTAAGAAGGAGCAGCTGTGGATGAAAATGTTGCTCTCCAGCCAGGGCTCTTTTTCTCACTAGAGGTTTTTCTCAAATTATTGTCATTAACTGTCATTAATGGAATACACAGGGAACTCAACTTATGTGATGAGAACGTAGGCACCAAAATAAGCTGTGTATCCCCAGTTCTGAATGCAAACACTTTAGCAAATATTTTGTTGCTTGATAATCAAACATGAGCACTAACACATATTTCAGCTAACATGTCATTCTGTCTTCTCTGTATAATTCACAATGTATTACAACTAATAATCAGCCAGGACTCCTGCGTTATTTTGGTGTCTATAGTCTAAAGCAAACTAACCAATGGGTCAATTGCTGACAAATATCTGTTTTGAGTATTTTGTAACATTTCTGATCATCAACCACTGTCTGCTCAAGTCCAGGACAGATGTATTCTGCAGTTAGCCAGGGCACAGCAAGCCCTTAGAGTGAAGCTCTAAGCTTTCGTACAGCATGTACTGTAATAATGCTTCAGGCTTGTAGTTTAGAGTTGATGCCTCACGTTGCTATACTTTTCGGGTTGGATTTTCTATGATTTGTCTCTGTTCATGTTTTTTAAAATAGATTTTTGTCTTTGGATGGGGGTTGTTTCTCGGTGGGGTCAACTAGCTTGGTCTCTGTAATGTTGCTGAGGGATCAATAGCTTTTCTCTTTCTAAGCTTCTTCAAAAAACTGCTTCTTTTCTTCTGCTTTTTAAAAAAAACAAAGGAGTTTTCCCCCTTTATCTGTGTCTTTGTGTCGTTATTTGAGCTCTGAGCATTCAGGGGTCTTTCACTGGGCTGCAGTCAAAGCTTGTATGGACATAACTAGTCAATACAACAATCAATAGTGACAATAATACTAGTACTATTGAAGAGCTGAAGATGCACAGCAGTGCTTCTCTCCTGGGGGCCAGCTGGTGCAGAGCAGAACAATGAAGGCCTAACCAAAAAATATTCCAGCACACATCAGCATACCAGAATAGACACTAATATTGATAGATGATTAAAAACAAAGCAGTAAACTATGTCATCAACTATGATCTGGATGACTGAGAATATTCACTTCATCGGATTCACTCTGTGCTTGATTGAGCAGGTGCTGTCGCAAAGGATCCAACATATTCACATTCTCCAACACAAATGCACTTCAACAATAGGCAACAGCAACTACAATTCCACCACACAAACACATGTAACAGCACTGCATTTCCATTTCCATAAGATAATGAGATACAGTAAATGTCAGAGATAGTCCTAGAAGACTTAAACATTATCAAACAAGATTGGGGTCTGATATAATGTGACCTGTCTTTGTATATCTGCCCAAATACTACTGCAAAGGTTTTACTTTAATAGGGGTAAGAATATACTCTGTTTTTACTATCTGTGTTTAGAGGACATGAAAACTAATTGGCTCTTCAAGAAGGTGCATGGAAATATAGAAGTGGTAGATGTACATTTTGCTCTAACACATGATACAAAGACGTTTTGCCACCCTCACACAGGTAAAAATTGTAATATTTATATACTTTCTTTTTAAAAAGAGTTTATTAATCGTATTTCTTCACATACATTAACTAAATAGCTGGAGCTTTTATCTAAAGTGACTCACAATTGCTATTGCCTCTGGGGGTCAAGTGTCTTTCTCAGGGACACATTGGTGAATGTGTCACAACAGAAATCACCAAAGGGATGTGTGTTATTCACTGCGTCGTCACCTCATGTCACCCATATGCTGAAGTGTCCATGTGGCTTTATATGTGGAGACCAAACAAAGCGTAATCTCAAACTGACAACAGCTAAAACAGCTATAAGAAATGAAAACATGGATCATGCAATTGTGAGGCACTACAAGGAAAGAAACCACGGTTCTGCTGTCTCACTTAAATACACAGGGATCGAGAATCACTCCTAATTCTACGGGTGGCAATATAAATCTGTTATTGAAAAGGTAGGCATATTGGATATATTCTTTCTACTCTTTAGCTTCACATGGGTTGAATGGGGTATTAGGCTTGAGCCCGTTTCTGAGCCCAACTTACATTGTTTCTCTGTGTCTACAGGTGACCTCGTATGAAGGTAAAGTTGAGCCACTAAAAAACTTTGGCACAACCTGCTTTCCCTACCCTCCCTTGTTAAGACAGGTATATTTAACATACATTCTACTATTGACCTCCTCCTACTTTTGTAATGTATTATGTATTTTGTATAGTACCCGTTACTATTTCTATTGATTTGATATGTATCTTGATATTTTGTTTGAGTGCACTTGTGTAGATTGTGAATCAATGGGATTCTCCGCTAATCCATTACGTTGTTCTTATTCTGCAAATAGTTGTATTATTTTTCTCTATTCTTTTTAATATTCTTATATAACTTGCATTTTCTATTCCATATTTATATATTTCTACATGTATTCATGTCAACTGTATGTGTAGCATTTTATCACCAAAGCAAATTCCTCATATGTGTAAAGCACTACTTTGCAATAAAGCTCTATCTGATTCTGATTCTGATTCTAATCAGCACCTGATAATTCAAAGGCACACCTCATGATCAAGCGCAAAGTGAATCTGATGATGCTGCAATGTGATGCTCCTCTGTTTTTAATGTAATCTTTCAATAAAATAGTGTCTATTCTAAAGTCCTCGTGTGTGCTGGAGTAGTTTTTAGTTAGGTCTACTAGTACTAGTGACTCGTGGTCAGTGAAAACACTGGTTGATATTGACGTTTCACTCAACTCAAAGGGCACCATAGAGTGGGTTGTGTATGGGTGGGATGTTTCTTCTTTTTTTTTCAACATGGTCACATTCACAATATGAATCACTGGGTCTAGGCACACAAGCGAGGCTGCTATTTGAATACAACATTGAGGGGAGACCAAAAACTAACTTGTTTGTCTCTCTTAAAGGACAAAGAATGAAGAAGTGAAAGAAGCTTTTAAGGAGTTCTTCTGCTTTTGATGAACACAGTGAGAAATCTAGCACTAAAAATTTACATAGGGTACTCTGTCCAAGTGTGGAAAACTCCCCTTACACTGAAACTGAAGTCAGATTAGCAGTATGTGACTCACACGAAATCAGTGGACTGAAAACATGTCAAACGGTTTTGTTTTAATTTCCAAATATTTCCCAGTACATTTAAACATCCTATTCATTTGATTCTCAGAGACAGCCAAAAAGCACCTGAACAAGTTTACTGTTTACTGTTTTACCTTTTATGCTGCGTTATTATAGGCGTCTGTTTCACTGTGTGGTCTTTGATCATTTTATTGTGTTTCAGTTAGGTGAAGGTTCCCATGGGAAAGTAGCTCATGAGAGGGTTTTCTTATCTGACTGTCCTTGATAGGCCTTCATCTTAGGACATTTGTTCCCTACTCCCTTTCTCCCTAAGACAGCTGTGTAATACCTTTGGAGTATAAAGTCACCTGTTTCTTCGCTGACTCTGCAGACTGTTTGCACTCTGTATGTTTGTCTGACCCTATGCAAAGAATAAAACCCTTAAAGACGTCTGGATTGAATTCTTTATTTCAGAAGACTCACTAAAGGTTGAATTTCCATTACAAGATGCACTAATATTTACACGAACAACTGGTTAAAGGTCTTAAAACCCACTGTACTCTACCTGCTCAGCATGAAAACAGAAAAACAAAGTTAGCAACCAGCTGGTGAACACAGTGGAGAATTTAGCAGCTAAGGGTGACCAAAACAGCTAAAAGGAAAGTGAATGGTTGCACTTCTATCAAGTGGATTGGCACACATCTTGAGTGAATGCTAATGTTGCTCTATGCATGCTGCATGTGTAAATATGCACATCTACTATAAAGGTTCACTATAATATGTCAGTGTTGTGTTTAGAACTTATTGCACTGCCCACAAGTAAGCAAAAAATTATTAACACTGCCCTGAATTGTAAATTTTGGACTCAAAATTCAAGAATTTTGGAGAATCAAAAACGTTCTTTCAGCTTCAGCTTTTTTCTGTTTAAGGAAACTGACACTTGAAGTAACGACACAGTAAGTAGACAAAAGTAAGTAATTGTGTTGAGCTCATTTAACCTGTCTCCACTGCAAATCCACCATTACTGAATTGAGCATGGAAGTCCTTGTATTTTACCATTATAATTATTTTTTGTGCTACACTTTATTGATCACCGAGGAGAAATGTGTTATTTGCATTTAACAAATCCTAACTTGGAGCGACTTCCACTGGCTCCCCATGGCCTCCTGGATCAAATTCAAGTTCACTAATTACCTGTTTTATTTACTTTATTTTATTTATTTGATGAACCGTATGAATTGAATTCACAACACACACACAGATTACGTTCCTTCTCGGCCACTGCGCTCCCCCAACGAACGCCGCCTGGCTCTGCCATCCCTTCACACAAAGCAATCTCAGTCCCTGTTCTCATCTGTGACACCACGATGGTGGTATCGCAGATGAGAACATCAGAGCAGGGGCATCCCTCTCTAACTTCAAGAAGCTCTTCAAAACGCATCCTTTCCAACACTTCCTCTTATAACACCTCTAGACCCTAACCACTAACATGCACTTCCTGTGCTAGTCTTCTTCTTTCTGCTTATAATTCTCTTGTATTGATTGCACTATTTGTCAACTCTTACTTCTTCCCCTAGGTATTTACCCTTTTGATGCCGTACGCGCTAATAGCTCTTACTAGTATCTATTGTCACTCTTACTTTACTCATGCTTGTACGTTGTTCATCAAATGTAAGTCACTTTGGACAAAAGCGTCTGCCAAATGTACATGGAGCACTGGCAGGCCATTGTGCAGCGTCCGGGAACAGTTACAGGTTCAGGGTCTCGCACCTTCAGTAGTATTCCATGCTGGACAAGAACCAGGCATCTTTTGGTTCCCGAGCCGAGCCCACACAGACTGAGCTAAAGCCGCACATTATGTCCAACTTCTAGCTTTTTTTGAGCTTTCAACAGCATGGTCTTCATCCATTTTCAATGCTGCTGAAGACATAGACTAACTTGAGATTATGCTCTCATGGAACCTAATTGAAGAACTGCATCTGTAAAAGACTGATTTTCTTGTCCAGTCGAGTGAACAGCTTTAGTTATGTTATTTCAAGACACAACAAATCTGAAGTGAAAGAATGAAACAGTTGGATGGCTTAATCTCTGTACGTGAAAGTAACTGTCCAGTCTAGATCCTTTCATCCCATCCAGCTGCTGCAAGGTGCGTTCACACATGACTGGTTCTGACCTGGCAGGATGATTACTATGACTAAATCATGCAAAAATATAGACAGCTATATGAGTCAGACAGACAGTAAGCCTAGAGATGTTCTGATTTCCTCACACAAATATCAGCTGCTGTAACCCCTTCAAATTAAATTCTGTCTACTTGTGAGCCCACTTCCCAGCCTTGCCTTAGTGTGACAAGGAGTTATGAGCAGTTCAGAAATACTTTTTCCTTGTAAGATTACTTGATGTTGGAGAGATTAACCTATCCTGTAACTTACAAGAAAAATGAGAGAAAAATCCAATTGTCTTTCTAGTCCTTTGGAAGCGGAACACCATGAAGATCAGTTTACTCGTTATTGGAGTTGTACTCATACTCATCCTTTAAAAACTGATGTATAATCTTGTCTGTGCCTCTGGAGGAGCTTTGTTAAGTCAGAGAAAACCGCCTCTTTAATCTTGTATCCTGAGAACCCATTGAGGGTGCCGAACCGCAGATTGGGAACCACTGTTTCAGTGCAAACTGTGAAAATGAATGATCATCCTCGTATTGAAGATATAATTCTTATCGTTATGCAGTAATCCTTGTGAAAACCCTTGAGAATTCCCCGACTGTTTTTACTGCTGTGCAGTTTAGCTTCCATTGTAATGAAAGTGTAATGAATGCAAATCAACTAAGTCATTCCCGACTGCAACCATTACCTATCTCATAGCTGCACATAATTAAACTGAAGCAAAATGTTATAATATGTGGAAATTTAAAGTTGGTATTTTGGACAAAAAAACAATTAAATTTTTTGTAGGGAAAGGGGCTGATTAATTAGATTAGATTCATAAATCTGTTTGCACACACTGTTATACACAACCTATAAGTGGATGTTCTGACTTGTTTTTATCCACTTCGTAGGTTTCTTCATTGTTGCACACAATAGCTGATATTCATGGCAAACCACACTGCAGTGAGCTGCTGCTACAATTGAAACAACACTTAACAGCTATAAAAGGTCAGTGATGTCAGAAAGAAAAAGAACCCCATGTGACAGAAGCTGTGATAGTTCCGTCACATTCACACAAGCAAGGTGTAAATAAAGGGAAATTACGTTTGAAAAGAAAATATACTTCCTCATTGCCTCCTCTCGCCATCGTAGTCACTGTATTTAGGGAACTGAAATGAAAAAATATACACAAAAAGGCCCACGCATGAAACTCCCACTCCTGGTAAACCCCCACAGACAGATAAAGGTGAGAGACGCTGTGACACGTCATAGTTAAGTCCCAGCACGGAGCTCGGGGTCTTCCCCTGGCTGCTCCTGAGCTGTATAAATGTGGAGGCAGATGGAGTACAAGTTCACACAACAGAGAGAACAGGCTGATACAGCTAAACTGAGATTTTCACCTACTGCTGTACACGCTCCCACACTTCAGAATGGCTGCCCCTCGTCTCGCTCTGTCCGTGTTTGTGCTGATGCTGGCTGTCATCACTCTGAGCGAAGGTAAGAAGGAGCTTGACAGTAATACATTCAATCAGTGTGTGAGAGAGGTGAAGAAATGGGATCTTATTTAAAAATGATCATTACATTCATGCATCTGATTTGATGGATAATGTATGACTCATCAATATGTACTGTATTGGAAGAGGTTAACCTACCTGCTGAAATTGTAAAACAGTTGGGTGGGCTCACAACTTGACAGCTTTCTAACGGCTGGGGTCATGAGTATTTCTGACCCTAAAAACAATTCATTAATATGTTGAGACCCATCACCAACTCTGCAGTTCCAGACAGCTCTATGGAAATTGTTTAGCATCTTTTAGCTCATTGTTTTGGTTGAATCTCACTTCTAGCATAAGTTTCATCTCCAGCAGCAGCAGACAGCTGTTTTAAGTGAAAAGGCTCTGATAAACTGATTCTGCTCTACCAAACAGCATAGAGTGTGACTATTGGATTTACATTTATCATGTAGCTGTAAATATGACTTCAAATGAAAGCTAATGATTGTCTGTGTTTGCTGGATGTGTAAATATCAGCTTTATAAGGTGATAATAAGTCTTGTTCTGCTGCCCCTTAGGGGCCAAAAAAAACTTGCAGCTTTAACGGTTGATTTGATGGCTCCAGCAACATGTACACTAGCTGTCTGAAGGACTTTGATATTGATCCAGTCTCATTTTTAAAGAGAATCCACCCTATAATAGGACTAAATGTTAATATGATTAAAGCTGCACATGTTTAGATTAGAATATTGAATGGCTTACTTACCTAAACTGAACCGGTCCTAATTTAAACAGGAGAGAAACACAGGTCAAGAGCTTTTACGTATCACAATGGAACATCTGAGCAATGCCACAATATCCTCAACTAAAAAAAAAAACAAACATTATCAGATTTCCTCTTAGGCAGGCCCACAGGAAATTAGAAAAGGGAACAGAAAAGGAACAAGCAGATGATGTCACAGAGTCCGTGTTTGTTGCAAACTGTTAATTTGTTCCCGTCTGTTGGCAGGTCTGCGTGGTCCTGGACCGAAGAGATGCTGTTTTAATTTCAATGAGAAACCGGTGCCTAAAGAGCGAGTGGTCAGCTACATCAGGACCAGCCAGCAGTGCTCCAACCCTGCCATCTTGTAAGTACACAACCGTAGAGAAATATATAACCAACCTCACTGTATCGCCTCATAAATGCATTGAGCATGACCGTCGTGTTTATGTGTGTGTTCAGGTTGAAGACAGTGAAAGGTCGTCAGCTGTGCGTCAGACCTTCAGCCCCTTGGGTGAAGGAGCTCATCAGCTCCCCGAACACCAAATCTGTCCTGGGAGAGACGTCCAACCTCTAATCATGGCAACACCATATCCACTCTCAGCGCCTCCTATGAAAAAAATTGTGCCAGTTAATGTGTAGTGGTGCTGCAACTTTTCAAACTATACCTTTCAAAGAAGCGCCGACTACAAATATATTACTCCACCATAAGATCTGCAGGGGGCGATCATAAGCTAAACAGCAGCTCTCTCTATCTATATGCAAAACAGATGCTATGTATTGTCATATTTTGTAACATACTCATGGATACAATTTGCTGAGATGAGACACAAAGCCTACATACAATGTTACATTTTTTTCCTTCCATATATAAGTAAAAATGGCAGTTTTAAGTTGCCTTTCTTTTAATATTGACATGTAGACCATATTTTTATTTTTACATTTTCAACATTTCTGATTTTTGTTTTAGTAAATGGAACAATAGCTATAGTTTTAGCTCAATACAACACTCAAACTCCGACCGTCAACACTGTGAACTGCTGTTATGATGTAATTTGAATTGACTTACAGAAACTACATTCACTGTAAAAGAGCAAAGCCTCCCAACGCCACTTGTTGTCATCAGTAGAGTATAAGCTATGGGTTACTCAACTATTTCTACAATGACCCACTGTGAGCTCTTTTGCTTGTTTCTGAACAAACTAAAGTATTTTTTTTTCTGTTTACAATTATTTTTTGAACTCAGTGACTTACTACAGATAAGTACTGCAATTTGACAAAAATAAATATTTATTTCTGTATGCTTATGCTACTAATTTGATTCTCTTGAATAAAGCAAGACAATATGTCAATGTTTGGCCTTGTGTTTCTCTGTCTTCTTGTCAGGGTCGAGTTTCCACATATGCTGGTATTTATTTAACACTTTCCAAGTGTTCATTTCCTTTATAAACTAGGATGTGGAACCATAAATGATGAAGAGATGGAAAAAAAAATACCATGTGCTGCAAATTGGCTTGAATCACAACTTTTATCAAAATCTCATATTGCTTTTGATCTTTTCATCTGTCTTTTCAAGGCCAACGCTTTTTTATTTACTCCTGAGCAGGTTCCTCACAAAGCTGTAAGCTTTACATGTGCTGGATTTTGGATCTGTTTGATAGGGTACCTCAGCAAGACTGAAGTAATGAGATTATGTCTCCTAAGCCAAACATCCATTTCCTTAAAGCCAGACTACGGACCTTTTTGAAGAACAAATAACATATTCTTCTTCTTACAAATGAAAAGTTGAAATCTTGAGCAATAATACTCCCTTACTTCAATACATGCAGGGGTTTTGTCTCTAAAGTCTTACTTGGTCCTTTAGGACCAGTAACTTCTGGGGGCAAATGTCTGCCGATGTTAACTTTAAGATACATATTTCTGTGTAATTATTGCATCACTTTGCTGACTTTATGACTCTTCTCTATTTATGACACTGTCCGACTACATTTTAGCATTTAGAATTATTGTAATTCCCACAGTGGCTCCTTCTCAGCAGATAGTCTTGATCTCATTATTATTACATACAGTATATTAGGCCTATATATTAAAATAAATGGTATCGATATGTAAATATTCCATTTGTTCACTTTTTTAAATACTTTTTATGCAAATGTAAATACATTTAAACACATGATATAGTGTACTGGACAGTACAGCACTGACAAGTTCAATTCTGTAAATATCTGATGGCCATCTCTTCCAAAAGTCACATTAATCACAGTGCAGGAGTTATGTAGATATAACTGACCTGGTTAAGAACAATTTGCTGGAACATCTGGTAGCAGTTGCTTTTCTTTCCACTGGAGTGCGCCAGTAGACCTTTTTGTGTCTTATCCAAGTCACTACAAAGACTGATCATGAGTGCATGCATTCCTTTGAGATTGTTCAATTAATTGTTATTTGTTATTAACACTTCAGTGACCAGACATTTAGTGCCTTTAATGTTGCTTCCAATGTTGACATGTTGATATACTCCAGGAAAGAGATGTAAGTAAATGAAATATAATACCTATTTCACTTTCACTGCTCCCTTTGTTTGAAGGGTATGACATTTACCCCCATAGCCTAGTATGTACACTGAAAATAAGACCCCCACTGAACTAAGGATGTCAATTGTAATTGTACTTTGCACTAAGGTAGTTTCTTTTATTGCTATTTTGAAAAGCTGAAATATGATAATGGAGTTTTTGTGCATATTTGAAGCTGAACTGATAAATTTAATGCCATGCAAATATGAGCACATCTTGAGTTTAGAAAACAGCAATTATTGCAGCCTTTTAGAAAGACAAAAATATAGGGGGGGACCACTGTCTGGCCAGCGCTTGTGGGAAAGCTTGCTTTAAAGGGGGACTTAACATAACAGGTCTTATGTACTAAAACCAAATAGATCAGGAATTGTTCTATCCATCTTTTCACACTCGGCGTTGTTGTATCTTTTTGTCAGATGGTTTATACTGTAGTACAATTGTTGCGATACATTTCGTCTTATTGTGAAATTCTCAACCGGAAGTATGATACGGTCTTTCTACACATTTTGTGCACGACACGCCCCCTGTGATAACGTCCTAGATTAACGTGTTTATTATAACTCAAAAAATGACGCTTTTCTAAACCTAACCCAGTAGTTTCTTTGTGCTTAAACCTAAGCCAGTAGTTTCTTTGTGCTTAAACCTAAGCCAGTAGTTTTGGTGCTAAACCTCACCAAACCGCCACCGTTTCGAGGGCGTGTCGTGTAGTAGGCGTGTCCTGCAGTGCTGCGGATCCGCACGTAGCGCTGCCTGGGAAAAACGGCCGTTGGAGCGTTTTCCCTCACGGTGCTAGAGCTACATTTGCTAGTAGTACCCGTCAGCGGCCATATGTAATTTAACCTCATTCATTCATTTTCAGACGCATTTTGCTTGTTTTTATTTACACAAACGGTTGGTTTTTAGGGTGGAAAGCTGCGTGTTTGTGTCCGCTCCGTTATTCTTTTGGACGTTTATCAGTTTATGCCTCGGTGACTGTCCGTTGCAGGCTGGGTGGTGACAGCACAGTAACGTTACAATGATCGAGCGACCAGAGACTGCGGTTCCCAGCATCGCTGTAAGTACATTTGTCTTCGAAATACATCAACGTGCAGCTGTTGACACTGCTATTGTTTTAGATAGAATAATATCTAAAATCCCCTTCGGAGTAACCTATTCACCCCTAGTTACTGACCTTTATATGGAGACAACTGCACACCACTCTCCTTTTTTTTTTTTTTAGGACATTTGCATATCTAACGGTACAAAGACATATGATTGAATACACTATCACTCACTCCTTCTTTCAAATGTAGCTATGTGGTCTGATAACTTCGGCGTGATGGGATCGACCAAACAACATATATTTCAGTATGCCATTGTTTAAAAAAAAAAAAAACGAGTCACTCCTCCCTCCCCTGTGGATCCTGTTCTGGTGAAGCGAGGTTGTGGGTGGTGAAACGATACCATCAATTGGATTTTTGTTGTAATTGATGATGTTTGGTGGATACAGCTCGTTGGGAAAGAGATGGGCAACGGGAAATTCCTGTTTAGACGTGTTTTCACACCGATCTTGGCAATTTTACGAATATCGGCCCAGATGAGATTTGCACTCCTGTGCCAAATCCCCTTAAGAAATCCCCCACGTTAGACCACGCACGATATAAATTCCCCCGAGAATGTGTGTATTTAATTAAACATTGCTTGTATATATGACGTGGTTGTTCCCCAGATTTCACGGATGTACCTGTTAACAGTCTTCCTTAAACTGCTCAATTGTTAAATGGAGTTTGGTGTGACTGTCCACACACCCGCACTTACGCAAGAAGATGTTAGTTGACATGTTGGCTGGCTTTCTTTGTTTAGGGCATTTTGTACAGACACTTAGATTCGTCTATGAGTGATTACTCAATACACACCACACCACACACATAGTGGGCATACACAGTATATCAGTGTGAGAGAAAGTGAAGGAGCAGTGGGTGCAATGTGCTGCTAAAAATAACATAAAGAAGAAGAAATTACAGCAGCACTGTTTTCGAATGATTTCTGTCCTCCTTCTGTAGTGTTAAAGGATGCAATATTCATTACATAATTAATATTCAATATGTAATAAATGCACGTTTAAAACAGTGGATAGAAGCAGTGAGAGGGCATCAGCTGCTGAAAGCATGGGGGGGGTGGACTTACACAATACAGATGATCTCAGTGAACCAGGCAGCTACTATCGCCACTGGCTGGACTGGGGGAGGGGTTAACATTCACAGTATAGAGGACTGACTAGCCCTCCTCTCTCTCATCCCCCCATTACTTCCCTCTTTTAAGTCCTATGCCTGTTTTTCCTCAGTTAGTCACATCTTATGAAAAAGAACCAGATTAATCATAATGCTTTTCATAAGGGGCAAGTGCCAAGTGCCAAGACCGCATTTTGAATATTATAGTGATACTGTAATGGATACAATTATTGATAAGCTGGAAATGAGATGTTTCAAATTGTTTTTTGTACACAAACCTCATTGCGTTCTACAGACTCACGGTCACTGTGTTTTTCAACCATGCACACATGAACATGCCTGCTGTATGTGTTTGTATTCACACACTGTTTTACTCATGAAGTGCAGCAAGAGTCTCACCTGCACACACACACAGCTGTTGTTTTAGCTGAACACTGACAGCCTACAGTCATAACTTCTTCCCAGTACCAACCAACCAACCAACCAACCAACCAACCCGGTGAGTTACATTACCTGTGCTACCCACAGTGCGGCTGCAGGGAGATGGACAGACCATCGGAGGTGGCACCGTTTATGTAACACATGCATACTCACACACACAAAACTTGTATGTGGGTGGATCAAACATGGAAATGGTGGAAAGTGCTTCAGGCTTGTTCAGGGTATTTAGTTCTGTTGTCGAGCTGCACGCATCGCAGAATATTGATGAGGCGAATAGATTGCTTCCTTTTCTTTTCCCACATTCATGGCATTTTATTGTCTTGTTTGTTTAATTGTCCAATGGTAGTAATAAATGGTAATGTAAGGAGTCCTCCTAGAACTCCATAGATGTGTTGGTAAACCTGGGTGACATGGAATACTGGTGACTTTGACACCCTCCAAATAGTCCAGAATATCCTATTTTAAAAGAACAACATTAATTGTAGCCTTCAAAAACCTAAAGGCCTAGACCACTTTATGTTTTGTGTTGCTAGGAAACATCTTTCCAGGCCGTTTTGTGTTTGTTATTGTGAAAGATATTGGGCGAAGCATTGTTATGAATGATGAGTCAACGCTGATACACAGACTTGCAAAAGACATAGGCCTACAGTATGGCCAAGAATCTGCCGACAGTTAAACATTACATCCCAGCCATGTGGGACTTTTGAACGTCTCACTTTTCGACTCTGCTGGGAACGTTTTTCACAAGATTTGGAGCCTGGCTGCAGGGATTTGCTTCCATTCAGCCACAAGGTCCAACACTGATTTTAGACGATAAGATTCCAGATCATCACAGCCCAAGATGTTGGCTGGGGTTGAGGTCAGGGCTCTGCGCAGGCCAGTCAAATTCTTTAACACAAGATCATGGAAACCATTACTTTTTAGACCCGACTTGTTGCTGCAAAGCTGGAAGAACACTGTTCTCTAAAATTTTATTGTACTGTAGCATTAATGTACATCTTAATTGGAACTAACCAAACCACGAAAAACAGCATGAAAACAGAGGCTCACAAAAGTATGATGGCGTAGGTGACAGCGTAGGCTATGGGGCTACGCAGAGGCTACGCCGTCGCCTGACGTGCACCTCCTCCATCTATCCATCCATCCATCGTCAACCGCTAATCCTGCGTACAGGGTCACGGGGGGCTGGAGCCAATCCCAGCTGACATCGGGTAAAAGGCCTTGGACAGGTCACCAGTCCATCGCAGACGTGCACCTTCTCAAAAATGTAATTACACGTCGAGTCAGTGTGGACCGTAAGCACTGAGATTGGTCGGGTGGGTAGCCTCGCAATGCCTCCGAGCCGACCGGAAGTGCCCCGTGCTTTGTAGTAACTTTTACTAGCGGCCAAAACGGCGGCTGTAACACAGTGGATCAATATATATTTGAGCATCACAACCCGAGCGAAATGACTCGTTTCACTATCAGAATGTGATCCATTTGGTTGCTAACATTTGAAAAAAATACAATTATACAATTTTACCCCCATTCGCGTTAGGCGGAGTTAGCCTGCTCGGCTGGCAAAGGTCAACACAGTGGATGCTGTAGCGCTACTGCCGTAGAGTTTGGAAGTGTAATTGCAGAATGACAGACAAGTAAATGCGTGTAAATCAAGCTTTAGTGCTAAATTAAATGACATGTCGAGATAGATAAATCTTGCAGTGCAAATTAGTCTGACGTTTTCTTTAAGTATGGATTTGGACTGGAGCTGGGTCAGTGGCATGTTTCTGGTGATAGAAGTATGTTTATGTGAGTGTGGACTCTCTCTGGGTGAGACTGGTTTGGGCGGATGGGTCCTTGGCTGGAAACATTCAAGACTCCGACGTTGGAGTTGTTTTAAAGCCCTGCTGTTTTAAAGCTTACAGAATATAACTTCCTGTTATCTAATGACTTCACGTTCTTGGCCATACAAGGCCTCAACTTGTTGTTGTCAGACGTTTTCTTAGAGCCCATACAAATTTGCTAAATTTGAAAATGTTCGACTTTCCATTTACACCAAGCCAGCGTTTCTAAACAGCGAAACGTTCTCCTTAGCAGTGTTGGACAGCAACACATTATTGACACGTTACAGTAAGGTCATAACCTCTTCAGTAGTGAGTAGTGTTAGGTATTACAAATTTAGAATGTACATAACAGATACTAATCCCAGCCACACTCCCTTACCAAGAGTTGGATGGGAGGTTGAGATCAGAGAGGTGATGTTGGTCTGGGATGTATAAGCTTGGCAAGCGGGCTGGAGGTGTAGGGAGGCGGTTAGTCTCAGCCAAAACAAGAAGAATACACCTTTTATGATCATTCTGAAGTTGTCTTATTTACACTTATTTATGATTTCTTCTCAGCAGGCTTGCTAACATTAGGCTCTATGCATTGAACTGGAGGGTGTGGGAGGACGGAGTATCAGGAGTGCTACTGTCACCCGGGCTAAGCTAGCTGTGAATGGTCAGTTACAGAGTGTTGCATCATGTGACACCCATAACGCACAAAAGATGCATCATACAGAAGAAGTAGTCCAAGTACAGTTCCATGATTTCACAACGAAGGTTCATTCTGTGTCTTTATTTGGGAGTTTGAATTGGCCCTGACTTCAGCTGCAGGGACTTTTAAACCCCCTCTTTCAGCAGACCTATGAGCGCAGAGCTGCACTTCTCCATCAGCACCATGCATGACAAAGCCCGAGAGGCCACTCACAGGCAGGCAGCCCAGCAATCAATTGTGTTTGCCTCACGTAGCGTGCAGGACAGTGCACAGTGATTGGAAGGGGTTGTTATCTGACAGCAGGCTGGGAGCTAGAGAGAGGCAGAGGGAGATGAGGAAGAGAGACAGGGATGAAGAGATACCTCGGTGGTGAAGAGAGAGAGCACCTGGAGAGCCTGGCCTGGCTGTGATCCGGTCTGAGACCCGCTGCCTTCACCACGACCCGTGCTACGTGAGGGACAGGATGGACGTGGTTCACGTAGGAGATTGCATTTGTTTTTGTGTTGCCTTGATTTTATCCACTTCACTTTGCATTTGTGCTTTGAGGAACTGATTGGCTTCTTTTATTGGCTTATATTACCTTTCTGTGTTAGTGTACTCGTTTGGTGGATTTTGGCTGGGTTGACTCCAGTTCCTCTTTCCAGCCTCGTCTGGGAAATCCTGTTATTTGTCTCTCGCAGCGTTTCTAATAAGACTCCACTAACAATCGTGATATTAGTCCAATCAGAATAAAATGCCTCTTGTAACCACCTCACTCGGAAGAAACAGATTGGAAGAAATTTTCGGCCGGGTTGAGAGGCGTGGTGGAAACCTTTTGATAATGCGTTCAACAGGAAAATATAAGAGCCTAATAACCATGTGGATTGAACAATTAGGCTTCAGTGAATGTTTTTCAATAATGATGTAAAAAATGATTGATCTCCCTAGTGTCGCAAATATTATCGCAATTGTGATATCAGTCAAAATAATCAAAACATTGGATATTTTTTCACAATAAGAATATTCTGATGCTTGTAAATGTAAACACATCTTATCGGATCACTTTATTTAGCGTCCATGCAAACTGTTAAGTTGGGACATCTAAACAGAAGTATTTCACTTGGGTTAAAGAAATATTGTCCATATTACCGCAGCTTCTGTGAGTCAGACCCCCCCCCCCCTCGTCCCTCGTCCCTTTAAAACAGGAGACAAATACAAGAGGAGATGGAGGAAAGCTCCATCTCCTCTTGTATTTGTCTCAGCTGCACCTCACTTCAAAGGGGCTCTGTTGCTGCAGGTCACAGAAATACCTTTTGCAGCACTTTACACACAGCACATCATGGCTGTGTGTGTCTGTGCAGCTCCCACGTTTTTATAAATACCATAGTAACAGAGTTCTGTGGTTGCATGCGTGCATCTGTGTGTTGAGAAGTGCTCATCTTTTGCCATAAGATAATTTATGCTCCTACATGCCTATATTCTATGTGAAAGATACACATTTCAGGCAAGTTTGAGAGCATGTGAGTGTTTTTTATTAATCTTTCCTGCATTAACAGAACGTGTGTGTGTGTGTGTTTTCTTTCAGCAGCGGAACCTGGAGGGCTATGTGGGCTTCGCTAATCTTCCCAACCAGGTGTATCGGAAGTCAGTCAAAAGAGGGTTTGAGTTTACGTTAATGGTTGTAGGTAAGTTGTAAAAATCTACATCTGACCTGTGAGTGAGGATGTGATCGTGCATATTTTCTCCTGTGTGTGTGTGTGTGTGTGTGTGTGTGCCCAAGCCAAACCTACGTTTGCACACCTGCCCATCTGATCTGTGTCTGCTTGTCTGAGTGTGTTTTCATTTTTGTGTGAATGTGGGTCATCGGAGCAGGTTGAAAGGAGGTAAAGCATGTGTGGCATGCAGCGCACTCAGCTGCTCAGGATGACGAGTTGACATTTTAAAAAGCTGCAGAGCGGCGATGGCCCAGTGTGGCGAGGCTTTTAGAACATTTACAGTTTTGTTCAGTGACGCAGAACGTGTGCATGTGAAAATATTTCTTGTGAAAGCTGGATTCCCACAGTTTCCCAGGGGAGTTTCCTCGGTTGCCCCAGGACCCACGATGACACATCTGTGTGTGTTGGAGGCTTTCATTTGGAAAGTGAGCGGGTTCAAGTATGAATGAGCTTTGTTGCAAAGTGTGGCTAACAGCATTACAAAGGGAGGGAGTTGGACAGAGGAGTAGATGGTTTTGGCTGTTTTATATGGACACACACGAACACACAAGTAGCGTTGCTGAAATAATGTCATCACTTCCTGTCTAGACTCTACTTGCTTCTGTAAGTTAATGGAATCTGTCATTCACCATTTCTTTCATCAGTCGTCGAAATGAAGGGTGTCACAGGGGTTTACTTTCCATATTTAAGGCAAATTACCATCAACCACAGCGCTTGCTATAAGAAATTTAAACCGTTGTGATTTTTGAACAATGTTAAAGAACTCTTACTTTGTGAGTACAGAAAAAAAACTACAGCTTCCATTAAAAAAAACTACAAGCACAGATATTTTTACCATCGTAACTTGGTTTCATCCATAAAAGTCAGTAACACTCTTGTATAATGTGTTTTTTTTAGCTGTAATATCTGCTGTGCTGTTTACTACGTTCAGTAGTAACCCAGAGGGTCTGGTTTTACTTGGCCCTCTATTGACATATTGAGCCGTGCTCTGTGTGAATGGGTCCTGTAATGAGTAATGAACAGATATGGATTGTACTATGGAGTGCTGCTGAGCTGTCAAATAAATCCTGTCTAAATTGATCTTCACACTTTCAGTGCACACTCTGTGCAGGGTCTGAAGTGTGCACAGTACAGTTTTATTATTAACAAAAAGTTAAATATTGAATTGGGGCTTTGTTGGTAGCTAGATCTGCCACTAATGATTATTTTCGTTGTCCATTAATCTGTCGGTTATTTTCTTGATTAAACGATTAGTTTATTAATAATAATAATTATAATTAATTCATTTTTTGAACTACAAAAACCAAAGAGATTCAGTTTGCTGTCATGGAGGATGGAAGAAACATATTCACATATAAGAAGCTCGGAATCCGAGGATTTTTTGCTTACTTTATATTTAATGGCAAAAATTAAACTTCTTCAAGACATCTCAGCCTTGTAATTCCGCAATTGTCGTAATTTTCCACATAAAGCAGGAGGTTGCTGTTGATCTTTTTTTCTTGTAATCGTCAACAGATCCCATGAAATGACCCAACAGTGTGTCTCACTTTCCAACTTCCCTGCTCTGCACTGCACTGTTGGTTCCTACTGAAGACGTCGTTTTCCCATTGTGCTATTTTTTTCCAACCCTTTGATCCTTTCTGCTCCTTAAAATATCCTGGATCCTGGAGGGCTTTTTTTAATTAAATTTTTTTTGCTTGGAAGAACATCACAAAACAAATCAGCGCTAACAAAGAGTCTTACATTGTTTCACCCATTTTTTGTTCCTGTCCCTCCGCCACAACCCCAACACAGTGGATTTGAGTGTTCTACCATTAAAATGTTTTAAAAGGTCATAAATCTAACTCAGTGTATCTTGTGGTGACCCCGATCAGCTAAGTGAAAGGAAAAAGACATTAACACAAAGCGGCGTCCAACCTTTTATTATTTCAGCCTGGGGTTTTAGCTTCCTGTTTAGTAAACAGCCACAGCAGGAGGGCCACAAAGACAGCAGAGTGATGACTTGGGAGAGAGATCCACAATCAACTAGATCCTGTTTCAGGCCTTCTCATATATGGGCCCCTCTGTCTCTCTTCCCAGTTTGCTTGGCTCCCAGCCCTGCATACCCCAGACGATCCAACTTTCACACATAGCAAATGTGAGGAGCATAGCAGTGTGTTCACCACTCAACACAAGAAGAGGATCAGAGGGAGGGTTCCTGGCTGATGTTGTTTGTCCCTTCTCTAAATGTTTTCTGCAAGCTATGATGCTGTGAACATATTGGTTAATGTTTTTTCCATGACATAGACTTCACATATCTAAAACTGCGACTCCTCCGTTGCATTTTAGCTTAAGAGAGTTCTAAAGTGTCCTCTGCTGCTAAGGTCAGCACTGTCTCGACAACTAGCTGTTGGTCAAAGTTAAACTCAATGCAAAATAATAAATTGTGCAGATTTACTCCAACCCTGTATATTAATTTTGCCCTTTTAAATGCCAACTAAATCTAAAAATAGCCGAAACACTTGATGAAACTGATTTCGGGAAGTCTAGACAATCTGAATTTTAAGGTAGAGAATGAATGAGTGAGCTGGTGTCAGAAAGATCATGTTGGAAAAAAATTGCTGTAAATATGCTGAAATGAAATTCTGGCCTCTGTGTGCACAGACAGGAAATGACCAATTGAAACTTGAGTATAATCCAAACTTTGTCTAAAGCCGCAGCGAGTGTGTGTCCAGCCCAGAGACTGTATAAAGGTCCTGCAGAGAAGGAGGGTAAAGGGTTTGAGTCTGATACAGTTTGGAGAGCTACTTTAGCAACATAAGCAGCATCCAATGCATGTAGTTGAAGTCAAGTGAACTCTGTTTACAGTTTGTATGGTGAAATGTGGTGTTGGCATTTAGCATCCTTATACACCGTATCCTGTGTAACTTTGTTCCAAGTTCAAAAATATGATCACAAACCAATGTAATGGAGAAGTGATAGAGGGGAAAAAAAGGAAATACCAAAGAGACAGAAGAGCTGATTCATTTTTTTTATTTATTGGAGAAGCAGCCAGCTGGACCTACAGCGTTAGACAGACTGTGTAAGTAAAGACTGAGGGCTGGCCTCAGCACTGCTGCACTTGGCATTGTAGTAAAGTGTGAAAGCTGGGCTCGACTCAGAGGCTCAGTATTGTTCTGTTGTAGTTTTGGAACAGACAGATGGTGAAGTATGAGATGACTGATGCCTGCAGGTAACTCACTCAAATTCCAACAGCGTAGCGCGGATGGTTCGAATCTATCCAGTTCACCTCCTGGGCACTGCCAAAGGAGGCCTTGAGCAAGCACCTGAACCCCTAACTGCTCAGGGCGCCGCACAGAGTGGCAGCCCCCCTCACTCTGACATCTCTCCGTGTGTTGCTATGGGTCCCGTTTGTGCGTGTGTGTGTGTTTCAGACCTGTGTGTTTAATACTAACAATAACAATAACGGTGTGAAAACATTGAATTTCATAAATAGAGTATATCTTCTTCTTATTATTATTATTGTTGTCGAGGTCAAGGGCAGTATTTGAGTACTGTGTGATTGACGTTGTGAAGCAGGTAGTGCTGTTACCCTGTCCCTGTCCTGTATCTAACTTGGAGGAGCTGTTGTAACTGTTTGTTCTAAAGTGGTGGTGTGCTGCAACAGCATCCCTGCTGAGCAATTGGACAACAAAAGGTCACCAATATGTGCAGTGGAATAAGTGAAAGTAGAAATAGGGGACTCACCTGTGTGTGTGTGTGTGTGTGTGTGTGTGTGTGTGTGTTTGAGTTTGAGAGGGAGAGACAAAGAGAACAAATGGCAGACAGGCTGAAATATGAGCTCTAATATGTCTCATGGCCAGACGTCAGCTTAACAGATTGGAACGGCATCCAGCTGCACTTGTGTTTCTGACGACAGCAGGCTGTGTGGGGAACTGTGTTAATATAACCAAAGCACTCTCAAGCTAAAAATATGGGCATTAATATGTTGATTGGAGTTATCAAAACAAGAAGCCTGGTTGTATAAAATTAAAGCATATTGTGAAATACTCATAGCCGTCTTACCCAGTGTCGCAAGTACCTGGGTGTCATTCTCATTATTGGGACTGTCATGCTTACTTAACTCAAAAACACAAATCAGAGAAAGCAGCCTAAGCCTCCTAAAGCTTTCCAAATAAACTCCACCTTAACAGTAGGGCTGAACGACTCATCGTTTTCAAATCAAAATTTGAAAAGAACGCGATCAGCTCACCGAGAAGACGGCGATTAAAATGTGGGTTAATTATACAGCAGTCATACAGTTACGTATGCATTTCGTTGTCATCCTTGTGCGACAGACCTGCTCGCCAGTCTCAAGCTCCATGCGCCTCCTGTTATGATCCTACTCACTAATCAGAGCGGGCACAGGGCGGCAGCCGATGCCTGTACCGCGGTTTTGTCCGGCGCCAAACCACACTGAAGTGTTTCAGCAGCGGAGCGTTAAGCCTACTTGTTGTTAGCGTGTTGTTAGTTTGTAATTTTGGGATAACAGGTCCGCTCTCTGCAGGCTACCATTACATATCCACATGGAGCATTTCAGAATAAGAGCATTTTGCCTGCCTGATGTACAGATTTCACAAATTTTGCTTATTTGTTTAGTTGTCCTTGATTTTTTTTTTTTTTTTGCTTCTACTATGGTTCGACAAACTACATAGTTAAATTGATCCTCTGTGCCGTTCTGTCTGACTTCTTGCCTGGTTCATCTGCCTTGTGCTGCTTGACGCGATATCCGCCAAAAATAGACAGCGCAATAGGCAGTGAATATTGAACTTTAGCAAAACTTCAATTAAAAAAATCAAATCGTAATATCTGGCAGAAGAATCGCAATTAGATTTTTTTTCTGAAATCTTTCATCCTTACTTAACATATCTCATGGGAAATTCTGTTAGTTGTTCTGCTGTCAGTCGCTCACTCCCTGTGAAGGAACACCACCAGAAACTCCTCTTCCCTAGCCTCTTATTTCTTCCTGCGCTCCGTCCAACTCCCTGTCTTTTCCCTCTCAATCCGCCTCTCACTCAGGGGGGAAGAAAGCTGCTTCCTGCCCCTTTTATCCAGCTGGCATATTGAATAGAAACTCCTGGATAGATTAGCAAGATCCAACGCCAGTGCAGAGAGCTGAACAGAGCTGAGAGTCAGCTCAGTACTGAAGGGAGTTGGGAGGAGAGGGGAAGCGATGCCTGCTTCATGCTGCTTCTGATGTGTAACAAGGCCAGTACTTCACAGCTCCGCTGCCTCCGCTTTCTGAAGGCAGCTCAGGAGGAGAGCAGATCAGAAGCTTTTTATGAGCCTGAGCTTGCAAGCAGAGCTGTGAGTTGCATGTGGGACATTGTATTAGAGTAGAACTGATACTTTTAAGATTTCACTGGTTTTTAATCGTGGTCAATCATTCAGAGTTTCCACAAGAGTTAGGTTCTTTTCAGGATGGCTTATCCATCAATCCTATGTGCAGCACACTCATATGTGAGAGGCTGCATCAGGCAGATGTGTGGTATTTTTAGCCACACTAGCGGAGTGGCAGTGTCGGTTAGTTGGTCCACCACTTTGGTCCGGACTAAAATATCTCAGCAATTATGGGATGGATGTCCATGAAATTCGGTATACACATCAGGAGGAATTGTAATGACCTTTTTATTTAGTGCCACCGTCAGCTTGGCCAACATTTGTATTTGTCCAATATTTTGGTTTATGAACATATATCTGCAAAACTGATCCCATCACCCTCAGCCGTACTTTGTGTTTACTTCCAATTATAACATTTTAACATTCTAACATGCTAAACTAAAAACGTGAAAAACATTTATACCCAGGATTTAGTTCAAAGCACCTCTGTACATTAGTATAGAACTTCCAGCATCAAACTATACAGCGCTGTGTAAAAATGATTTTATGCAAGCATGTCTATTTTCTGTTGTTTGTTTGTTTTTGTTTTTTAAATCTCTGGTGTGGTTGGTTTTGAAGGGGCCAATAAGCCCTGGATGTCCATGAAATTTGGGTGCTGATTCACTAGTCTGTGAATGAAGCAGCCTGTAAAGTGCTGGATGAGCTTGAATCTCTTTTACAGTCCAGTTGTAGTCTGCCTGCTAAGTCAGCAGCCGTCCTGCTGTCTATCCTGTTGTTGTTGTTGTTATAGTTCTCTAAGCTTGTGTGTGTGTTGTGCGCGCGCATGCGTGTGTCCAGATAAGAGGGTCTGACAGGCTTAGGATTGACCGCCTTGCCTACTGACCTTGCAGAAGGGAGTGAGTGAAGGAAGACTTTGGTCTAGTTAATCTGCTGGCTTAAGCAGATACGTTAATACACACCAAGCGCACACAATTTGTTTACCCACGTGCATTAAAAGTGCCTCATTGCTTTTTCTTTTCCAACTACTTAATCATTCTTATGCCCAACTCTCTCTTTATCATAAAGACTCAGAATGAAGGATCTCAGCTACCGTCACGAGATACAGTGTGACAAAGAAGCAGGTGAAGCTCTCAAACACACCCGCAGTCACAATGTTCCACATGTGGCAACTGGTGACTAACTGTAATTCCTCATTTATAATTTCAGTTCTCTCATATTACATAGCCACACCAAGCTAGCTTCTAGCTCTCCTTGTGTTGCTGAACAGTGTCCTACTCGACACTTGACAAAAGAGCTGCATTGAAATCAAAATTAACGTTAGTGAGTGACATCTGCAGTGGTGCATTCACTGTTGCTCTGTAATATAACATTTTCTCTGTGTCTGTTAACGTAGTATCAGATAACATCTCTCTCTGTGTTTCTCTGCAAAACAGTTAAGTGGGTTGCCAAATATACTTTGGCAGGTACAGATCACAGACACAAGCGTCCAGAATGAGTTTCCTTCACAGGGTGCCTGGGCTCAGAGCAGGGGACAAGGAGCAGTAGAACCACTGCAGCAGGAAATGAATGGATGGATGAATAGGCTGTTATAGTGTGTTACATAGCACAGGTGTTGCTTGTATTGTGCCAACGCCCTGTATAATGCATTATGGGCTTCACACAGCTGTGCTTTGTGGCCATAAAAAAACATTGGCTGGTTATCGTTGTAGGCTGTGCACAGTTTCTCAACTGCCATACTCTAGGAGAGTCAGATCCAAGAATAACAAGTCGGTACTTGTGTCCTCAGGAAGATGTTACTGTGTCACCTTCAAGACAACCAAATTCCCACACTTGAATACTTCTGGCTTCATGCAGTCATTTCATACTCACATCTGCCCAGTTCCCCACTCCTGCATTTGGACATGATGCAACATTCTTGCATCAAATTTTGGGGTTTGTTTTTACTTTTCATCACTGGTGACTTCCTTTAATATCTAGAAACCTCTCAGATCTTTATCAGTCATTTTCCAGCTTTCGAGGACACAGAAACATGTACTGAGAAATGTCTCAGGGCTCCAAATATACGTTATGCTACCCAGAAACCTCAGTTTCTGGTCCCTAACCAAGCCTGCCGAAAGTCTCTAGTTCAGTATTTTCCAATCTGATCTCTGCCCTAGATCTGTGGTCAGGTTAGTTTATTAAGCCATTAAGCCGTCCACGTTACAGCAGGACAGGCCTCGTCATTATTGCTGGACAGCAGCCTGTTTACAAACCTACATCACAAAGACTCCTCATCGCCTATGGGCTCAACACCCAGCACAGGCTACCCTGACACTGTGTCTACGTGCACATGTGGATGGGGTCGTGCACATGCGCATGTTCAAGCATGCTCAGTCAAACCACTGCAGGCAAGTCTCTCCCTCTCCTTTCTCGTTATTTCTCCCTGCTCTGCTCTGGTTCTCTCCGTCTCTATTTTGAGATGCACATGTCTGCTGTGACCCAGCACGTGCCAGTTCTGTCAGATTTAGTCTCAGACTCGCACTCTAATTTTTTCTTTTTTAAACTTGAGGAAAGTGGGTTGTGTCCCTTCAAGGCTCTTGTAGCCAGCCCATGTGGACCGCTGCTGTCAGACCGAGTGCTGACACAGTTTAGGTCAGATTCTGACTCTTCCATAAACTCTGCTAGACTTGGAGATCCTTATCTTTGCCAAAACACTGACCTTTGCCCCTTGTTATAGCCAGTCCCACTTAGCCCTAACAATGGAGAATTATCTTTTCCAACAGTCTGCTCTCACATCCAACGTCTGTCTGTGACTCTGCTCTCATTTATGCCTGTATGTTCCCCAGATGTCTCCTTTCACACGTTCTGGTTCAGGCCTCACACATGCCTGTTAGGTGTGTGTGTGTGTGTTTGTGTTGGGTGCTAGTTAGTAGGCCCGTCAGGATGTGAGGGGGCCAGCTGCTGCCTCGGGGCTGAGAGACAGAACGGGAGAGCCGGAATGAGAGAAAGAGAGGGAGGAATGTCAGGAATCCCATGGGAAACCCACTGCGACCATTTGTATGTTTGTTTTTCTGTCTCACAGTCCAGCATGCCGTAGCTCTTTCAACATGTTCGTATTTAATATGCAAGGTTTTCAGTCTTTACATTGATCCTGCAATATGCTACTGCACAACAATGAGTAAGCATCAGTAAACAAGTCAGACTCCTGGCGCACCAGCTGTACTGTCCCTTAAGTTAATTTCTGCTTTCGTTGGTTGCTATTAACTTCTCACAATAACTTAATAAAGTGATTAAGTGTTACGCTAATAGTTGAGCTACTTATCTATTCGGGGAGTCAAGATCTCTTTTGCAAAAGAAGCTGAAGAACAAATTATGTAACACGGAAACATGCAATCACAGCTATTATTAAAAATATCAGCAAGTACAACTTAAAAGTCCTTCGGAAGAACGAGTCTCTCTGTCTTCAGTTTGTGTTGCAGTTCATTCCAATAAGTAGTAGTTGCAGTAGTAAGGTGCTCAGTACCAGAAACCATTGTTCCCCAGTTCAGCAGATCTATCTGATCTGTGCAATAAACCAATTGAGATAAAACAATCTTTAAAAACAGCTGTCCAGATGGAGGTCTAGGCTTTTATGGTGTTATCAGGGCTCCAGACTAACATTTTCCACTAGCACTGTTGCTCCAATCTCAACATTTTAAGAGCACCAGCACAAAATTTAGGAACACCACTTAAATCTACATGCAACTCCCTGGGGCCCTATAAGCAAAACTCTGCAAAGGGGCCCTCCGTCCTGACCTGTGAGCCATGTAAACCATTTGTCATCGCCACACAGTTACACCTGACAACACAGTGCTCCCACTACAACCCTCCCTCCTTTATAGAATCTTAAGATAAGTGAATGTTAACATTAACATAAATAAGAAATTGTAGAAAATGCAAAAAAGAATAAATTATAAGTCTGAGGTTTGGCGATGCTGCCTGGCAATGCGGGCATCTTTTCTGAGCTGCAGTTTATAAACACTGTTGCCTCTCTCAGCGTTTATAGTTGTATTTTACTCTCACTTTTGTCAGGCACAAAGTCACAGCACTGATCGTGGCTCACAAGCAAGCAAGACAGACCAAGAGATGCGCTGCCCAGCTACTTTAGCAAGAGAGATACTAGATAGAGATGCACTGCAGCTAGCACGTCGACTTAACGTTACTGTTAATTGTAGATATCAAACTTGGAGAGGGGTTAACCTGATTACTGTTCACATAAGTCACTCTTATGCTGTTATTATTTTTCTTTTCATGACCAGAAGGATTGTTCCGCTTCATCCTCTCATGATTGTAAGCATTGAACACCCGCTGTGACACGATGGGGTTGCCCTACACGCACCAATTCTCAGTCCCTCTTGGTGTTTCACATCATATAAAAAACAAAACAAAAGAGGGGTAATATTTGCCTGCTAGAACAAAGCAGTGAGAGTTTTATTTCCCAAAGTTTTGTCAAAATACAGTCAAGTGGTGTATATATGAAGAAGTGCGCAAAGACTACGTTCTGTTAATGTGGGGCATACTAATAACCAACAATGGAGGAACTGAAGTACAAAACTGACAGCAGGGACGGAGAGGAGAATGGAACAAAATGGAATACGGTTGGAGGCTGAGTGACGCAGAGACAGAGCTGTGGAGTGATGGCTCACTGAGTTAGAGAGAGGAAGAGGAAGAGAGACAGCGGGGATGTGCTGGGAGGGTCAGCCATCCATCACTGACGTTCAGGTCATTAGTCTATTTACAGAGAGCTGGCGCTGTGCTTCCACTTGTCATGTGGAACCAATATTTAATTAAAGCTGAACTAGGGAGGATAATTGGGACGAACCTGCCCTCAGGGGGGGTTAGGGTGCAACCGTTGCTTTGCAAGGTTCCTAACTGAGAGAAATGATGACAGACAGTCTATAAATGCTAAGGAAAGGTGCTTTAATTCCTTTCTTATCTCCTTCAGCATAGGGTACACTGGACCCTCCTTTATGAAAGGACACAGTTCCTTGCGGCAGCAGCATTTAAAGCATTTAAAGCATTTAAATGCTTAAGACAGCATTATTATTAAATTGAATGTAAGAATAAATCTTTGTTACATGACAGATCTCTGTTCTCTGATATTTTAGTTGGTAAATTTCACATACATAAGGCAAGATTCTCTAAGTCCTACCCAAGGTTTTGTTTGGTGGAATTCAGTTAAACCTTAGGACCCATCTACACTGCTCCCTTTTAGTTTAAAACAGAGTTTTAATGCGAATATGATCTCCGTCCATGCCAGCGTTTTAGCTGCGTATCAGAGTTGATCTCCGTCTATACAAACGACTGAAAACGCCCATCTGGTGGTCGTTCACATACACTGGGCATGCGCGTGCCGGTGTAAACATGAAGCAGATGGTCTATTCTGTAGTTACAGAAGATTTGGCAAAAGAATAAACTACTAGAACTAGAGATGAAGAACCACATCAGATTTTTTTGCATGGACCAATAACGAGCTGGGACTGTTACTGAATGTAACACGGGAGTTAAAAGCTGCTGTGACGCGGAAACCAGACTGGGAGTCGTCACAAAGTAAATACGGCTACATGCTCAGTACAAGTGTAGACTGTAAGTGTTATTTGCACGGTACAGAATATTTTAATAAAAATACCAAATCAGAAACTCTGTCAGCAGCATCCTGTTTCTGCTTTGCATGACTAATAAGACCCAATCAGAGAGCCAAGTGTGAGCGTCTGCGTCATCGTTTTACCCGTCTTCACTAAATCGTTACCCGGAGTTTTAAAACTAAAATCGGGGTCAGCAGTGTTTTCAAATTTCTCCGTTGTAGTTCTTTGTTTTCGCTGTTTTAGTCTGGACGCAAGGTGCAAATGTAGCAAAAGGTCTCCGTTTTGTTACTGTGGTTGGGGCCTCAGTGAACAAGAGTAAATTTCTGTTTCCTGGAATGGGGTTTAGTTTCTCTATAGAATTACAATAGACAATTGGCATTGAAGTACAGCCCAACAAAGCAAATACTAATAGAACCAATTATAGGTCACATGGTAGAATTTAATTTGGGCAGCCAGCATGACGTTTGCTGAGGATCCACTGCGATGTTTGGTCAGTGGGATGTTTAGGTGAGTTTTGTCCAGCGTTTGATTAGGACCCAGGCCGTCTGGCTGAGGGTCTGGCCTTTTGGATTGACAGATCTTATTATCACATCTGCTCCACATACAAGACTGAGCAAGCCTGGTTCTCTTAAGACCACAGACAGAGCCTGTCAGGAACAGAAACTGAAACCTTTGACCCATGACTTTCTGTCCTGAAATGCCAACACATAACAATAATTCGACAAAGAAATATCAAATGACTGTCGTACTGCAGGAACATGTGATTTCAATCATCTTAAAAGAAAACAGTGCTCCAAAACGCTGTTACTTATAGCTAAAAGCCTGCGTGCATGACTGCAAATATTTCAACTGGCCACATCTGAAATGTGGAGTGGGTTTCCGGTGGTTCCAGTTAATCCATCACATCTGTTTAATAGTTTTTGGTTAGCTAAGGTGGATGATCCAGCTGCAGCCTCGTGTGAGTGTGGTCATTGTTAGACTTCTCACTTCATTTCCTGTTTTCTTGAGTTTGCATCAGTAAGGACACCAGCAGAGCAAAGCTAACTGGAGAAGCCAACATATGGTTCGGTATTGAAGGACAAACATACCCAAACACACTCACTTAGCCCCTCCCCTCCACATTTAGATAACCTTTGCGGGGCTGGGAGCAATTTACCCAGCACTGAAGAGGAGGAGGAGGTTTCATACATCTGTGCTATCTCGTCATGAAATGGCCTTTGTAAGCGTGTGTGTGTCTGTGTGTGTGCACATGCTTGACCTATAACTCTGAACAGTCCATCAAACGGGTGAGTCAGCTGTCGTCTGGCGGCACAGGCTGCGGGAGACACTGAGGAAAGTGTATTGGTAACTGACACAGAGCCAGAATGTAATCCATAACTGAGCAAACACTCACAGGGGGGGACCGAGGGATCAAGAAGGGGCAAAGACTGGAATTCATCGGGGCTTCACACCACGTTGATGTGGACTGAAGAATACACAGATGTCCTGTGAGAAGTATGAATCAATCCGTTCTCCCTGCAGATGTTCCCCCGCAGCAGCGGAGTGAACAGAACTGTCAAATAGTGCTTGAAGTAGAAATGTCCTGAGCAGATCCGGGCATATTTTAGTAGAAGTGATATGAGCTTAAATAAAGCTGAGCAAGATGATTCGGTTCCACCGGTGATTGACTCTGTTCTCACACATAAGCTCAGCCAATAGCGAATCTGTTATCTCTGCTCTCCCCGCACAAAACATTCAGGAAGCAGCTTCTCACTTTTAGCTGTGCAAGTGTATCTAGAATAATTGATTCTGCTTTGAAGGCAAAGGTAACACCGAATAGTGATTTGATTTAGATTTTTTATTTCATTCACTCACTTTGCATTTCATTACTATATAAATTGACAGGTGAGTTTGTCTATTTTTAAAAGCAGTCTTACTTCACAACATTTTCTCCACACCTACTACACAGTATTTAGTCAACTTGGGCACATATAAGGACATCTCTATGTTAAAGGAAAAACATTTTCCAGCAAATTGTTGGCTGAGTGACCCTTCTTTAGTACCAGTAGTCAGGTTGCATTTATATGTTATAACACTTTTTTTGTGCTTCTGACATCTCCTAAATAATTATGAAGCTTTTCAAGGACTTGCACCAAGTGTGTTCTATGAACTGGCATTTTACTTCATGCTAGCCTCACACTTAAACAACTCAATCTGGAGCACCTTAAGACCTTTTAATAAGAAGCCCAGAAATGGCAAACTGGGCTTTGTCAGCTGTCAGATCTATGGGAAATTGCTCATCAATCTAGAATTACTGGAGCAACATCTGAACATCATTTTGAAATGGAAAACCTCCAGCTTTCTGCTTTTAGGCTGCACACAGATGCTGGATGCTGCAGCAGTACAGCTTGGCAACACTACACGCATTCTTCTTAGCTGTGGAGAGCAGCTTGATTTCTTTGACTGAATGCAGCGGCCTGTTTGCAACACATTTTATGAAAAAGTCCAAAAATATTTTGCTTAAGCATAATTACTGACACTTCAAGGACGCTTCAAGGTCAAAGTCAAGGCTTCAGTATGTTGCTTTTAATTATTTGGTTTATGAAAACACTTTGGCTTTGGGGAACCTTTTTTCACTTTTTTTAACCTTTGTAGGCTAAACAATAATTTGATGAAGACAAAACAAAAATCAGCAGATCAATCTTTAAAGGTGTGTAATCGTGGGAGTCAGTCAGAGGTCTTGCTAGGACAAGCAGCCCAACTTCCCTTCAACCAAACACCCCTCCCAACACCTCTTCAGGAGACACGAGCCAGATGCTCAGCCATTAATCAGTGTATTGTGTGTGTGTGAGAGTGTATGCTGTGTGTATGTTTGGACTGGCTGTGCTCTTTGTCAAGTAAATGTTAACTGTGTGTTTGTGCAACTGCTGCCTCTAACAGCGGTACAGGAGCAGAGAATGGAAAGTTGGCGCAGAAAGGAGAGAAATAGGAAGATTTATATGGAAGGGAAGCGCTGAGTGAAAGGGACGGCGGAAGAGTGGATGAATGGGGATGGTGAGGGAGAGAGTGGGCAGGAGGTGGAGAGGAAATGTTTTATTCCCTCTATCTGAAAGCCTTTCTTGCTGGCAGACAGGTTCCTGGCCTTTCCCCTCCACAGACAATGAATCTACTTTATTTTCTGTGCTCTAGCCCCTTCCCTCCAGGCCCTGTGTGACATAACATGTGGTCAGCAGGCTGTCTTTCCATTTGCTGTGCTCATTTCAGAAAAAAAGACATATGCATTGCTTTGCCACAAAGTGGAAACAGCATTTAATTTACAATCTTATCTAGTTGTCTGTTTTAATTCTTTTAAATTTGCGTGTGTTTCCTCAGGTGAATCTGGTCTCGGGAAATCGACGCTTATCAACTCTCTGTTCCTGACTGACCTGTACTCCAAGGACTACCCTGGGCCCTCCCTGCGCATCAAGAAGACTGTGCAGGTATATTTATTCAACATCAGGCCCAATTACAGATTAATTTGGCAACACACGCTAGTATTCCTCCTGCCTTTTCCATATCCTTTTAATGAGACGCAGCTGTACAAGTTGTTTAATATGACAGAAATAACAACTCTTAAATCACCGTATCTCTGTGATACTTGACTTACATACATGACGGTTCCTCAGCTCTTCATACCAGTTGTTCAAAATCCCCTCATGGTCGTGTCAAGGGTGTTCTCCTGTCGTTTTGTCAGTGTATTGATCAAATGCTGAGAACTAAGGCCCCATCCACACTACTCCGTTTTAGTTTATGAACGGAGAATTAAAACAAATACGATCTCCGTCCACACCAGCGTTTTAGCTGCGCTTTGGAGAGTTGATCTCCGTCTACATTAAAACGCCAGTGTAAACATGAAGCAGATGGTCTCTTCCTGGTTACAGAAGATTTGGCTAAAGAAAAAATAAACACAGACGAAGAAGTTTTTTTTGCATGCACCAATAAAGAGCTGGGACTGTTACTGAGTTGTTGCAAAGTAAATACGGCGACATGCACAGTACAAGTGTAGGCAGATAATTTATTATATATATATATATATATAATAAGTTATTTGCACAGTACATAATATTTTAATAAAAATAGCATGTCAAAAACCCGGTCAGTAGCATCGTGTTTCTGCTTTGCATGAGTTCTAAGACCCAATCAGAGAGCCAAGCGTGAGCAGCTGCATCATCATTTCTAAAGTCCTCCATTTTAGGTCTTCGGTTTCGCCGTTGTAGTCTGCATGGGAGGAGCAAACGTAGCAAAGGTCTCCGTTTTAATTCAAAAACGCAGCAGTGTGGATGGGGCCTAAGACTCAGAAATTAACCTAATCATTACCTTTTTAGGCCTTAAGGATTAATCCTTTTCAAATCGAAATAGTGATTTGAAAGAACGATTAATCGTTAAGCCCTAAAAAGGTAATTAGCTATTAACTAATTGTTAAGATGGCGATTAAAATGTAGGTTAATTATACAGCGCCTCTGACCCGTTTCAAACAGTCATGCAGTTACAGGGTACCTGCGGGGTCTTAAAAGTATTAAAAAAGTATTAAATTTCACATTCCAAAAATAAGGCATTAAAAGTATTAAATTTCATTACCAAAGTATTAAATTTTGTTTACCAAGGTCAAATTTGTTCTTTGTCCTTTCTAATGTTATACGGCAGTACAGGTAACGTTACTGTTTACGTCAGTGTTTTGCTTTAAGCTCTGGACTGTGGGGTGTTCGCGGTGCACGTTCTCTGGCATCCAGCTGTGGCGCATATCAGTCAGTTAGGAAAGAAAACAAAACATCTCTGACGGGCTACTAACAAGCTAACGCTAGCTCGTCGCCAGAGAATGGGAAAGTGTTTGGAATTCAGAAAGCCAGAGGTACGGACAAGTGGCGGTTGAGGCCGAGGACAGTGGAGCTCACACTACGACATGCTAACGCACATTAAACTTACATCATCCAGATGCGCCGATCACCGGGACAAGGAAAAAACAAACCGGGGCCCAACTCCTTATCCCCAAGCCAATACTATATTTCAAACAGCCTTAAGATGCACAAACCGAACAGGATGAATTATCACATTAAATTACATTACCTTATCTAGCCAAGGTGTAACTAATTGTAACAACTTGTACTGCACAATTTGTTAGTATTTTTTATTTTCATTTCATAGGTGTAATTTACGCTGGGGATACTGGGGACATGTCTCCATCACTTCTTTTGAAGCATATGTGAAACATGTTCTGAAAAATGGCTTGTAACAAGAAATGTTGAAAAAAAAATATGGAAATACTTGAGAAAGGTTTATTTGCACAATAAAAAAACATGCAATGCTATTTAAAGATAGAAGAAACAAATGTGCATTGTCCAAAAAAAGTTTAAGCTAAAAAAACAAGCTCCTGAGTACTGCATTATATTCTGTTTGAATATTCATCTGAATCACTTTATATAAATAAAGACAATTCTACCATAAACTGGTGCAGAAAATGTCTCCAGAATGCAGGAAATTAAGTGTTTAGTGCTCAAAATTTTCTAGGGGACCCCCATTTATATATTTCAGCGTTTAATATTTCATCAAAATAGTGTTAAAATATCTTCTTGTCTTCTTGTGAACCCAATATTGTAAATTGTGCATGTGAGCTAAGTTTATCGTCACACCCCTAATTTGAACCCCTATGTTCCCACCACTTTTCAACACAAAGTGACATCCTTGATTTATTTTATCTTGTCAAAGTACAAACACACCTCAAAAAGCTATAGTGTGTTAAATATTAATGTATTATAATGTTTTATTAAATTCATGTAACTGTAAATAATTTTCTCGGGCTTAAAATTCATACAGATTTTTCATTATACGGCAGTGAAGATAATGGCGCCAGCCGAAATGACGAAAGCAGCGGCTGTGCTGCAGTTTTGCACGGCGTCAACTCACACTGAAGTGTTTCAGCAACAGAACGTTTAGCTTCCCTACATTGTTGATGTGATGTCATTCTGTGTGCTTCAACTGTGGATAACGGCTCTCAGTGCACCCATTCCATTGCGCTCTCTGCACGGCAACATCAACATGGAGCATTTCAGAATAAGAGCGTTTTGCCTGCCTGATTTTTCTGACCTGTTTCTTTTTTTTGTCTGTTTTGACTGTGTTTGCTGTTGATATACGATCAGTAGTGTGCACAAGGCGTTTTATTTTAGAAATCGACAGGATTCTCTCTGTCAGTCTGTCTGACTTCCTGTCTGGTTCATCAGCTCTGCTCCTTGACGCAGGTTCCGTCAGAAATATACTGGCAGTGAATATTGAACTTTAGCAAAACTTAAAAAAAAAACACATCTCAAATCAAATCCTAAAAGTTATATCGGGCAGAAAAATCGCAATTAGATTTTTTTCCCCCAAATCGTTCAGCCCTACGTTTGATAATGCTAGATTTCTCTAAGCTGTGTGTGATTTAATGCTAGCATTGAGGACCAGAGTCTGCAATGTGTCACTTAGATCTGACCATGGACCAGTCACCTAAACATTTTCGTATGCTGAGAAGGAGCTCATTAATAGAACACCATTTAATTGGTATGTGTATGTATAAACTCTTTGAACTGAATTTAAATTAATTTCAGAAGAATACATATTCAGTACTATATATTATCAGGCTTCAAAGCCACATTGGTACCAGCTGGAACCAGTCCTTGTTGTTATGCTGCCACTGAGGGTAAAAGGTTAAAGCACATAGTGAAGAACGGAGAGAGGGAGCAAAAGATGGGAGTATTCTGGAGAGGAGGAAGAGAAAAGATGAAGTATCGTGGAAAAGGAGAGTGAGAAAGAAGGATGGAGGAACTAAGAGGGAAACCACGAGGCCACAGGGCCTGGTTTTGCCCTTTTATGGTCATGACAAACTGAGGAGGAGGAGGAGAGAGGCTGCATCTGGAGCAGCGGTGGGGAGCTGAGGACAGAGGGAGGGAGGAGAAGAAGCTTTGGAGAAGGGTTGTGAAGGAGGTTGGAGAAGAGGGCGAGTGCAAGTACAACAGGGTGGAAGAAAAGGGTTGTGGACAGGATGTAGTCCGGAGGAAAGAGGAAGGATGTGGGTAGCAGGAGAAGAGGGACATAGAAGCTGTGTGAGGGGGAGGAAAAAGACACAGCAGGGTAAAACTTTAAGGGGACCTATTATTCTTTTACATATTTTCTGCCATTTCTATAACGTTAAAAAGCTTCAAATAAAAAAGTATTTAATAGAAATCCCTGCCAAAACCTCAGATATCCTCCTGTTCTGAATGCTCTGCTTTCAACAGCTTTTTCTACTAACTTTCCATACATGGTCATTTGCTCCAGGCAGAGAATGCTAGCCACGCCCACAAAGGGACATGCAGCCCCATCCCTGCAAGCTGGTAAACACACAAGACAATGGCCAATCAGACGACAGTGGGCTTTGGAGGGGGCGTGCCTTAAAGAGACAGGAGCATCTACAGCTTGTTTCAGACAGATGCTGAAATGAGGGCCTGCATGAAGGGCCAGTATAAGATAGAAAATTCTTTTTTTGAACTTTGAATCATACAAGGCTGCCATAGAAGAGTCACAGAACTACAATATAGGGCTGGAAATTCAGTTCAGCTCGGGTAGGTAATTTATTTCAGAAGCATTTTGTTTTATATGTGTTAAAATTATCTTTACATCCCAACAGCAATAAATAAGTCCAGTGCTCTGACACAAACATTAAAAATATCCAATATCTGGAGCTATGACGGGACTGTAATAAGCAGGCCAATCATTTCATTTGGCCCACCTACCTGCCTATCTTTGTGCACTCTGCTCGTGCACTTACTGGGCATTAAAATGGGTTTTGGGGCAGTGGCTTCGGACCAAGGCCTGGAGGGAGGGGTGTGATTTTTCAATTGGATACCTTTAAAATTTAACAGTCTCTTGCTAGTTTCTCCATTGTTGCCTACCCCAGCTTTAGGAGTGTATCTGAGGACTGAGGCAGGGATGGATTAGTAAGAGGAAGAGACTGGAGAGACCAAGAAAAACAGGCAATTGGGTGAGAGTCCTTGTATTTCCCCTGAGACGTGATAAGGTCAGTAGCAGGGCAAGAATGTTCTCATGAAATGTTAACACTCAGCCTCACACATACACACACACACACACACACACACACACACACACAAAAAAAAATAAATATCTTTACTTGATTAATGAATGATTTGCATAATCATAAAAGCTGCTCTCACACAGTCACTTAAAACTCATTTGTCAAATCACTTTGCAGCCGTATTTGGCTCCCACTTACACTCTGCAGCAGTCGTCTTTGCACATTACCACAAACAAGCATCATTCACGCATCCACAGACACACACACACACACACAACTCCTCAAGTTTGAGATTTCTGCTTCTACCCCAACACAATGGGAGTGAACAGCAGAGGATCTTTCAAGCAACTATATCAGTCTTGCTCTCAGCAGTTTTTATTTAAACGACTTCCTGCTGCAGAAAGAGGCCCAGCGATAAAGATATGGAGTTTCTTTAATTTTACCTTCACTGTACTGAGGTGGAGGCAGAAATATCAAAAACAGACAAGGTAAACCTAAACTATCAACATGGTTAGATAGTATTTTTTCAATATCAAAGGCCAAAGGTCACACCAACTTTTAAAATGGCAAAATTTAGCAGCGAAATAGGTTTGTTCCCATGGAGTCACTGCTATCAATGGATTCGCTGGAGTTTTTGCAGTTTGTCACAGCTGTTGTAGCTTAATAGGAAAAAGGAACGGTTTGCAGACTGCTGGTTTGGGATTGTTTGAGACTGGTCTAAATTCATCTTTTCAATAAACTATGTGAACTACTTATTTTTTCCTTTTGCTGTAACGCTTTACTGAATGTGCAATTTCTAAAACACTATCCCAGGCAGGAATTAAACACCCAGAACAGAGAAAATGGAAATGCTCTTGGGAGCTAATGTGACTAATTAGCATTATACCAATGCACGGTTATGGTTCAGAGTGTAGCAGCAATATTTAAATATTACTAATGTATGAAATATTAAAAATGGATTTATTTTTGTACGTTTTGCAGTTTGCTGTCCCTAAATTTAACATGTTCTAGGATTGGTTGCCAGTTTCTTAAAATGGTTGCCTAAAAAATACAGCATAAACACACAATAATTAATCAGGCCAGCTTTAGGTACTTGACAGAGTTTGGTGCACATTTCGGCCTGTACCAACAAAGTATTGAAGTTTAACACCCAGCCCTACTAGAGGTAATTGAGAAAATGTGTTTTTGTAGCTTGAGTGAACCAAACCTTTAACCTTTCAATTGTGAACAGAGACAACTTGATGCCATAGCACCCAGCTTCAGTAAAACCTTGAATTATAAACATCAGATTAGACTGGAGTCAAGTACAATCCTGTGTACTGTCATGACACTTTAGTCATTCTAACACATCTTTCATCTTCTGTCTCTGAAGTCAGATGTTTAAGACATTATAGGACAGTTTTAATGTGACGATACATTTTTGAGGTAAGGCAAAAGAAAGCCTGAAAGACAGGTCCAGAGTTCTAGGGCTGAGTATTGAACCTCAGCATATTTTGGTACTGATTGTGAAACATGTCCGTAGCCCCGTAGTAATGACTGCCTGAAAGCTAGTTGTCAGCACGTGACCCAAGTATGGCACTAACTAAACCACGTTCATGAGCAACTGAGCCAAATCCATTCATCTCAGGAGTGGGATGCAGAAAATAAAGTTCCAGAGAAAGTTAAGATTATTTTGTCAAAATACCTTGTCCATGTTGAGTTGACACTTGGACAGTTCCTGATTTCAATTAGAATGTTGCCAATTTTAGATTGTTAGTTCTTAGACAGCTTCTTGCATTTAGGGAAAAGTTAACATTTGACTTCTATCGTAAAATGAAATCCATTATAAATATTTTGCACATCCCTGCACTGACTGTAATTCAAACAATAGCCATATTTTACAAATCCTTTATTATTCTTTTTTCTTTTCATGTCTTATTTTTAATTTTGTATTTATGATTACTTGACCTGCTGTACTTTGTACTCTTTATCTTTATTATAATTTTCTACCTTTCTACCTTTATTGTTATGCACCAGAATACCAAAGTGTATTTGTTGTATGTGTAAATGTAAGGATTTTATAGAAACAAATTCAAAGTAACGATGTGGGGGGGGGGGGACACACTGCATGTATCCTTGCCCTCATGCAGTGTGACCTAAATGATAGGGGTGGGAATCACCAGAGCCCCCACAATACGATATTATCACGATACTTATGTCACGATACGATATTTTTGCGATTTATTGCAATATTGTATCTTTTTCCCAACTTCAAATTGTGTCCCCAAAGCAAAACTTTTTTTTTCGAGTAGACTGAAAAAGCAATTTTATTAGTGCCAAAAAACAAACTTCTCATGTACAATTTATATAATAAAAGATCAATACTTCACTTCGTGTTGCGATACGATATTCCTGTGAAAAATATCGCGATACTAGCTGTATCGATTTTTTTTTTTTTTTTTCCCACCCCTACTAAATGATGGATTGTGGAAGCAAATCAGGTGGTTGCTGTATCTTTTGCATCTCCACATAACAGCAGCTCTGTTATGTTCCAGTCTACACACCAGCACAGTGCTAAATTTACTCTGCTTTGGCGAGACAGAAAACACTAAGAACCATTTGCTCCCAGCTCTCTCTCGGTCTGTCGCTCACATCGAACCTCCTCTGAACCCCATGAGCGCAATGTGGGCATACATGCTCTCCTGCAAGTAGCAGTTAGTGTGTGTAAGTGTGTTTGCTGCGGGTGCGGTGGTCTGGAGCTGCGGAGAAGAGACGGGGTCAGAGTATTTATATTCCAGAACAATCTCTCATTCTTTGTCGCTCACTCACATTCCCCCAGATCAGATTTCTTTTAAATGATGGTGTTGAGACTGACGACATTTTTGAGGTTTTCTCCCAATCTGTTTTTCTTTGCAGAAACGTTGGAAATAGCAGATTCGGTTTTGAGATGGCTGACATGTCACGCACAAACACTTACAGCACAAACACACATTTTAACACACACGCTGGACGCACAATTAAGCTCACATATGTCAACTGACTGCGGTGTGTGATATATATGCTCAGCTGTAAAGTCAGACAGATTATCTAAAGGTTTGTGGAAGCTGAAGAATGTTTGTGTTAGAGCGAGAGGGCTGTATTTTGAGTTAAAAGGGTGATCCTAAAATAACTAGATGGCCTTGTGAAAGTATGCGACGAAGCGAGGGAACAGCAGGCGAGCTGCAGGAAATGATGGATCTGTAGAACTGAAGTGAATATATGTGACTGAAGAGTGAGATGGAATAGACAGAGGGGGTTGCACATTTTAAGCCATGTGTCGTAATAAATGATCTTTACATTATTGGTCACCATTTCAGTCTGAACATCACATCACTCAAAAGTGAGTTCAGACTGAAAATCACATCACTCAAAAGTGAGTTCAGTCTGAACATCACATCACACAAAAGTGAGTTCAGTCTGAACATCACATCACACAAAAGTGAGTTCAGTCTGAACATCACATCACACAAAAGTGAGTTCAGACTGAACATCACATCACACAAAAGTGAGTTCAGACTGAACATCACATCACACAAAAGTGAGTTCAGTCTGAACATCACATCACACAAAAGTGAGTTCAGTCTGAACATCACATCACACAAAAGTGAGTTCAGACTGAACATCACATCACACAAAAGTGAGTTCAGACTGAACATCACATCACACAAAAGTGAGTTCAGTCTGAACATCACATCACACAAAAGTGAGTTCAGACTGAACATCACATCACACAAAAGTGAGTTCAGACTGAACATCACATCACACAAAAGTGAGTTCAGACTGAACATCACATCACACAAAAGTGAGTTCAGACTGAACATCACATCACACAAAAGTGAGTTCAGTCTGAACATCACATCACACAAAAGTGAGTTCAGACTGAACATCACATCACACAAAAGTGAGTTCAGTCTGAACATCACATCACTCAAAAGTGAGTTCAGACTGTTTTTTATACATCAGTAAAATTAAGCTATGATAAGTAAAGGATGAGTAAACATTATCTAGCCCTGTACCTCTGGGGTGTGGAGTACAAGGCATCATAAGATTTGTTATTAATTAATTAATTTTATCAGAATCAGAATCAGCTTTATTGTCAGGTATGTGTACACATACGATTGTACAATGCTCATGATGTCCTTACTCATACAAAAATACCATAACACAATAATAATATAATAAAATAAAATGAGACACAAACTACAGTATAGACAACACTAATATACACACAATGAACAAAACAATATAGACATATTGACAAATAGTACAGTGATCAGAGTGCAAAAGATGCAAGAGTAAACTATTCTCATTATGTACATGTAGAAGGTGGATATGATATACATGTACACATACATGCATACATGTACACAGTGTGATGGAGCATAGTGCAAAGGATGCTGGAAAAAATAGATAAGAGCTATGAGCTTATGACCTGAGGTAGGTGTATTGGTATAGTATAATATATACAATGACATAGTATGAATAGCACTGAAGGTGCTGTTATTTTATTGATCTAGAGCATTACTTGATTTTCTTCTGGAAAAAGGCAAATAACTGCTGGCGCCGTGAAAGCTTTGGAGTGGAATCAATTGTTAGTGTAATAAGTGACTGTAAATATAGTTGAGCTTGAGAGGCAATCCATCACAGTGAATATCATGTCATCTATATTATTTCTTACAATATTGTTGTGTAGTAGCAGATGATTGTAAAGTATGTAATTGAGCTGACATTTGCTTGGGTAAAAAACTCTTGACAGCTCAGACCTTAAACAACTGAAGTAATATTTATCAGGTCATCACTTTCATAATTTTAAATACCTCACACTCACTTGTGTCAGCCGTGTGTATGATCATTCTTAAGCTTTCAACCCATAGAGGTCGGTGCAGCAGTGCTTTTCCTCCCATACAAGATTTAGTGTGAAGCTGCTCTTTAAGAAGTTGAACTTTGCCACCTAATGTCATTTCCAGGATTAGCTTCTTTCAGGAGTTAACGTTCCACACACATTACAACTAGCAGATACTGGTATCTCTCAATCTCCCAGCAGGCTGTGTGGGTGCACTTGCAGTGTATGATGCATCATCAGTGTCATGAGTGGGAGAGGATAGTGTCACATAATTAAACATGTAGGCCAATGTGGGTGGGCACTTTGGTGTTGCCAAATTGTATTCTGAATTGCATTTACAAAGTGTTGAATCCACACGAATACTGAAAGATTACTGGAACACTGCAACAGCTAGGATTTAGATGTAAAGCGTATGTTTGACTCCAATCCATAGTGTACTAAATGGTGTGAATGTTGGTGTGTTTTCAGGTGGAGCAGTCCAAAGTGCTGATTAAGGAAGGAGGGGTTCAACTGACACTCACCATTGTCGATACACCAGGGTTTGGAGATGCAGTGGACAACAGCAACTGGTGAGGAGTGCTGGCATAATCAAAGTGTTAACATGTGAACAGTTAGATCTTACCAAAATCCATATAGGCAAGTCATGCCACTCAGCAGCCATCTTGGCAATGCCGCCGGGCAGCTATTTCAGACTAACAAGACCAGGCTCCTATCTGAATGAATGGGGAGAGCGCCAGATCTGCACTTTCACTGCTCACCGGGACATAAAAACTACATGAATAGAATCAGCAGTAAAATCTAATTAAAATCGCTGAAAAACTTTGACAACTTTGACAACCCCAAAATAAGGTTTAAACAGCGTTTTTCCGAACCAGTTATGCTTCCAGTACGCATGCGTTACTACTACCACACATGAGCAATAGAAGTAAAACAGACCCTTAAGTCAGAGCAACCACACGATTGGGCTTTGGGCTTTCCCTATAGAGTTGTATTGAGGATGTGATTGAGTCTCCTCTATAAAACGTCTCTGATCTTACCAAATGATCATATGTTCTTTATTAACCAACGTCCTCTTTTCTCTGCCTGATGTCTTTTCTCCATCTTCCCAGTTGGCAGCCAGTCATAAATTACATTGACAGTAAGTGCGAGGACTTCCTCAATGCAGAGTCGAGGGTGAACCGCAGATCCATGCCAGACAACAGAGTCCACTGCTGCCTATACTTCATTGCGCCCTCTGGACACGGGTAGGTCTGCATTAGATGAAGGTGTAATAAGGTAGAGTCAAGTATGGTGAGACGAAATGAGGCTATAATGAGATAAATCAATGCCCAATAATGCCTCATTGAGTACCTCAAGCTGAATCGTTTTGGGAGGAGGCCAGGTCAATCTCAAGTATTTAAAGCAAAGGTGAATGATAAATGGCCTGTATATATAAATTTGATGAAGCAAACATTTGCTTATTTACTCATCCTGCACACAAAGAGCAACATTAGCATGTATTTGGAGTTGTGTTTTTGGCCACCTGATGAATGGAAGTCCATTATTCACTCAACTTTAGCTCTGTTTTGGTCACCAAAAATCAACTCCTGAGAAAAATATCTGGCGCTGTAGCTGCGAAATACTCCACTATATTCATCAGCTAATTGCTAACTTTGTCTGTCTGCCATATGGTGCTGGGCAGGTTAGGGCTGTGCCCAGCACCATATGGCGATATAGATCATTTGACGATAGAAAAATGTCTATCATTTACAAATATGCTGTATTGTTTTTGCAAATTCTACACTTTACAGTAATATTTTTGCAAAGGAATGACGCTTTGCACCACAGTAAAGTTAGTTTTAAATTGGTTATAACTTGGATATAGAGAACCTAAGCCCCTCCCCTTCCAGTGGACCACCATGGGACCTTACTTCAAAAAAAGTCTGCACGGATCAGTCTATTGTTGTCTGTTAAATACCCAAAGCTAGAATGTCAAAAAACACTTATGGGGTCAGCTAAATTTCTCTAAGCTAGGACCTGTCTTACCTTTCCCTGTTATATCAACAATGCCCCTTAAGAAATATTCTCAACAGTAGCTATAGCAGCGTGAGAGCTGTGAGTATCACTGTCTGAAGCTGATACGCTTCTCTGGGAGCGTCTTGTCCTCTCATGTTAGCTTTGCAGTCAACATGAGAGTTTAGCTAACATCACAACTTAGCTAACGTTAGTTACATTGCTGTGTTTTTGTTCACTGTACATCATGTTATTGGATTTCTCCAGAATTACATACCTCACCTTTTATGTTGGAAATTCCAACAGTAACTCATGATATTTCATTAAATTTGTTATTTTTTATAAGTTCTGTGCTGCCCTTGCAATGCGATCTCTTGTGCAAAGCTAGACAGCCAGTTAACATTCAAAAGTCCTCCAATAAACACACAAGGCTTGACTTTTATTTCATTTATCAGTTGTTTCCTCTTTTGTTTTGTAAAACTGAAACATTACAGAATAAGAATATAAATCAGTACCCAAAACATGAACATATGCATACAGACATTACATATGATACACATAACAATGTTACTACACAATTCCTATCAAAGTGTAAAACAAGCACTGTAGCCTACTGTATGAAAACACAGTTTACCTACCACAACATCTACAGATGATTGAAAATTATTTATACATCACTTACAGGCACATAGTCTGAGAGGCTGAAGTGTATCAGAAATACAATCAGCAACATGAATCCAGCACTGTCTTTCTTGCCTGTCTGTGTTCAACTGAAGTGTGCTTCACTGAATTATTTACCCTGACCAGTAGAGGGCAGCACCCAGCATGAACCCCTCTAATTTAACTTTTTAAGCTCAGTTTTCTAACTTATTCAACTATTAACTTAACTGTAAAGACAGCACAAGTTCTATGTCGGGATATGTATCGTTATTGTGATATGAAATGATCCTATCAGGATATGAGATTTTAAATCCGATCGCACAGCCCTAGAGCAGGTAGTGGGTTTATTAGAGTATTTGTTGAAAACAGCTTCCTGCTGCGTCTGGAAACTGATTCAAGCAGTGAGGAGAATAAATCAGCAGTAAAGTTATGGGTGATTAAAAAACAATCAACTGAAAGATGCTAAAACGTTGAGGTTAACTACGGTCGGGTGACGGTTCTCTGTGGGTCAGTCACTACGAGAGACCCCTTTCACATTAGAAAGTAGTCATTTGATCCATTGTTAACATAAAATATTGAGTATAGCAGCTTTAAGTTTCTTCCATGGCTATAATTTTATGCAGTATCATAGTTCCAACCTTGAGAAGGAAGACATTCTGTAGCCAGCATTTTAGAAGCAGCATTTGGCAAGTGGGCGGATGGTTTTGTTCTGGTCAAGATGCCCCCTTTTCGAGGCTATTTGTATTCAAATGTGTTATAAACAATAACCAACATTCATCTCTACTGGTCCAAATGACAGTGCTGTGCCAATCAGTAAACCTATGTGACCTATGACCTTTCTTTGCCTTGGAGATCCTCTGCCGGATATGCAAGCTAAAGCTCAAGCAAAAGGGTGTGTGTGTCTATGCCAGCCAGTGCTTGTGACCCACAAAGGTTATATAACCCAGTTCTGCTCATGCTCAGTAGAGTTCTGCTCTCCATCACTGAATCACCCAATCAGAATGGAGGCTCGGAGCAGCTCACAGAGACAGGCCTCTCATCTCAGACAAACACACTCTGTCTCTGTGTGTGTGTGTGTGTGTGTGTGTTTGCATCCCTGAAACATCCCCTGTTTCTCAATATAGCTGCAGCGCCAGACTGAGTTAAAATGTGGAGCTCTGTTTCCACAAAACCCAAGATCCATCAGGCTTACTGATGGTGATCTAAATCATCCCTGGGTTGTTTAAATCTGCAGAGTTGAGTCAGCCAAGTGTTTAAACTTACATTAATGTGCAAATTCTTCACTAGTACCAGCCAGAAAGCGTATGAACGTGTTGCTGTCTGTTGATAAGGCAGTTGGCCTCTTTTCTGTTTTCAGCTTCCCCCTGTAAAACTGCTTTTTTTCTTCTGACAGGCACACATCAAAATCTGATACTTACTGTCACATTTAGCCAGGGACAAGAAGAGGAACAATACACAAGACATCGAAAGTGTGTTTAGAAATGTAAAGAGTAACTATAAATGTTTTTGAGAGTATTGGAAGTGTTTGAGGAGGGATTTCTAGCCACGCACCTTGGCTCAAGGGATGGTTATGCCTGTCGGCCGTTGGGTCCGTCCGTCCACCACTTCGGTCCACAAGCATCCCCATAACTAAAGGATGGATTGACTGGAGCAGATATTCACGCCCACTCGGGATGACAAGCTACAATGCTAAACGTTAGCATTGTCATTACGAGCATGTTAGGATTTAGCTCAAAACAGAGCTGTGCTGTCTCACACAGAGACTAGCTAGCATGGCTGTAGCATAGCCACTTATGTAAGAGGCAAATGATTTTTAACGACTATTATGAATTTTAACAACTTAAAATCATTGAGTGTAGAAGATGTTACTGTGAATTTAGATGTTACTGTGAATTTAGACGTGTCTTTAATTTCTCTGCTGTGATGCTGCAGTCGTTATGTTTATTTGACTGCATTCAGTTTAGACTTGTGTCGGGTTGGAAGTTGTGAGTAATATTACTACTCATTAGACTCATTAGACCTCATTAGATTGCAGCTGTAGGAGGCGCATGTCTTAAAGGGACCTAAAATACATTAATCTGGAAATCAGAGTTTTCTGCCCAGCACAGTGCAGTAAGTGCAAGTGAGTTTGAACATCAGTTTGCTACACTTCTCTGTATTTGACAGCTCTATAAATGTCAATAAAAGGCTGTGGCATGCCCCAATCTTGTATTCCAAGATTGTTGATAGAAATTCAGTCTAACCATTGAGGCACTGACAAGTCACTAAATCTTAGTTATCCATCAGATAATTGTTCTTTTTCTGTCTCTCTGCTGTTATATAGTTTCCTAGCAGACTGTGTACACATTCAAACCTTCTCCCACAGTTGCAGAAATGTAGTTTGCATGCTGCTGCTTCCATATTTTAAATCCTATAAATCCTGCATTAAAAGTAAACTGCATGCTCATGTTTCCAAGCTTAGCCTGTCTGTGGTGTTTTATACCCCAAGAAACCAAAGGGAGAATAAAGGAAAAGTTCCAACAGTCAGTACAACCAGCAGTGAGTGCTGCTAGGTTGATAAATCACTGTCAGTGTGTAAAGACGATTTATGATTTACTGAAAAGAGTAACTTTTTGAGATCACATAAGTGCGTTGACAGTCAGTATCTCATGCAGTCTCCCCCTGCTTAGACCAGACAATCTGACTCCTGTTTTCTCTGGGACTGCATTCCCTCCAGGGCTCCTCTGATCCTGCACTATACACGGGCCTGACCCTGGTCTTACGGTCTCTGTGTCCCTCTGTGAATTAGTGAATCACTTGACAGCTGTTTTGTCGCCCTATTTGTTTTTCTGCATTTGTGGAATGAGTATCTCAGCATCCCCTTTACTCACTCTCATTACACGCAGACACACATGTCCGCACATAGCAGGCATCATTTGAATGTACATATATAAAGATAACTGCATTCATAGGGGTACAACTGGATACAAGTATTCAACCATGTACAGTTATATTTTTACATAAATTTCTCCCATTATGCAGCACATACTCACTTTCCACATACACTGCCCACACTTGCAAACAGCCCACCAACTTCATGCCATATGAGAGCTCTGTTTCTGGCCACACAACTAAATACGAGTCCTACTTGTCATTCAGACAGAGACAGAGAGCCTATGGGAGTATTACAAAGACAATCTGTCATCAGCCCAGCAAGACAGAAGCATTAGTTGTCACCACAGAAGAAGAGCACATAAGACAAAAAGTCAGTCACACTCAACTGGCCTCATTGTGTCTTCTTCTTGGGCTACATGTACATGTTTTGTTTGGCCCCCTGCTGGTGACCCTCTGAACTGCATTCCATTTGGAAAGCTGTGCACTGAGGAAGCCCACTGTGGCATTTTCTTTAGATTCATTCTTGTCAATGAATTATTTGTTCACAGAAATAATGACTTTATGTAGAAAATAAATAGACTTCCGTTGATTTGTTGATGGTTTTGGTGAAATTTGTAGTTCTTATGGTTTTCTTTCTGTCTACCCTTCAGTCTGAAGCCGCTGGACATCGAGTTCATGAAGAGACTCCATGACAAGGTCAACGTCATCCCTCTTATTGCAAAAGCCGACACTCTGACCCCAGAGGAGTGCCAGCTTTTTAAAAAACAGGTATTTGTGTATGGATGTGTCACATCATTGGGATAAGCAGACCTCTGTCTAACCAAGGTTAACAGACAGAACAATTTGTCACACATGTGGGGCTTATTTTACTCATTTTGGGAGGTACACTTATTAGCTTTCTTTCAGAGAGTTAGTTAAATCGATATCGCTCATTTCTATGCGTCATGTATGGAGCTAGAGCTAAGAGGGAATTAGCCTACTCAGCATAAAGACTTGAAACAGGTGGAAACAGCTCGCCTGGCTCTATTCTTAATAAACATCTTTAAAATAAGCATTAAATGTCAAATTATTCCTTTTAAGTGTAAAAGGATTTTAAACCCAAAAGACAAATTAAAATTAGTTTCTTCTGATTACTTTCTCCCTTTGTCAGATTATGAAAGAGATACAGGAGCACAAAATCAAAATTTATGAATTCCCAGACACGGAGGACGACGAGGACAACAAGCTCATCCGAAAGATCAAGGTAATGGACCACACAATCTTGTTAGTCTTCTAAAACTTGATTTAAGTACGGTGATTGTTCTCAGCCGTAAGACAGTTAAATGGAGCCGCAGACAGCCAAAGGTCAGTTTGTCCTTTGGTCAGTGTTCAGCCCCTGCAGCTGCCTCCATCCAATTCCCCCGTGCCTGGCAGCCTAATTGCATAACTGATTACCAGCTTTATAGACAAGCTCATTGAAGAACTTTCACTAGGGATCATCGTCCATGTCACGCCTGCCTGAGTAACTGCTGCCTCTGGCAACAGCCACGAATAGTACCACACGTGAAATAACCCCCCCAATCATTTAGATGTTGGCCATCATTACTGCAGTGAGATTTAGCAGTAAGTAATCCCAGATGCACGCAATTAACTGGAATGAAACCGTGACCAATAAGATATGGAAGAGCAGTCTTTCAAACAGCAGTAAGCAGCAGTCCTTCCAGAAAGAGCCATAAGAACAGTAAAGAAAAAAAAGTCTTTTGTCTTTCCACTCCAGGAGAAGATGCCACTGGCAGTAGTCGGCAGCAACGTGGTAATCGAGGTGAACGGCAAGAAGGTCAGAGGTCGCCAGTACCCGTGGGGCGTGGCAGAAGGTAGGTTCACTCAGGTCCACTGCCGGAAAGGAAGGACATGGCTTTTTGGCATTTTGTGGCCAAACTGAAAGGGCCTAGAAAATAAACTACAAAACGAAGTGTACGCACATTTTGAAAGTTCACGAGGCGCATCGTTTAAGCATTTTCTTCTAAGAAAGACATTTGATGGACAGTGTGTCATTGCACCTTGGTCAGACGATGACAGATGTGAGAGAGAGGAGGACGCATGTTGGCGTTTGAAAGCTGATGTGTTTGAGACTGTCCAGCAGTCACAGTATTATTTCTACAATGATGAATGAAGCATGATATCCCTGAGAGTGTGCGACATAGTGCATGTTTTCCACAATGATCCCCGTATCCACTGAATGTATTAACTACCAGGTAATACAATGACTTGTCAAAATGTACTCTGGACCAAAGTCAAAGTGTTGTCCTGCCACATGGCACAAAATGATTCTAATACACCTGCTGGAGCTTTGAATGATTCTTCTTAAAATAGATTAATTTTAGTAGATGTTTTTTCATTTCATAATTGTTGGACAACAAAAATTAAAAGCCACATTTAAACCATGACTTTAATAAAGTAATGCTCTTCAACATTAGTCTCAGCTAGGGTTCATTTTGGTTTTTGTGTCCATGAAAATTCTGTCAATACTTGAGAGGTACAGTGTTGTAAGATAAAATTAATTGTCCCGAAAGAAATTTGTCTTGGACACATACAGTGTCTGCTGTTAAAAGATACAAAATAACACTGTGCATACCTACATGTACACACTGTCACTAGTCCACACGCACAGACTGCTACCAACCTACAAATTTCACACTGCCCGTCGTACAGCGCACCTGCTATTACTCATCAAAGAAATGTACATAATATATGCAGTAAGGGGATATTAATGGATTTAATCCCATCTGATTTTAAACCAAGCGTCATCCAGTGGGGTCACAGAAGACAACAGGGACCGTGGTTTAATACCCCACACCTCTAGCTTGGCCCCATGAAACAACAATAATTGGGAGTGTTGACAGCTGGGAAGCCTGTGAGTTTTCATGCCCTTGTTATCAACAGTATCAACTCCTACTGATCAGTCAGGCTGCCTTTTACTTTGTTCCTCTTTGTTTTTCTTGTTGATGTCCAGGTAGTGTTTTAAAACTATATTGTAGACCGTTTAGAAGCCACTGACCAGGACTCCTATGTGGTGGAGTTGCTCCCAGCGGTCAGTGCACATTTGCATAAAGTTGAACTTTCCCACGTTGCCGCGCTGAACGCCTTTTGAGGTCTCAGTGTCTCAGTTTTCGAGGGTCAGTTCACAGTGACTGGCAGCTTGTCACTTTTTGAGTCTGTATGTGTGAATGGAGGGTTAGCAGTGACAAGGACTGCCAAAGCGTCTGGAATAGCTAATGAACTGAACTTTGCCTTTAGAATATTTTATCACTTATGTGTTCCCAAGGTCAAGAAAGAACCTCCACATTTTATTAGAGGGTTTACAATCTTTTTTCTCTTGGAAATGGGAAATAAATGAGTGCTCCTAAAGATGTTGTTACATTTTGACAAGTATGAACTTATCTGACAGTTATTACATTGCTACCTTATACACCCAACTGTCTTCCCCTCAGTGCAAGCAAACTCACATGCACACAGTCTCTTTGGTAGTGCTGGTCCTGACCCTGATAGGGATTCTGGAAAAGGAGGATAGATTTAGTGTAATATGGGATATGTTGTTTCAGTATGGCAGCAAGCACTGACTGACCCAACCAACTTCTGAGACTGCCACGTTTTCACCATTAGCCACGATGAACTGTTGTTGCTCTTACTGGTGTGTTAGTTAAGTAAGCAAGTTAAGTAAGTTTTCATTTGTTTTAAAGTCCTCTGGAAGATGATTTACTGTATATATCCTTATATAAAGTAATTTGTTGCTCTGTGGTTGACCGTTTATCAGTCTTTCACTTTTCATTCTTTCTTTTCTCTCTTTTTTCTTTGTCTATTCTTTTCCATGACTGACAGAGGGCATTTTTGGTAAACCAAACCATCTTTCACTTTATTTCAGCCTCATTTTCTCCCCTACTCCTCCTCCTCCTCCCTGAGAGTGCCCCCCGCCCCCAAACTCTCCAGCCCTCCTTTCCCTCCACTTTTCTGTTGCTGTGCTGTCTCATCATTAGGCTGATGGTCAAACCAATGCTCTAATCAGACTTGGGCTGAATACTTTTAAAACTTCAGTACTGAAATACACCATATTTTGGAAACATTTGAAAACAACAAAGAGCACAGACTTGTGAGCGTATTATATTTTGAAATACAAAAGAACATAGACACCAAAATCATTCATGTGTTCCCAGTAAAACATTTGTCCCTGCTCTCTCTGCTAACACTTTTCATACACTGTGTTGAACGAACCCCTACAGTGAGAATGGCTGCAGTAAGAAGACTTCACTTTTATAAAAAGATTTTAGTGGCAATTATTAATACAGTATATAATTTAGAGTCTCATATTTTATAGAATAACTCAATGTACACACACATACACACCACATGTGATTCTGCACATGAATTGGTATGGCAGTAGCCCTGGTTAATCTAACAAACACTTCAAGAAAGCAGCCACAAATCCATTTTCTGAACAGCAGTGTCATTGTACCAAACACACCTACACCACACAATGTTACAGATATGTATATGTTAGCTGATAAGTATTAAGATATTGTGTGCAATACATCAAACAGAACAAATCCCCACTGATCCACCCACACCAAGGAGAAAGACGAACCCCGCCACATCAGAGAAAACCCCACTACATAAACCTATTTGCTTCATCGTCTCAATCCTTGAGTCATTTTAAAGAAATTCTTTATACCTCAGGAAGAGTAAACAGTCTCATTATAGTGTATGCTAGCTGTTACTGTGAGGCAAAAGGGCCACACATGAATAATTATTTTTGTTGTCTTTGTTCTTAACCCTTAATTTGATAGTCGACCCGCAAGACAATCTTTCAAAACCTCACTGTATGTTTTTAAAGGATTATTCCAGTTCACTACAACTTATTTAGATAGCTTTGACTAACATTTCTATCAGTTACGACAATACTGTACTCTCCACAATCATTACTGAGATCTGGGAACAGAGTGACGGAGTCTGATGGGGCAAGATCATTTCGTTGCCAGATCCCAGCAATGTTCTCATTACTGAGAGCAATGATGGGAAAAATCCAAAAATAAGACCACGGTTGTAATAAACAGGAATTATCCTGCAAGGCGCATTTGATGAGGTTTACTCGACACACATCTTAACATTTTAAACCTGTTTGGGGTTCTCAGCAGGGTTAAAGCTTTTATATGCTCACATGTTTTGCCCCAGGTCTGATGCTGTGAATAGTCATGGAGAAAACTAGAGGCTGTTTGGTGCTGAAGCTACAGCTGCGATAGAAACATCACTCTAACGCTGTGGTTCCCTTCTTTGATCCTATGGTATCCCACACTGTGGTACCGTTTCATGTCAGCCCTGCTTCACCACATGATTCAGCTCACTGTTTTATGCTAGAGTTGAATTGGCTGTGTTGGTGCAGGGTGAAAACGGTGTACAGGCCTCGCTGTATCACTGGACCAAGGAGTGGGAATACATCATCCTAACGCATTGCTTATAGGTTCATGAGCAGTTAATGGTGAGTTAGTGTTTTCCAAAAGGGCATGTAGCAGCTCATTTAATTCATCAAGGTAACAAGTGACTTGGTATCATGAATTTTCACTCATTGGCATACTTTTAATGTAAGACTGTCGCAACACACTGTGTGCAAAACATCCTGCACATACGCACACTTATGCATGTTCTAAGTAAAACCGTTGTGGGCTCTTGATCCATTAAACCAACACAGTTCACCATCATGCACACACTGCTAATAGATTAAGCATTCAGGCTGAAAACACCTGATGAGCTGAGACAATTTGCGATGAAAGTAATTGACAAATAAAAAAACAAAATGATTTGGATAAAAAAATACAGTATGCATCAGGTGTTTTCTGCTGTTCATCAACAAATAAGATCTGTATACTATAAGTTACAAAGTTTCTTTTTCCTACGACCCTTGACCCCACTTAGCTCCTCCACTTATTCCCTCATTGAGACTTGCACTCCCAGCTGGTCATGCATAGATCCTCATATAACACTCCCTCCAACCACCACACTCCCTCTACAAGCCCTGCGCTCTTTAGCCAGTCAGCTTGGACACATGCAGGTTATGGTGTTGATCCGGGCCAAATCTGGGCTGAATCTGGGCCAAACATAGGCCGATTGTGGGCTCGAACGGGGCCAAGCCTGAGCTATACTAAACCCAGCTGCTCCAGACCCAGATTTAGCCCCCGCTGGGCGCAGACAGTAACTGAAAAACCGTACCCCTCCCCTCCGTCAGAGCTCCCTCCTCTAGAAGAGACAGGAGGTCAATGGCTGGCTTTGGAGGCCAAGGGGCAGGACTGCTTAAGTTTCATCAATGGTAAGGTGTCCTCCTTATTCGCTCCCCTGATGATGATTGACTGCCAGTGGGGTGGAGGCTAACCAATAAGGAGCAGCGTATTTGATGAAGAGGAGGCTGGAGATCCACTACATACATCCTCAGCAGCAGTTTATCTGCAGTCCTTTTCCAGAATCCCATCTGACCCTGTAACCATGTCTTTGTTGTTGAGATGAAAACTCATCTAACTGTACCATGTTGAAATGAGACCAGTTCTGTTAACTGTTGTCTGACCAAGAACTCTTGTTTGTTCTAACTATATGGCGTCTCTGGGGTCCAACAGTGAAAGGCTATGATCAGATAGGAGGCTTTTTTTCTTGTGCTGAAACACAAACCTTAGCTGCGAGCACCGCTACTAAAACAGAGCAGGTCACATCTCAGTGCTATGAAGTTATGTGGAAAGCTACATACTGTAGTTCATGCTGAAGTGTAGTAAGATGCAGGTCTGCGATTTAAAAAAAAATCCTCCAGCTTTATGAAGCATTTTAGCATCTTTCAGCTCATTGTTTTGGCCACAACTTTACTGTTCAGTGTCACACGTCTTTGCACTATTGTTTTCAGAAAACCCACTGTACACTAAGAGGTTGCATTAAACCTTCTTATCCGTCCTTGTAACAGACAGGGACGTAAAAATAAAGGATTACGAGGCAGGTCTTGTGCGACAGACCTGCTCCCCAATATCACACTCCATGCGCGGACACAGGGCGTGTACATTTTACAACAACAAACGAAAGTAGAGGGAAACGTGGGATAATGGCGGCAGCCAAACCGACAGTTTTGTCCGGCATCAACTCACACTGAAGTGTTTCAGCAGCGGAGCGTTCAGCCTACATGTTGTTAGCATGTTGTTAACAGACAACAGCTCTCTTTGAGCCCGTTCCGTTCTCTGCAGGCTAACGCTACATATACATGGAGCATTTCAGAATAAGAGCGTTTTGCCTGTCTGAATTTGCTGACTTGCTCAGATTTTGCTTATTTGTTCAGTTGTCCTTGATTTTTGTGCTTCTACAATGGTTAGGTAGGCTACGTAGTTAAACTGTTTCTTTCTTTTGTTAACTGTGTTTATTGTTGATGTACGATCTGGAGTCTACAATGGGAGTTTTATTTAAAAAATCTCCCTGTCGTTCTTTGTCTGACTTCCTGCCTGGTTCATCTGCTCTGTGCTGCTTTACGCTGCTTCTGTCAAAAAGTAGACTGGCAGTTTAGCAAAACTTCAATAAAAAATCGCAAATCGAATCGTAATATCTGACAGAAATATCTCAATCAGATTATTTTCCCAAATCGTTCAGCCCTCCTCACGATAATACTCGGACAGGTGTGTTCATGTTAAAACACTGTTTTCTCTCAAGTGTTGCACTTTGTGACTTTTTAACTGCAGTTACGCTGATGGGGTGATACTGTTTCATAATAAGCACAGTGACACAGCCTATTTAAAAGCAAACAAACTATCACAGTAACATATAATATATATATAAAGGACATGGAGGGTTTTGATAAATAAAATTACAGGTGCAACAGGATATTTTATACATTTGTCAAAAGTTGTTGCATATGATTAGAAATTATATATAGTATATCACAATAAAACCTAAACTTCACACACATCCAAATAACGCAGGCCGGAGTTTCCAGAAAAATATAGCCATCTGTTAAAGCCCCACTTTAACTTTGCATTTGCAACCATTTAGAAGATTTCTCAATATGTTCTACACTATAGAAATCACACTATCATACAAAACAAATGATTCTGATATTAAACTGCACAGGCATTGTTTGCTGTTGAAGGTGCACCTGAACATCTCAGCTGTCCCAACTGTTACTCAGCTAAGACACGTTTGTCTGAGTAACCTGCTGCAACCCTGCCTGAGAGAATGAAAGCCATGTGCTCATATTAAAACCGTCCTATGTGATCATGGCCTGATGTCCCTCTGCCCTTTGTTTTGTGTTATTGTGCTACTACAACTGACACTGTACAATGCCTCCTCGTACTTTAAACACTGGCTACACCTGAAAATACCTTTCTCTCCGTGTACCCCTCCCTTTATAACTGACGAATGAATGAACTGAACATACGGTGATATGTGTGTGTTTGTACCATGAGGTAGGAACATTCATTTTAACTTGGTGGTGTTCTGCTTATATCTTAACCTTTCTATATTACCACTTCACTGTGTACGTTTAATCATGTAAATAACACACACTACAGTTGTGTTGAACTTACTCACCTAAAAACACGTTAACGTGTGTTTCTGCTGGGACTGCCTCTCGATGTAGCAGTTCATCTATGTTATCTATGCAGTAAAAAGAGTTCAGTGCAGTTATTTAGCACCTGTAGGACGGCCTGTAAAAATACCTGTAAAAGCTCAGATAGTCATGCTTGCAATTTATTTCTAGCTCAGTTTTCCTTTAGACCAGATAATGATCATTGTGATTACTGCCATGATAAGTGTTTGTGTATAGTAATTTTAGTATGTATGTCTCTCTCCACCCCCTCTCTGTCTCGCTCTCTCTATCTCTCTCTCCCTCCCTGTGTGTTGCAGTGGAGAATGGGGAACACTGCGACTTCACTGTGCTGCGCAACATGCTGATCAGGTGAGACCCGCGTTAATTTCCCACACTCACGAATGCTACTTCATTTCTGCACTCTAGAAACAAATGTTTAGTCTCAATGGAAAACGCATCAGTTTGCATCAATCTTTTTGTCATGACAACTTCTGGTGAAATTATATTGAACAAACAAACTACTACTACTACTATTGAGTTAGGGTAATTAGCTTTTCCTCTACAATCAAAGACAATTTTTATTGGCACTTACCTAATTTTTGGTAGCTTAAAGTCAGGTGTTTAAGTTTATTACTCATTATAATTAAGTTGCCCCCACTAGTTTTTCCACATTATTTTAAAGTCATTTTACTTAATTAGCATAATCTTGAACACACTATTTAAGTTGAAAACAATTGTAACCCTCTCTGTGGAGATTGTGCTGGTGCTACAACATCTGCAAGTGAAAGCGACACTTTGTGCAGATCTGACTCTTTCCTGAGTTTCCTGAGGGTGATTTCTTAATAGATGTGATCTAAGGCACTCCATATTTTGTAGTATTAAAAACAGTCTTGGTGAGGACATGGCACATTCCCCATCATGACCATGGGCGTAACCTGTAATGTTTTAGCAACCCTGTTTTTGTAGAGGTTTCATATTTATATAATTTTCACACCCAGCCCATTTCTTTTTAAATATAGGCCAACTTAACAAATTGTCTTAGATTGACAGAGTATCTATATGTCAACTGTTGACGCAAAGTCTAAATGTCAAGTAGATACACATACACCTGGCAGAATCACATTAACAAAAGTGTTACTGACCTTGAAATGTGCTTTACATCAAGTCTTTTCAGCCGACAAGTTCGCTCACTAACGCTGTCTTACTGTCTTAATTTGTCCAAGCATGTTAAGTGGGTAGGGGAGTGAACTTGAAATCCTAAAGTAGTTGTAAACCCATTTGAGTTCAAATTGCATGCAAAATTAAGTTGATGAAATTACCAACATAATTATTTGAACATAACTCATAAAAATAATATTAATCAAGTGGTGGTAACAGGTCCCCTAAATTACTTTTCAGAGTGTAACCTTTTGATGAATGACACTGTTTTACACAGAGAGGCCACTAGAGGCTGACACATTTCTTTTAATGGCCACATTAGTTTACAGTACATGCATTATATTGTCTCAGACGCTAGTGTGGCTATAGTCAAAGTTTATTAAATGTAAAATTAATTTGTAGCCTTAGCTTCTTCCCTTATCTATACCTATTCTTTCCCACTCGTCCTCCTTCTTGCTTACCTTTACCTGATTTGTTTTCTTTGTCCTCCCACTTCCAAAGGACCCATATGCAGGATCTAAAGGATGTCACCAACAATGTCCACTATGAGAATTACCGCAGTAAGAAGCTTGCTGCCGTCACCTGTAATGGAGTGGACACTTCCAAAACCAAGGGACAGCTCACTAAGTACGCTTCAGTTACTAAACTTCTCTCATTTTAATGACGGAGAACACACTACTTGTTGAATATGCAGCCTGTTGTTCCAGCTTTCCTTTTGTGTTTTTATTTATTTATTGGTGACCTTAGGCATGCTCACAAGAAAGTAAAGGTCACTCGCTGTCTTTCTTTCAACAGGAGTCCCCTGGCACAGATGGAGGAGGAGCGCAGAGAACACGTCATGAAAATGAAAAAGATGGAGGCCGAAATGGAGCAAGTCTTCGAAATGAAGGTTAAGGAGAAGAAGCAGAAACTGAAGGACTCGGAGGCGGAGGTGGGTTTGTGTGAGAGATAAAAAAGATGATACAGTTTTTGCACTGTCACCATTCAGGGCGGCCAGCAAAATCACATTATCACTACTCACCCGCAGCTCTCTACTGTCGCTTTTCATGGGACATTTTTGATTGTGATTGGCTGGCAGGTGTCCATTACCTTGAAATAGCAGTTTGATAAAAAATAATCCAAAACCTGTAGTATGGAACTTTTGTCTCCTCCGTCTGACAGTGAGAGGAATTACACAATACTGTCTACGCACATATGACCGAGGGGGTAAGCCACAGTTGAAACAATGAAGGCGACCAAAGCCTGCATGGACCATGGTTCCATGTAGGCCCAAAAATGACGTCAAAACCCTGTGACATCCCGTCGCACATGAGAGATGTAACCGTGCTTAGATTCTAAACTCTCTGTGAATCTAAAACAGCTATTCGGCCATCAGTGACGCTGCGCCGGTGTTTTCAGAATCTTGTGAGCCTTGTAGGTGAGCTGAGCCAAGAGACTTTTTACATTACATTTATTCATTGAGCTGACGCTTTTATCCGAAGCGACTTACAATTGTTATATTTGTCAGAGGTCGCATGCATATGACGTATAGGCTCTGCCATACTGAACTGCTGCTACTGCTACACTACGTTGGAATAAAACACATCACTACCGGTTTGCCACAGACACCAGATTTGAAAAGTCCTGTACATTGCCAGATTTACCTGGCAGTGATGGGCTTAATCAGCATTGTGTCAACTTGTTTGGCATGGGCATTTGTAAAAATCCCGCACTCCAGCTTCAACTCAAGGTTAAAGGTTACTATCTTTTTCTGGAGCTTTTAACATATATCAGTCTTGATCAGTGGAAGTTTCTCAGTTGTCATATAAAATAACCATAGACAAGTTCTGTGACAACTGAACACACACACAGACAGTGAGACATGATGGAAAGCTCTGGGAAAAGCTAGTACAGTTCTTTTTGTCAGATTTAAAAAAGAACTATTTCACACTTTTGTTGTTTGCATGAATCTGTTTGAATCAGCGTTAGCCTCAGTAAAGCTCATCAGATCTGTAGCTGATGAACAGCTAGACAGAAAGGAGAGAGAAAATGTGACCAGAACTGCATCGAAAATAACTGGAGTCACAAGAAGTAGTATAAAATCAAAAGAGACAGCGATAAAGAGCAGACATCTTTTTTTCTGTGACAGAGGGAACGGGGACAGAACTGGTCGGGATTTTCGTAACTCCTAGCCTAGCCTTGAGAAATGGTGAAAGAAGTATATTTCAGGCTAACTGAAAAACAAGATCAAAAACAAGTGAATAAAAGACTGATGGTGATCGCATGTGCTATTGAAGGGAACATGGGACTTGTCGGCTCATTATCTTACATACTTATCCCTTACAAAAGACTTCAGCTCTAGTTTTGTTGAGTTTTGACATTTACAGTGGGTGTACATTTGAGTTTCCTGTCTTTGAGAGTGAGTCTTTCTAATGTTTTGACCCTCAGCTGGAGCGACGCCACGAACAGATGAAAAGGAACCTGGAGGCGCAATATAAAGAGTTGGAGGAGAAAAGACGAGTGTTTGAGGATGAGAAGGCCAACTGGGAGGCTCAGCAGAGAATCCTCGAGCAGCAGAAACTGGACGCCTCCAAGTCAGTAACACTCAAAAAGCTGATTGCCAATTTGCTATTGGTTCATTTTTTCAAGTGTGCTGTATGTCTACTGATACAAAATGTCCTTTGACAATATTGTTGGCATTGTCAATCGATTGGATTTCATCGTTGGATTTTTCTACAATAAGACATTAACTATATTTTGTTAGTGCTGGGACACATTTTCAGTTTCAGTACATTTCTCTTTCCTGTTTGGGATATGGACGTACATTATCTGGTACCTTCACTGACCTCTAGAGGTTACAATCACAAACAGCAACAATTAACAGTCACTTCATTTGGCAAAAAATCTTAAATGACCATTTGGTAGATATTTTCTGCTATTTATTAGAGTTTTTGGCTGTCACAGAATCAAACACACACACAATGGATGTGTGAGACTTTAAAAAGTAATGCTGTGAATTAAGTTGTGATTACTTTTACTCCTTTAATGCAGTGTTCAATATTTCTGCACCAGAGTACCTGACAGCCTCCTTTATTTACATGACAAGTTTATTGTTTCATTCTGATCAGTACATATTACTTTTTTTTGTTGTTTCACATATTAAGTTTAATAGCCTATTAAAAATACCTGGAAGGAAGCGTGACACATTACTGTAGTAACAATCAATAGATATATGACAATTCCATAAAGCATGAAAACTCTAAATCTCTGGTTTTGATAAAAATGTGAAAAAAAGGTACATGGAATTTCCTGTGTGTTGCTCAAAACATTAAAAATTAAGAGTTCTGACTGTAAACACTTAGGCACCGTGTCTCCAATAGCTGGTGAATACTGTTCAGTGAGGTCTGTGGATTATCTGGAGGAGAGAGGGTACAGTGTTCAGACCAAAGAGAGAGAGAAAAAAAATGTCATGGTGGCCTTTTAGCTCTGGTCCAGTTCATGTTCACACTGACAATTTTACAAACCAACAAAGAGGAGTAAATATGAAGTGGCAGGAAACTCACTGATTGGACAGTTTTGGAGGCACAGCCAGTGCTACATGGACCCACATGGAGAAACCGTATTGTAGTGACTGACAGCAAGTTATGTGGCACTTGAATAAACCAGAACCTTTACAAAGAAATCTATTATTAAACTTAGCATTATAAGGCCAATCTGTGTCTCAGATAATGATGGACGGATGAATATAAGGGTGTGCGGTCTCCATTTGGTCCCAAAGTCCTATTTAAAGCACAATACAAGCTCAACACACTGCTGTTTTAACGCAGTGTCACTTTGTGATGTATCAGGGACAATCCCTGCACTCTTGTGGTGTTCCCATGGTTACTCACAGAAGAGGATTTAGGGATTAGTGAAAAATTTATTTGGCTTCTGACTTTAAACTCAAATAAATTGTGGCCCTAACCCTCTTCTGAAGATCCAAAACGATCATGGATATCCTGCAGTATCAGTTAGACAGATAGTTTCATTGACAGTTTACAGTCAGCAGTTAGATTTAGTTGTCGTCTAGCTAATGAATTCAGGCAAAAGTCACATTTCTTATATCATAAAATCTTGTGGTCAGTCCACTTTGCTTTCACACAATAAACAAATCTCACCTGAAGCACCTTTGAAGTGAGCCAATGTAACTTTTCCTGAACAGCGACAACTTTGGCCACAAGGTACAATACAGTGTAATGTTAGATGCTAACAGATAGCACAAGCAGAAAAGAGTCATCAAGTCAGTGCCTTTACTCAGTAAATTCATCTCTACAGTATTGGCATAGAGGCAATAATCTCCAAACTTCTTCACAAACCAAACCCTTTTCAGATAGCTGCAAGACCAAGGTGCCTGTAAAGCCCAATTATGATTTTTCCATGTTATTGTACAAGTTAGTGAAATAACCTTCTCACTTCTCTTGTTTCTCACACAGGACGATGGAAAAGAACAAGAAGAAAGGAAAAATCTTCTGAAGAGAGACACGCGACATGTTCCTTCAGTTTTACACAAACTAATTGTTTCTTCATCCCTTGAGAACACAAATAAACAGATATAGCATTCCACAACATCCATCTGTGTTACATGTAAACATGCACCACATGTGACATGGACACACACACAAACATCAACACATGCAAATGCCCACGCAGCCCACGTGCTAGTCTCTCTGCAGGGTTTCACTCCGTCTGTTGAAACCTTTTCTTTTCATGGGGAATGCATGTTTTTGTGAAATTATATTTTCCTATATTTCCTGACAATGAGGGGAAGGCCGAGTCCCTCTGAGCTACAGTACGGAGTTAACACATGGCAGGGACCATGCATAGCCATTTAGTACACATGTAGTAGTTGTATGTTCTCTAGATATTCCATAGATCTGCAGATAGACGTACTATCCCTCTCCTCGACACTCTTTCTTTTATTGTTCTCAAAAGTGTAACACAGATGGATACGCATTATGATACTCAGTCATAAAGACCTCATTGAGGGTGTTAGGAGACGGGAACGTGTATGTGAGTGAAGGTAACTGAATCGGGATTCAGCTGAGGAGAGAGGAGTCAGGAGGGATCGAGGCCCGGTCACAGCAGAAAGTGGCACAGCAAAATTAATCAGTTAGTCTTAGCGAAACATGTGGAGCTAACCGCTAGTGCTATTTAATCACAGCAGCTTTTTGAACTTCTTTCCATTTTCTCAGTCCTGAGTTTACTCCACGTTTCATTTCTGGGATTGTACATCATTTCATTCAGTACAGTTACAGAAGGTGGAAAACAACTCTGAGAAGGAGCTCGCTAAGTGTTAGTTTGCAAATCCGTTAGCTCATTCTTTTGAATAAGACAATCAGGTCACTAACAACACATACTTTCTGTAAGCAAACATGTCCATTTCAAAAAAACAGATTTGTAAAGTCGACTCCTTCCCCGTAACTGTTTACAAACCATTCCTCTTTTATTTTATACTCTGACCGAGAAGGTTAAATAGGAGTGCATGGTGCAACACAGCTAATGAGAACGAAATGCCCTCCCAACCCAATACACCACTTTGAATGTTGATGTGGCCGGGCCTTTAACCAGGATTTACAGGGCAGTGGCAGGTGTGGTGTGTTTGTGTGTGTGCGTGAGTGTGAGCAGGTGGTGTTTTATGAAATGCTGCGTTTGACGTCATAGATACTGTCTGATCTGAGGCAGACAGACAGACGAGGGGGGAGAAGATACTTGTGTGGAACAGTGTGTTTTCCTGTTTAAATAGGAAGATATTATGCAAAAGCCTCATTGGTGTCTACAACTTTACAGGTGACAGTGATTCCAGATGTTTTATATTGTGATGTAAGTGATGGATGTTGTCATTGGTCTGAACCCCAATGTCCAGCTTTTTGGGAGATTTTCCCACCAAAGGGGCAGAGATTTTCCTTTGACCTTCCTTTCTCCCCGGACCCTCCACTTCACCTAATTATACATAAATAAATGCTTCCACACACAACAAGACATTACTCCTCTGCTATTCTCTCAAACAGAATATTTTGAGTGCAGGACTTTCAATTCAATTTAGAGTTAGAAAGAAGTGAGCTGTGACACATTCAAAACTTTAATATACCTTTCCAAGAGTTATCATGTTTTATTTTCGTATGATGATGATGATATTAATAATAGTATATGTAAGGTTGAAGAACAATTCCTTAAATCCCTTGTAGTTTTCTTAAATGACTCGTAGGTTAATCTGTTATTTCAAGTATAGTTTTTCAGACTGCCTGCAAACATAAATGCTAAAGGTACACATCGTACCTTCAGCACAGAAAATCTTACGTATGGATTTGTTCATGATGGAAATTGATATATTGTGTACATACTGGAGGCTGCTCAGTGGCCTTTTTTTTTTTTTCTTGGGTTAATTTGTTTTTGTTTGTTTTGTTGTTGTTTTTTCAGACTATTAATTGCCAGGATTAACAACAGAACGGGACCTGTTATGTAAAACCTGTCTTAAGAACCATGAATACATTTCCATACATTTATACACACACATACTGTATACATCTATGCCAATGAGTACACCTTCTCAGGACCGCTCTGTTATGATATTTTTTCTCCTTATGCGCAGAGAAAAGCAGTTCTGTGGTCCGACAAGTTAAAAGAAGGGACTGATTTTTCTTTGAAATGCTTGTGAACCACTCACCTTCCAGTAACAACAAGTTGACATTGACTTAAGTTTAGGTGGATTTTTTTGTAATATTTTCTTCTTTTTTTTATATGTACACTGTTTTCTGCTTCTCTCCTTTGTTTTATTGTGTTCTCTCTCTAACTGTACATGGTTAATATTAAAGTTGACAAAGTTATGGTTTAACTCCCAAAGTGTGCAAGTATTCTTTTCTAACCCATTCATGAAATCAGTAATCCATTATAGTTTATTTTCTGTTGTTTTGGCACTATTATGTAATTACAATTATATTAATAGTATGGCGCAGTGTTTCAAAACTCTTGAGTACAAGAGTATAAACTCCTACTTATAAATCATTAAATCTTACATTCGAAACAACTGATTTAGTTTTCATTTGGTAAACATATATTTTTTTTTTTTGATGAAATGAAATTTTAGGTGAAAAGTACAGCTAAACATAAGTCATTGGAACAATCACTTAAAGAGTTCATATTATGCTTTTTGTGTATCACTTTGACATACGCCTCATAATGCTCGCCTAGCAGCAAAATATGGTATTTTTTGAAAATTAAACCATATAAACCTGTTCTGGTAAAATTATGAATCTGAAAATGAGCATAATGACCGCTTTTAAGACAAAACAATGTAAAACACGTGTTTCTAAATGACTGACGTTTTAAAGGTAAGTTGTGGGTTTGAATCCCACTGATGCCACATATAGTAAAAATCTTACACTTCAGGGTGGTGATGCCGAATCAGGCAAAATAAACAATTCACACATGTATGTAACGGCCTCTTCCAGGGTTTGTATGTGTCTCTGTGTCTGTGTTTTGTTGCAGGGTGAACTTCCTGGTGGAGTGGAGCTGAGGCCATCAGGCAGATCAGAGGTAGCTGGCCACTGTCTCCAGATTGCATAAAACCCACCCCCTTCCTGATTGTTGCGGGGCTTGACCGCTTGCTTTTTCCTGGTCCCCAGCTCCACGGCTGGTTGCTTTGTTGTACCTTTGTTTGTTTAAGTTAACCTGGCACTATGTTTTGACAGGGCGAAATATTACTACATACTTGTGTGACTAGTACCGTAGGGACAGAAAAAAACTTAGTTAAACGTTTTGAATTTTTCTGGATGGGGATTTATCAAAACAATATTTATAATCATAAAAAAGGGTATTAAAGTATATATGTCTTCACTGTATTATGTTCTTCTGTTATTGCTCTCTGCAGGCTCATCTGCGTATTCATAGCAATGCTAAGAGACATCCCAATATAATTACAACAACTTAAGTCACTGGCAGATGCTTAATAGAGTGGATGTTGTTGCCATTTCAGGTCTCAGGAAGTACAATTTCCAATAAAGATCCTCAGATCAATCTGAAGTTACAAGTCTCAAGGTTGGACTTGTGCTCCTTTACCCATCACCTGCCCCTCATTCCCCTCCATGTGCTAATTGATTTAAAGAAATGCTGTGTAACAGTATGTAGCCATTCTAAATTATCTGTTTGCCCGCTAGTTTAATTTACCTTATAAGCTCAAGCTAACCATGCTAGACTACATAGGCTACCAGAATAAGGTACAGAACAGGCATATACATACGAGAGCCATACTTTGTCCAGAGGTGCCATCTTTGCCACATTGAGATTTAAAGCTGCATTACTTGAGTTGTGGCCTAAAAAGTTCACAACAAGCTGACAGATGACATGTTTTCGCCTTATAAAGGTGTTATAGCTAACACGTTAGCAAGCTATTGTTTAACGCACTTCCAGCAGACACAGGGCAGCCTTAGCATGAATCTCTCTGCTTAAAGTTAAGCAGCTTGTCCCAAGACTCCCCTGGAGGAATCAATGCTGCACATTCATTTAGGAAGGAAATGTAATAAGGCCGTCATATGCAACAGCTTTTGGGAACTTTACATTGCTGAAACAGCAATGACCCTGAACAGAGGACTGAATGTACACTGGAACATCAGCTGTGTGTGAAGGCCAGACCAAAACCAGCCACAGCATGGACAGGGACGAGATCAAAGGTCATCGACCAGGAGACAGCAGACAGCTGAAGAAAGACCAAGGAGGACAGTCACATCTGACAACAGAGACCACAAACCCCTTATCCCAACACAACGTGGTCTGTTGTAATGATTTATTAGTGATTCAACAAAAATAGTATGGGTTATCATTTAAAACAGTGTTTATCTGTTGTGTACACCAATCGCCAGTCCCTGTGTTGGTTGTGGTTGCTGTCTTACAAATTGTCAAAATTCACCTGTGCTAAAAATTCATTTAAATATTAACCTTCAGTATGTGTGTGACAAAAATCTTTAAATCATTGTATCATGCAAACCTCTAAATGCTGTATACAAGACTACACTATATAAACCTTGCTGCACCATGTAAATGTATTGTAAAATAACCTCCAGGACCCTGAGGCATGCAGGAAAGGTTGTGGCTGACCCCTCCCACCCTGGACACAAAGACACCCCACTCTAACAGGAGGCTGGAGAGTCACAAGAACAGTTTCTTCCCATCTGCAGCTGGCCTCATCAGCAAGGCCCCGGACCCCCACTGACGCTGACTTTCACCCACAACATCTGCACCAGACGTTACATTATGGTACAGTCTCCACATCTGTGTCGATGCGTCACATGAACATGCAATTTTCATTTACATATTTTTGACTTTTGTAATATTTTTTTTATTTTTTTTACCTTTTTATTTTCTCTTACAAGGCTATGTTTATGGTTAAATACAAACAATCCTGTATGTGAAAACCTACTTGGCAATAAACATTGTGATTGTGATTGGTTATTTACAAGATCATACAATAAAAACTCTGCAGTCAAATTTCACCATCATTTCAGTAACCGCGATTAGGGCAGTGGTGGTTGTTGTTGTTGTTGCTCAGCTGCTTGCCATAAGTGGGAGAATATTTGCATACAGCAAATGCACCACAGTGTAGCGACCCTTATTGATGCTTTCCAGATAAAGGTTCAGCTAGTTTTGTGTTTTCAAACTTGTTTCATGCTGTGGTCACACAGCGACGATAGAAGATAATAGATTGAACCTCACTGATTATATCACAACATTTTGTGCAGAAGAACACTCCCAGACTGCTGCAAATCTAACTGTAGACGACTGACTCCATTTACCTCCCATATATATGTCCATGTGTATTGTAGACATACACATGACTGCAGACTTATTTCAATCTGGACACAACCTGGCCCAACTCCCTTCCTCTGGTAGGCGCTACAGACCACTGTACACCAAAACACTTTCTTTCCACAGGCCATCACCCTGGTGAACAGTTAAATTAGTTATATGGTGTCAAAACCCTGTACAACAGTTTAAAATGCAATGTTTTTAACGTTTACATATTATCTATATATTATTATTATATTATATATACTGTATGTGTGTGTAATATAAAGCTTATTATTATTGTCCTTGTTTTTAGCTGCTATGTCTATTTCTGTGTGAGACCATTGAGAGCAAATCAAGCAAGAGTCAAATTTCCTTGTATGTGTACCAATAAAACTGATTCTGATTTACAAATTTCTCTTTGAAACTATAAAATGTAACACACTGCAAATTTGTAAGTCTGATCAAAACAAATTCCAGATCAACAATGCTCATTAAAGCACTTCACACTGTACTTGTAAGTTGTGAAAAAACTTCAAATCTATCCCTGTTGGTTGTATTTGTGTGTGTGTGTGTGTGTGTATGCCAAAACATCAGAAATAAAAATACTCTGACCAAAGAAAAAAAGCTTCAGCAAATGTACAGCACAAGTACAACTTATTTTTACAGGCCCAGGTACAAAATGCAACCACCTCAGTCCAACATTTAGCAAAGGGCTGGGGAAAGTGATTTAAAGTAAGACCAGCTCACTTTTGAAAGACAAAATTAAACATTTATAATGTTGAAAGTTGAATTTATCATCAATAAAAGTCACCACTGCTCATGAACCCAGGGACTTTGCTGCTATTGATATGGCCAGTTACGGTGGCAAATGTTAGCAAACACAGCAAAAACACTTGTTTTTAGATGATGGGGTTTCTGCTGGTCGCTCACAATCATAAGAGGAATAGTCTCGTAAATAACACTGACACAAAACAATAACGTGTCATTTTTGGTTGTTTCTAGCCCCTTCAGTAAAAAATCTATAGAAATAAAATTGACTTGACTTGTGCTAAGCTAAACTAGACATCTTCTGGTCGTGGCTTCATTATTTGCATCCAGCCATGAGAGCGGTATCAATAACTCAGTTAATGTGGGTTTCTTGACATTAATGTTTTTAGTTAGCCTACCAAAGTAAACCACACCTTAAGCATAGACGTTGCAGATCTTAAAATACATAAATTAGTTACAATCATTTGGGTGAAATGAATTCCTGTGGTTATCCAGACTGTGTTGTAGTTGTAGTCAGCTAATGACTATTCCATATCTGATCATTCATTCAAATTCCCATCCAACAACACACATAGCCAGCAATAAAGTAAATTACAGAAATGCACGTTTTATTAAAACACAAATATTTAGTATGCTTTAAGCCCTGCAAAACCAGGAATTCATTTAATAAATTATTGTACAATAATACATCTTCATTACTGCTGACTGCTTCTTTCAGTGTTGTGGAGCTGATTGTAGGTATCCAGAGCCCACTGGAAAGTTTGTGTGTAGCAGATCTGTCTTTCTTTGACAGTCTGAACTCTGCAAAACATACAGAAGAGAAAACTCACTTAATTTACTTTGTGTTTTAAAGGAAGTGGAATTCATTATTATGGATGCTGTGATTATGCCTTCTTTTTATTAATAATTTCATCGCCAGTTAAAAGACAAGAATAGCAAAAGAATGAAACCCAAACTTACATGAATGCCTTCTGCTGACAGGAGCTGTGGGTCTTGGTTATGCCCGATACGAGATTTAATGGTAACCCCCGAGTGTAAAACTTGAAGCAGCAGTTTCCGGGTGCTAACTGCAGACCTTTGGCTGTGAGGAAGATAAAAGGATAATTTCATTATAAACATGTCAGTGAGAAATCATAAAACAATTAATGATGAGGCACAAACAGAGATCACTCACGCATGGCGTTGCAGCAGCAGGCGGTGAGCAGCAGCAGCCCCAGAGTGAAGTAGAGAGTCTTCATGATGATGTCGGCCAAAAGATGATGACGATGTTCTTCTTCTGTCTTTGCTGTGATCGACTCTTAGCACTACGTCTGATATAAATACTGTTTATTGTGGAGCTGAAATGTGTATGATCTCAGCCTTTCCATCCAAAAATTGAATCCTACCACGAAACATCAGGGCAGAATTTCCACACACCTCCTCAGCTTTCCACTGTGGAGACACACTCAAACAACTGCAACAACTGCAGTCTAGTTAGGGGAAGGAAGTACCAATAAGGGACAGGCCACAGTAATGATTGTAAAGATTAAAACATCTGAACCACGGAAAAGGGAAGTGTCTGTTCAGCATTTATCTTTACATCTATGTGCATATTTAGTTTGTCAGAAACATAACATAAGTTCTTCATTTACGTGTACTGAAAGTTTTTAACAGAAGTACAAAGAACACGCAAAGACCAGAAACACATTTTTATTTAGACTATACTCAAGTTTAAAGGTCATTTTGTTCTGAGTTTTATCATAAAATGAGGTTTTAAAATTGTTCCTTTTACATTTCCAGCACAGGTGGTAGCAGGGCTTCAAACCACAGAATGACAAGACGAGACTGATTTATATGACTTCAAAGTTTGAACATTTCACATTGTAAAATGGTATATTCCACCCACACCTGAATCAACTGGGCAAAGTAACCAACTGCCCAGGGGCCCAAGAGTGCTATGGCCCCAAGGGGTCCAATCTTCCTTTCTGGTTTGCACAAGTTCACACAGTGCTTCCCCAGGTCATGTTAGGATCATTTGCTGAGCTAAAGTGACAGCCTGTGAGACGCCGGGCTTCAATAAAGGTTCTCTAAATGGAGTTGACTAGCTGACAAGAATTTCTTTCATACAAATATAATATATATATAATATATAAAAATTGGGAATATGCACCCCTAAAGCCAACTATCAACTGACATGACACGGGCCTTAAGATATGTCCAGCTCAATATTTGATTTGTACCTGTGTCAAAATCCAGTTCATTATTTAAGTTTAGTGCTTTTAAGTGCTTATATGTGGCATACTCATAAATTAATGTTTTTCATCAAGTTATCCCGCAAAAAAACTACAGCCCATGTTTCTAGAAAAGAAAGAATACTTGGAATGTTGGGTAAATTGTGGCCCAACAGCATATTTTTTCCCCATATTGGTTTAATCTGGTCATGGTTCTACCAACAAAAGAAAACAGGGTCAGAAAAACTAAACTGCCAAAGTAAGTTTAGAGGTTAGTGGCTTTTTAAATGCAACAAGTACTGTAGGATTTTTTTGTCCTGGAGGACTGCTCAAGCTGAAATCTAAGAGCCTGCCAATTTTAAGCCAAAATGATCTCTTTTCATCTGAAATTTGACAAACTAGCTCTTGTTACAAAGTGACATTCTAACTACTCTAATTGTTTGCTATAAAAGGGTCTGTCTCACAGACTGTATATAAGAAGGTCTGTCTATGTTGCTTTGTTTCAAATTGCAGGATTATGTGTCATCGGGCTCTCTGTACAGAAACCGTCAATATACATGTAGGCTACTATTTTGGTTATTTTAAGTTCTGGGTTTGTTAGTAATGTATCAGAGGCCATGGGATTATACATACAAACACAAAATACCAACATAAAAATACTGGTTTCTGCCTCCTCCAGGGTAAACTACATTACTAGTCAGTTCTTCCCTTTATGCAAATCTGTCTGGTGTAGACCTAAGTGATGGAGATGGCCTCATGTTCACAAGATCTTATCACAGCTGTTTTCAGAAATGTTGTCATCTGTGACCTATTTAGATCACTTATGTGCATGCTTTTGCAGCCTCATCAATTTCCCCATCATCTGAGTGATTTGCATACTGTCAATGGGCTGACAATGTAATGCATGGGGCTTTTTTATATACTATATATATATATAACAAAATTATAAACGCAACACTTTTGTTTTTGCCCCCATTCTTCACGAGCTGAACTCAAAGATCTAAGACTTTCTCTATGTACACAAAAGGCCTATTTCTCTCAAAAAAAAATTTCACAAATCAGACAGCACAGCAGGGTATTGCACAGGAGTGCTTTAGGCTGGCCACAATAAAAGGCCACTCGAAAATGTGCAGTTCCATCACAGAGCACAATGCCACAGATGTTGCAGGTTTTGAGGGAGCATGCTATTGCTGACTGCAGGAATGTCCACCAGAGCTGTTGCCCATGAATTGAATGTTCATTTCTCTACCATAAGCTGTCTCCAAAGGCGTTTCAGAGAATTTGGCAGTACATCCAACCGGCCTCATAACCGCAGACCATGTGTAACCACACCAGCCCAGGACCTCCACATCCAGCATCTTCACCTCCAAGATCATCTGAGACCAGGCACCCGGACAGCTGCCACAACAATCAGTTTGCATAACCAAACAATTTCTGCTCAAATTGTCAGGAACCATCTCAGGGAAGCTGATCCGCATGCTTGTTGTCCTCATCGGGGTCTCGACCTGACTGCAACTTTGCACAGCTGTTGAAGAGGAGTGGACCAACATTCCACAGGCCACAATCTGATCAACTATGCGATGGAGATGTTTTGCACTGCGTGAGGCAAATGTTGGTCACACCAGATAGTGACTGGTTTCCGGACCCCCCCCCCCAATACAGTGAAACTGCACGCTTTAGAGTGGTCTTTTATTGTGGCCAGCCTAAGGCACTCCTGTGCAATCCCCATGCTGTCTGATCAGCATCTTGATATGCCACACCTGTGAGGTGGATGGATTATCTCAGCAAAGGAGAAGTGCTCACTAACACAGACTATGACAGATTTGTGAACAACATTTGAGAGAAATAGGCCTTTTCTGTACATAGAGAAAGTCTTAGAATTCTTTGAATTCAGCTCACGATGAATGGGGGCAAAAACAAAAGTGTTGCGTTTATAATTTTCTTCAGTATATAACATCCAGTATGTACATTTACTAATTTGGCAAACATGATTACTTCCTCTTCAAGGATAAATTTGAGATATATTTTGGCAGCTTCTCATATTTCAGAACATAGTAAACTAAAACTAAAACTCGACTTTGACAAAATATTAAAGAAAATGTCACTGAAATATATCTTATTTTATTGTCTGTTTATAGATTTTACCACTCTCTAGTGACAGTTTTCAGTTGTGAGATAGAAGAGAGGCAATACAAGTCAATCAAGTCAGTGGTCTCTGCACAAACCACAAATAAATACTATTACTAAGTGCAGGTTGCTGGGAAATGGGAGTTTGGGGCGACTCCATCAGTTATCACTGTGACCCAAAACAACAAAAACTTTGTACAGAGGAGCACTAGAAAGCATCCTGACTGAAAATACCACCAATTGGCATGGGATGTGCACGGCCCAGGACTGGAGGGCTCTGCAGCGGGTGATTAAAACTGCTCAGAAGATCATTGGTACCCATCTGCATCAGTGATATCTGTGGGAATGTGCCTGCGCAGAGTCCAAAGGATACAAAAGGACAGTACCCACCCAGCCACAGCCTTTTCACACTTTTTTTTGTCTGGCAAGAGATGCAGAAGTATCTGCTGTTGTACCATTAGACTACAGAGCTTCTTGATAGTAAAAGTTCTTTCTCAGCACTGTACCATGCAAAATTGTTAATTTCTGTATATCATTTTATAATTTTTGTATTAAATGTTTTCTTTGAGAGTATCATAAAGGGAACTACAAACTTCATCTCATTATACAACCCTTGTATAATGTTATTCTTCCCAATGTTACAGATTTTGCGTGTTTACTCTGTGCAATACGGTAAAACGGCCTCACTTATTCAGCAGGTACAGACGTGGGATCAGATTCCAGATTCCTGCATTTCGCTGAGAGAAACATGCCTGCTATGTTTGGCCTGGTTCCAGATCAGCGCTCTTCGACAGTATTTACGGGACTCCAGTTGTATAGCTCCCACAACGTCAGAAGACCCGCTGAAATTCAAAGTTGAAGGAGGAGACTGAAAGCATAAAACAACAAGAGGGTTGTTTCTTGTTTGCTGTCAGTTGGTGTTGACCTGTTTCATACATACTGTAACGTTAGTTTCAAACAGACTTCTTTTCAGGTAAGACATCAAACGACTTGCTCTGCATATAGCTGCTCTTCTACTTTGTTAAAACGTTAACAAGACAGTTTGTTCCTGCTAAAGTTAGCTTGTCATTCTAAGCTAACTTAGGCTAACTTAACGTTAAACTGGGCAACTTGAAATGAGCTAGCCAGAATTGACTCAAAGGACAGTGTTGCTAACAAGCAAGCTAACGTAGCTCCCTAAAAAGTTACAGGTTTGGCAGTGCTCGGAGAACCAGTTAAACTCAACTAACACAGGGTTATTGCTGTGTTGGCAGTGTTAGCAAGATAACGTTATGTCTTTATCTGACTGGCTGGCACTGACTGTGAATGTGTGTTTCATTTTAAACATGATCTGAGCTGAAACTGAAACGCTGAGCGTTGTTACGTAACATTTTATTTGGGATGACTTTAACTTAATGCTAAAGCCGTTTTATCAAATATTGTGTTTCCTATCTGTAGAAAAACGTCTGAATGCAAGCTTTTCTCATTAACGTTACTTACTTTTCTGTAACTCTGACGTGGCAATTTATGTAGGGGTAACATTAACCCCTATAGAAACTGCAATGGCGTGACTCTTGTTTGAATTAATAACTTTGTGCTTTAAGGTTTCGGTCCAATAACTCCTGAAATCTTAAATTACATATCCACTCTTTAATGTCACTGCCTTTGCATCTCAGTATGGAAGCTGGCGAGGAAAATACTGGCAAAGTCAACTTGAAAAGACAGAGAGCACCTCTGTCAGATTCTGAAGACAATGTCCTCTCACAATCAGGTTTGTTTGTACCTGGATTAACTGGAACGTGAAGGTTCACATGTATATCTTTATTAATACAGTATGTCTACATAGTACATATTTACAGTACAGTATGTCTATGTAGTACATACTTTTGTCCTGTTTCTATTTGATGTCTCAGAGGTGAATGATGGGCAGAAGCGTCGGCGTCTGGAGGCAGCCGGTGAGGAGAACCGTAGTCCTAAACCATCCTCCTCTGGACGACTAGCTGAGCTAGACACAAAGCCAGACACACCGATGGTTCCCTCAGTCCGGTCACGAGTCCAGCAACTCAGCCAGAGACGAGAGGGTAATCCTACCTTCGCAGGCATGCTAATGGCCTCCTCCTGCCCATTTATATTTCTGACTGTAGACTAAATATTAGAAATACCTCTCACTATAACACAATGCTATTCAACAAACTTCTGTTCACAAAATACATCCTCAAAAATGACCTTAAAGTTGCATCAACACCTCTAAAATGGATTCAACAAAAACCTTTTATGAAGGGAGGATTTACTGCAGAGCAGTTGTATTTGACTGCATGACTTTTAGCTAACGTAATAAACTGGCAACTGTGAGTGTATATATGTACATATATGGTCACACATGCATGGAGTATTGCTGTGTATTTTGGCAGGGTTTATAGTACTGCTCAAAATGGCAGCCAAGTTCAACAGTCAAGCTGGATTACCTGCATGAAAGATAAGAACTATTCTCAAGGTGTTGAGCAATCTGTGTCAAGCTGTTGTGACAGTGGGTGTTAAACAACTAGTGTAGTTTGTAACATCAACTGTTTCTTGTTTCAGGAGGAGCTCCCCTGGCCCAGCGTTGCCTGTCAGATCCTGGGGCTGACAGCCCATCAGCCATCATCCAGGAAAAGGGCTTCAGAGCTCATCTCCTCGGTGAGGATGCATCAGACATGTCACTGTTGGATATAGTGTTACTTTTCTATTTTCAAATCCCATGACAGTCTTTTACAGATATGGAAACCATAAAAGATCGAAGTCAATGCAAAAAGCTATTAAAGGCATAGTGGTCTTTAGCCCTCAGCTCAGACCTGACAGTGTCCTGAGGGTGTGAGGTTGGACTTCAGCTCACAGTCAGTGAAAGAATTTGCCACACCTAGCTGTAAAATCCTTAATAAAAATCATAGACAACTTGTTTCTTGGGATCCCTATTAGATTTTTCATTGACAACAACTATTTTTCCTGGGGGACATATTCAAATAAAATACATGTAGTCTGCAATTTTTGCAATGACACTACTTCTTTAGCTGTTTGTTAAAACCTTTTTGTTGTATATTCTTAAGATATATATTTTTTCATAGCATTAGTCTTTGGTTGGGGTAGAGTTATGTAACCGTTCCTCACCTCTCTTGATTGATAACTATATTTCAGTGAAAAAAGCTGAAGATCGACTCTCTCTTTGCAGTGTGTCGTTGAGCCAAAAACAATAGCTACATTTAAGCTTGAACACATTTTTAAACGACATAGTCTTTGGCTTTTTTTAAATGTAGTTTATTCCTCATAGTATTATTTAAATCATCACCATTAGTTGACAGTGTATACACAGTGGTATTATCAACACAGATAGTTAAGTGGCATGCTATTAATAAATGCAGAGAAAAGCAACGGCCCTCTGCAACTAGTACAGAGAAGCTAAAATATAGCTAACATGATTGGGATATGAGTTCCCGTATAAGCACTGTGGCTGGCAAGGTATTTAGAGTAAGTAAGAAAAGATGGTTGAAGAAACTCGCAATTGTGTTACAAAAAAAGAGAGCCCGAGAGAAGCAGATTTGTAGTGTGTTGCTTAAGTTTTACATGAACATGTATGTAGATTGAAGGTAATACTTATGTGACCTTTTTTTGATCCTTTTAGCCATTCATAATTGGTAGCAGACAAATTGGTAAACAATACTGAACATTCATTAGTTTAAAAGATGTGAATAGTGTGTTATTGCCATTGTGCTACAAAAAAACCCTCAGAAGATAAAACTACGGTGAGTGCATTAACTCATTTCCAGAGACAATAACATAGGAGGAGACTGTTTAGCATATTTTGCTGCCCTGGTAGGGATAGCTTACTGCAATATATTTTTGAGAAGATCCCCCAATGAAATATATAGAGTTAAATTTGGATTGATTTCTATTAATGTTTGAAATCTCTATAAATGTTTTCACTCAAGGTGAGGGAGAATTTAATCAGCGAATGGAGCGATTTAAAGTGCCAGTCTTCCAGGCTAGCCTGGGCTCCACGCTGAGCCCTGCCAACCCCTGCCCTGAGATCCGCTCCAACTTTGTATCTGGCATCCAGAATAAACTCCACAGCAGTACAACTCCCAGCTCCAAACAGGCTTCTCGCATTCGCCAGGTTGGTTCAGGGGCTTTTATTACTGAAATGCAAATTACTTAATTCTACACCATTCTAGCTCAAATTCTTGTAACTCGATGGGCAAAGTAACTCAAAATCCTGTGGGATAAATCATTTACACATACATTATTTGTTAGACTACTGTTAAAATCTTTCAAAGTTTAACCTGCTAGCAGCTGCAGTACCCTTCATTTTATGAAAAGAATCCAATTGTGCTGTTTGTACTTAAATTATTTTTGTCGGAGTACCTGTAGAGTTTATGTCTGACATGGTTTCACTGATCAGGAACGTGAGCAAGAGCTGAACCAGCTGCATTTCCAACCAATCAGTGAGAATGCCTGGCTGAAAAGGAGCAGCTCTGATCCCTCGTTAAATCAGGTGGGTTTGTGATCGTAATATTTTGTGTTTCAAATATTCAACAATTGAACAATTAATCAAAATATTATTGAAATCACATTTTTTTGTTTGGTCAAACTAAAATGTGTCATAACCTTTCCTGTGGCGCTTGTGGAAATATGTTTGTTTGGTACAGAAAGCAAAAATAAATTAAATAATAAAAAAACTAATTAAAACTAAATCTCTTATATTGAAGTACATGTAGTTGAGTTGGCTCATAAACCATATATAGACCAAAGCAAACTCGTGTAGTTCCTAGCTGTTTTCAGTAGTTTTCTGATACTGTCAGAAGTAGCTGAGAGAAGAGAAGGGTTAGGCCTTAGTGTTTGGATACTTTGCAGATTCTGTGGGTGGAATGAAGAAAGAAATGATAGGTATCACATATGCAAATTGGGTGCCCCCCCTTTGGTCAGCAAGTATGTCCATCAGTAACAGACTCTCCAGATCAATGACATCTTATGTCTTATTTTTGTGGACGTTTCTTTGTTTAGTGAGCCATTTGCCCAGTTTGTTGAGTGTTTTTTACACACTAGCTTATGTAAACATTAGCAGGGAAGGACCCCTCCTGGCCCCTCATCTCCCTCCTCCTGGGTTCCTAGATCTAGAAGGAGAGTTCAGTGGCCTCCCATGCAGCCCTGGGATGTGAGTCTGTGACCAAATAACTTCACTTTTGTGCTTTGAAACATGGCCAATGCTTAGAGCCACAAAATGGGCAGCATTGATTTGCGCAGTGATAAGAATTAAATACCAGAATAAGGTCATAATCAGCATCAAGTATACTACTTTTGTTTTCATAATTACCCATTTACATGGCTCTAGTTGGCTCTTTTTTGTCTTTTCGAAGAAGTGCACTAAAATAGTCTGGTGTGGTTTGGGGGGATTGGTTTTTCACTTGACACATAATGAACAGTAGCTAACCTTCTCATTTGAGATGTCATAGTGGGGTCATGAAAAGGTAACAGGCTACTTAGAGATGAATGTCACAATTTCACAATTTGTTTCATATATTTTATTGGAAATTATATCATTATACCTGTAATATGCAGTAACCTTCGAAGGGGTTTGTGAACATGTATGTTGACTTTTCAGCATAACTCCACCATGTCATTAATTGCTCTACCACTGGTTACAATGGGCCTCTTCTCCCTTATCCTTTTTTTTTTCTTCTCGTCGCATTCTTGGCACTGTTTCTCTGGTTGTTGGGCACATGACCTAAATCACAATAACTACAAGATACAGAATTTTCTTTGTTTGTATGTTTAGTTGCATTGATAAAGAAAGCCCTGCTCTGCTTTACTGTGTCAAATTTGTGTATCCTGTTACATTGTTGCTTCCGACAGGCGGATGGTGATGCTGAGATGAAAGATGGCAGTTTCACTGAAGCTTCTACATCAAGAGTAAAGAAGCAATCTTCAGATGGGACAGGTAAGACTTTTGACATCAAATTGACTTGTGTTTTTCCAACATAATATCTTACACTAAATATTTAAAACATTTGGCACCTTCACTTCTATATAATAAAATAGCTGTGAATACTCAGTACCAGCTCTATATATAAGTATATTGAGTGTGAAGGTTAGGTAGCCTAGTGTTGAGATGTGAGACTACTTTTTCAACAGGTGAAAAGGCCCTCAGTGACTCTGAAGCTGCTGCAGCATCTGTAGAGCTTGATAACTCGAATGAAGGGCAGCTGGAAATGGAATTGAAGGAGCAAAATACTCATCAGGCTGAAGAAGCCGGGGAGGAGAAAAAGCACAAGGCTTCGGTTGGAAATGAGGAAATGCAGCTAGGGCCCCAACAACCACAGACCCAGTCTGTATTGAAGTTGTCTTTTAGCGAGGATCAGAGTTTCTCCAGATCATCTTTTGGTGAGGACCAGAATGTGTCAGAGTTGCCTATAGGTGAAGAGCAGAGCTTGCTAGAATCAACGGAGGACTCCTACATGAAGGAAACAGGTGAGGTTTCCAAAGTAACTGAACAGGGCGGGTCTGAGGAGTTTTCAGTTGAAGAATTTGATGACCTTGATGGTTCTTCATACAGTGAAGATGTGATTGAGCCTTCAACAGATGAGGAGTCAAGGTCATGGAGATATCCTCAACATAAGGTGTGCAAGGAGGAAGAGTCTATAGTTGAAGAACAGGAGGAATATGCGTGCGTTAAAGAGGAGAGGGTGGATTTGGAGTCAACCAGAGTAGGAAAAGATAAAGGAGGCAGCGTTGCAGATCACAGTGAACCCTCTGACTCCCAGGATGGTGAATGTTATTTGGATGATGTCTCTGCTGAGATTGCTGACTCCTCTGAAATGCAGAAAGATGAGAAACCCAGACTTGAGGAGCAAGATTTAGAGTCAGAGAGCTGGTTAGATGACCCTGTGAAGGACCAGTCTACTTTAAATGAGGGAGCAGTTACAGGAGATATTGACATCTTTACAATTAAGCAAGACCAGAAAGACAGAGAAGGATGTACTCATAAGGATGATGTATGTCAACAGTCAAAGGGGATCCAGACAGTCAATATAAAAGAAGAGAACATGAATCTAGAGTCAGACAGAAGAGGCCAAAAAAGCGGAGTGAAACAAACCGAGGCATCTCGTTTTGCATGTGTGGCTGAGGCTCTGATAGAAACACAGACTGGGTATACACAGTTTGAAAGAAATATTGAAGATGTAGCAAAACCTAAAGCAGAGACTCAGGCCGAATCACCAGACATTAATGGAAGTGATGGAGCTCAGTGTTTGATAGAGTCCCAGGTGTCAGAACCCCTTTTGGAGAGAGAGGAAATGGAGCAAGATGCAGAAAGGCAGGGTGCTATAAATGCAGTGACCGGAAAAACCTACAACACAGAGGGAGGAGAGAGCTCTAAGAAAGTCACCTTTATCCTGGAGCCTGAGCTAATCAATGACTCAACCCTGTCTGAGACCAATACTTCCATGGAGTCCAGGGCAGAGACAAGCATGTCGGGTGAGAACAATAAAGATGTAGGTGTTAGCACCTGGGCTTCCTGGACACCCTAGGAGATGTGGAGCACAGTGGTGAAGTCATTTGTTTGTTAGACAGAAATCACTGGTCATTGGCACACTGCGTACTGGGTTTATGCACAGGTGTTGTTTGGAGACATTTGTATGGCTGGTTTTGTCTTACTCGAAAAATGACACAATTCTCGACACAAGTAATAAGTAGAGAGAACAATATGGGGCCACGAGCACACAATTGTTACAGCACAGATGCATGTATGGCACCCATTGATTGTGGGTTTTCTTTACCCTTCCTCACCGGCAATCTAGGTAGTCCTTATTTGTTTTAGAAGGTGACTTGATAGATTTGTGAATGTTTCTGTCCAAAGATGCTGAACTAAGCTCTCATGATGAGACCAACACTGCTGAAATAATCGACCAGATGTTTGAGGAGGTTCTGGAATATGCTGGAAGGATGGAGGAGGGGAGGGCGGATGATGACGACATTGAGGACTACGACAGTGGGATTTGCGCTTGTTCTGCAGACAAAGATAAGATGGAAACGGAGTTAGAGAAAGAGAAAAGTGAAGAAGAGGCGGAAACCAAAGAAGAAGAGTGTGATGAGAGCAAGAAGCTTGAAAGCAACGGAGATGAGCTGCTGACTTTTCCTCCTGACGGCATCCTCTCTCCCCTCAGCAAGTCTGTAGAGGCCGTGGTCACCCCTCTAGTAAGATTAAGTCATAACTTTGAGCTGTTGATACTTTCCATTTCCATTAGAGGAGCTTTCTGGATTAATAGCTGTGTTAATGTTCCATATTCACCCAACAGCGGCTGGCAGCGAGCCAGATGTCCAATACTCCATCTCTGCTCGTGACTCCAGAAGAGACCACTACCCCTCCTGCTCCTCTATACAGGTACAGCTAAAACAGTAGCAACATAAAAAATAGTTCAAATTCAAAATCTCTTTGGAATAAACTCTGAGTCATCGGTCATGAATCATCTGTTTTGTCTTTTGTCTTCGGTCAACACTGTAACTGCAAGAGCACTGCTAAATGAAGTTTAAGATAAAAACTCACTTATGAATATGTTATGTAGAACTTTGAAGATGTAAATATTGGACCAGCGGGCCCATAATCCTGAAGCTATAATTTGACTTCATTATATGGGTCCAGATAGGATAAATAGGGTTTTGGTTGCCGTACTGTTGAAATGTATGTCTGTATTTAAAGGCTGCTTAATTTTTAATCATGCAATTATATGAACATGACATGTCAGATTGTATTGTCATTATTTTCTTCTCACTCATTACTGTTTCTTCAGCTTTTCTTTCAAGTATAGGAGCTGTACAGTCAGTAACAATCCTCAATTTGTGGTTATTTTGTTAACATACTTTATGCTTAAATTTGACTGTATGTTGACTGATCGGTTGTTCTGTGATTGACAGTATTGATGCCTACCGCACACAACGACAGAGTAAGCTGCCCACCACTCAGAGTGTCTCTCCTGGGGTTCGGAGACGAGCTCCAGAGATGTCCCAACCTCAGCCCTCTGTCAACACCAAGGAGAAAATCAAGGTGTGTTTTAGCTAATCTAATTTAAGAAGGCCAATCCATTGACTGTTGTTAATCAACTCACAGTTAGTAGGGCTGTCAGTATTCAGAATGATTCAGAATCCATTAGTCTAGTCACTTGTAAATGTAAACTGCGCTACAACTGCCGAAATTGACCTCCTTTTTGATTTTAATTAAATCCAGTATAGGTCCTGAGTAACCCTCAGTCTTTCATATTGTCCTGTTTGTTCAGGCTCTTAATGAAGAAGCAGGGAAGCTGCAGACTGTGGTCAACCAGACCCTGCAGGCTCTGAGCTGCTGTACCGATGAGGAGCACGGACGAGGCTCACTGGAAGAGGCTGAAGCTGAGAAGCTACTGCTGGTCTCCTGTATGTAGATTTTTGGTTTAATAGTCCCATTTTTGTGTACCTTTTAGATAGGAAGCTGTATTATTCTGTTAAAGATTTTACATACAGTTGATAAAATAATATAATAAACAGAGTAGCAAGAGACAGCTACAAAACATACATTTATTTGATGTCAATTGCATTTACACCTTTTGTTTCAAAGCCTAAATAATTATATTCAAAGCAATAACAAAAGCATATTTCTTCATTTTCTATTATCTATCTGTGTTTCTTATTATTCTTGTCATTCACTTGTTTCAGGCGAGAAACGTTCTGCCCTGTTGGCAGAGGTGGCCAGACTGAGGGAGGAGAAGAACTCCGAGTCAGGAGAGGCAGCAGGGGAGGACAAGGACTGTGTTTCCCAGCAGCCCTGCAGAGGGACTGTCAGCATCACAAACATTCAGTTGCCTCTCAAGGTTGAATTTGTCTGCTCCTCCTACAACCGCACAGGTAGCACAGCAAGAACATTTCTTTCAACAATTTTTTTTTTGATTATGTGTAATTTTTAATTGCCTCATAATTAACATTATTGATACAAAAAACTTCTGAATTTCAAAATTCAGGGCTAAATTAACTCAAATGTAGAGGTTGACATACACTTTATAAGAACTGATTTGTTTGTGTACACATGTAGGTCGGCCAAGTCACTACTTCTTTGTCCTGATCCGCTACGGGCCCTGCAACATTGTGGCCACGCCACTGGCCACGGCTGCTGATGCTCAAAATGGAGACACCATCTCCTTCCCTACTTCTGTCACTCTGTAAGCTGCCGTTCATCAGCTGGTTGTGGTGACTTTATTTTACAAGTCTTATGATGCTTTTAGCACTCATTTGCTGTGTTTACATATTGACAGTGTGTATTTTATTTATTTTTATTTTTTTCTCACAAGCAGAACAATGTTTTCAGCTTCAATCAGTGATGGACACCACTGGATAGCTCGGTTCACATTTATATTTTGTTAAATGATTAATGAATGGCTACATCCAGGCTACTTTAGCCAAATTGGGGAAGTTTCATTTTCAGGATCTAAAATATGACTTTCCCCGCGACCCTGTACGCAGGATAAGCGGTTGACGATAGATGGGTGGAAAAATGACTTTGCTCACTAGCCCTTGTATTTGTAGAAAATTCTGACTGTATGAATGTGGTGATGGGGATATATAGAGTAATGTATTGCTTTGTTTGTCTTCTTGATATGTCAGGAAGGATATTCGCTCATCCTTTGAGATTGATGTGGAAGTCTACAGCCTGGTGAGACAAAACATTTGCCATTTTGATTTGGAGTAATTCTTTGGTACTAATTAATTGAAATTAATAGAATAGCGAGGTGGTTGTGAAAGTATTTTTCTCAGTGTAAATCACATTTCATTTTTGTGTTACTTGTAGCCTATGCTCCGTAACAAAGACACATGGGAGTATTTTATATGATTGTGTGTAGGCTTATGTAATGGCCATGAATTACAAATATTTTAAGTTTCTGAAAAATCATGTTTATTCTGGATGTAGGTGGGGATGTTATAGACACAATCATGAGATTTTAGAGTACAATTGTCATACAAATAGCTGCAATTAACTTGATTTAAAGGTGGAATAAGCGATTCTGGAGACATCTAACACGATGACAGATACCATTCTATATAGTGAACGACACAGCAAGTAGTGTAACGAACGTTAGTTAAGTTGTGGGTTAGCAAACTGTCGCTACAGCTGCTGCTGTGAAGCTAACGTGCAGAGAGGACGAGACGGTCCCAGAGCAGCACAGCAGCTCCAGACAGCGATAACTCTCCTGCTGCTACAGCTAACATCACAACAACAGCATGTCTTGGTGAACTAGAAAGGAAGCTGAATGTCTGTGGGCAACTCATTTAACTTTTCTAGATACAGAGGTCTGGCTGGGATAGTGTTGCGGGCCACTTTTGTTTGTTTCCCATTTACAGACCCAGGCCTGTGTACAAACACCAGATTTGTTTCTAGCTAGCGGACTGTGAGGAGATATTCAGAGAATTTGACAAAAAGACTTATTAGAATAGAATCGCTTACCCCACCTTTTAATTATTTTTTTTCTATACTGTCCTCTTTACTGTACTCACACAGCGGTGCTGCTGTGTTTGGTTTTGCAACTAGGCCTACGTTATAGTTTGCGCTTGTGTGCATTGTAAACAATGTTCCACCTCCAGCTCTGCTGAACAGTTGTTCTAAAACTGTTATGCAGGCCTACCTAATGTAATGAAAAAGGTTCAAGAAGACAGATAATGATTTAGATTTAATTTTCAAAAACTAAAATACAAAGCCATGTTTTCATTCAAGCATTTAATGTCAACTTAATTAGAAAAGCTGGATGGAAGGGACATCAAACAATTTCAACAAAACTTTATCACATCAACACATCAGTAAAAATGTTTTTCACTTGTATGAAGGGTTTTTTCCTGACATTGGAAGCTCTTGCTCAGGTAGACAAATTATTTGCCTTAACCCAGCAGATGGACCCTCACCTGTAGGATCCAAAATGTGGTACAGTGTACATCCACGCAGCTCACCACCCGCTCCTGTAGAATAAAGCAAGAGGGTTTATTAATTAATCCACTTCACCTCATACAAAAATAAACTTGGTGAAAACTAAAAGAAAAGTCCACCATTCATCTCGGGATGCTCCAAAAGTCCACAACAAGCTCTGAAAGCTGTGCAGCTCCAGTCTGCACTTGCAGTTACCTGCTGACCAATAGTGTCATTAAGTGTTGGCTGGCGGGACGTATGTGTATTTCTTTATTTTGCATCACAGGAAACAAAATCTAATTGTAATAATTCAAAGTAAACATAATATATTAAGAATATAAGCAAAACAAACTAAATATCAACATGTAAATAATTAACTGCAAAACGTCCCTTGATTATGGAATCTACTGTGTAAATATTGGCTTTACCTCAAATAATCAAGATCAGGCGATCATGGAATAATTGCAACAGGCCTCATTGAAACCATGTTTTTTCTAGAGTGGCTGTTGGTAAGTCTAGTGGAACCAGTTCCACAGTCATGGTGAATGTAGGATTTAAAGGTACATTAAGTCAGGGCTAGAGAATAGTGTCTCAACTTTATTTAACTGTTGTTTTTTTTACAGCTTTTTTTTAGTTGTAGAAAGTTGTTAAATGCACAGCATTGTTACATCTCATGTAATTTCTAGATTTTTAATGTGCCTGTTTTTGTGCCATCTAGTCCCACACTTCAGGTAGTAACTGCAGCACGGATCGGACCACCACCAAGTCACGGGTAAGTGGGTGAGCCAAATAATGAGCCACGTGTGTGATTATCAATGACAGTCTAATTTATTAATGGTGTCTTCACATATTCAGGTCACACCAAGAAAGCTTCTGAATACTATCACTGTGAGTATCCAGCTATTACACTGTGTCTTGTTTTATTAGTTTTTTCCCCCCACCTCTCTTGGAAACATTACCTAAACCTTTTTCCTTTATTTTTAACAGAGATCTGGTCACAGTCTGACATGTAAGTAGAATATTATTTTGGTCAGTATTAATTTAAGAGCTTAATTTTAACCCTGCTTAACTCAACTCAACAGCAACTCTAGGACAGTAGCTAATACATGTTTAGAGAACATTTGGTATACAAAAAATAAAATGTGAATTTGATATGGAGCCCCTACTTTGTGCCAAATAACCTTCAGTACACTTTATTTTAATGGGCAGATCCAGCAAAAAGATGGTACTCCTGTCAGTAACAGTCAAATTTTTGTTACTGACCTGAACAATTTTTACTATGGATTTGACACACCAGATAGCAGGACAGAATGTGATGACGTGCAACAATTTTCATGTAGAGACATCAGTGAGGATGATGTGGCTTAAATTTAAGACCAACAAGACTGCCTAGATGGTCTAAAAGCCCGTCCCCTCAAAGACTGTGCTCCTCAACGTAAAGGAATTTTTGCAAGATTGTTTCGGTGCCTCGCACAGTTCCAAAATCATTTCATGTCAAGCTTCCCACAAGGCTGTGTTCTTTCCCCTGTGCCGTTCTCTGTCATTACCAAAACATTTATGATTAATTTAGAATCTTTAAGTATGCTGATGACATGGCCTTAGTTAGTTGGCCTTTTAGATATAACAGACTCTTTAGGTGAAGCTGCCTTTCTGGCCCTCAGCAAACCCCAAAAGGCCTTTTTATGCGACGGGACGAGAAAGAAGGCGGGGAGTATCCTGGAAGATAGCTTTCATCCGCTCTTCAGCCAGTTTGAGCCTTTAAGTTCTGGGAGGCGTCCCTCTGGCAACTAAAAATGTATTTAAGATGTCCTTCATCCCAAGTGCCACTAATATTGTGAACTCCACAAAGCTACAGATATTAACATGAACTGTTTTTAATATGTAATGTGACCTTGTCTATGTGTGTGCTATATTAACTGCTTGTTTGTTTCCCACATGGACAATAAACATTCTGTTTGGTTCTAAACTTCACTAACTGAATAAACCATCAATGGAAAACATGTATTTTGCTGACAGATCATTTCATGTTTGTTGTGCACTTCTTTGTCCTTCAGCTGCTGCTCTTCCTGCTCTCAACACTCGTCGCTCCAGTAACTTTTGTCTGGTGGGCTCCCATAAGATCACATTGGCCTCCCTGGGACACAGCAAGTTCCCTCTGGATAAGGTAATAATCTGTCTCGATATTGATGGAAGCACTGCTCTCACTGTTTTTGGCCTCTTCGGGGAATTAAAGGTTAATACGTGGCTTTCCTACTCTGGGCCAGAAGATTGTGTCTTCTGCAGAAATGTACTGGGTAGCGTTGGTGAAAAGCAGGATTGTTGCTCAGTAATTTTCAAAGTTACCAACCAATAGAACCTACAGGGATCTTGTGAATTTCAATGATATAAAACAGCCCTAGCCATTTCAACTAAAATATGTTTGTCAAGTTCTTTTTAATTTCATATGCAGTTTGGTAGTTTTTAATTGAATCATAGCATTCAGAAGGGAAAAGCATGGCCCAGGTAACACATTCACTTCACCAGGTTTTGCACAAGTACAGTAGCACCACCAGACCACACTTTTGGTATTTTTATAATTCTGTTAGAAGTTTCTACACACAGGTGGGCTCACTGGTGATGTAACGTTCTGCCCCTCCCTGTCTGCCTCCCCCCCCCCTCTGTCTTGCTTCCTCCATTCAGATGAAATTTGAAGGCAAAATCAGGAGGCTGCTGGGAGATGAATTTCAGGAAAAGGTTTCCCACTTTTCACAACACTGTCGGTCCTTCACCTCTCATCGTTTCCCTCTGCTCCTCAGCAAAAATTAACCTACACTCTGACTCGTGATTTCCGTCATGCAAATTAACCGCCGCCTCAGCCTTAACTGTGTTGTTTGTGGTCAATTCTTATTAGTTTACATGATATCTGGGAAGAAAATCACTGCATAGAAACTACATTTTTAATCAAGTGTCATTTCATCTGTTAAGTTCTTTCTGGTGTGTGTGTGTGTGTGTGTGTGGGGGTGTGTGTGTGCGGGCCAGCCGTCTAAATATACAAGAAGAATTTCACTCCAAAATGCTGTTCTCACCATTGTGATTCCTGCTCATAATTACACAGTAAATCTAACGGTCACAAATGAAATCTTTTAAGACTTACAAGTTGTGAACACATCGGGTCACAGTTTTACAAAAACAGGTAGCTTCTCTATAGAGAAGTCAACGAAGAGCATGTAATGAAATTCTTCAAAATATTCTTTGTCTGTTTCTTGCTGTCTGTCATGTCGTACCAGTTTAACAGTGTGTCTCCTCCCCGGACCACAGGTGCCTTTTCTCTCTCCTCTAGAGGGCAGCATCTACCTGCAACTGGACAGTGAAAGTCACTCTAATGTGCAGCACCAAGGCTTCCTGGTTAGTAATGTCATGTTGCAATTTAGTCCCATAAGGTTAGGGTTAAGTAAATTGGGTGAGAGAATCTCATAAATGTCATAATTATTTCAAGGAAGTGTCGGTATGTTAAACCAAACAGAGAACTTCAGTCTTTGCTAAACTCTACATAAAACACCTTTCCACTTCAAATCAGACAAAATAAATTCCCTCAAATGTTACAAACTGTTTCAAACTGCATATTTGTTGCATTAAATTCACTCCTCTTTTTTTGTGGTTTTGTTCCAAGACAATGTTTGAGTTGATCAGTGGATATGGGGTGTGGCATCGCCGATATTTTGTTCTGGAGGGATGCAACATGTACTACTGGAACCACCCCAATGACAGAGAAACAAAGGTAAAGATAGACGAACGGACAGACTTTGCACACAAAGCCACCAAGTCACTTTTAATTGATGTCAATTTGTTTTAACACCCCAGGACGCAGAGGGCAGCATTTCTCTGTCCAGCTCTCCCAGTCAGTGTGTCAGGCCTGTGGAGAGGGACTTGTGTGCGCGACCTTTCACCTTTGAGCTAGTGAGCAACACCCCGCAGCAGCAGCAGGATGACAGCCAGGATGCCTTTGCCAAGTAAGTTTGAATAGAAACTTTACCCCACCCTTGAGTTAGTGAAGTGTAAATAGACAACATTTGTTTTAGTTATAATTGAGAGCTTCAAAACGTATGTCGGGATTTGTTTTTTGTGTTGTTGACTTGTAATCAACATGCTTTCAATGTGTGAAGTTGGACATTTTGGACAATATAGAATAATATATGCAATTAGCTTGAAGCATGTTACTCTTATGGCTGCAACCAGCTAGTGATGTCACAGGGGAGGGTGTTTTTACATTTGACAGTTGATGGGAAACTTCTGTGACATCAGTGATTGGGTTTTGCCTAGAAATGTTTTTTGTAACAGTGTAATTACTATTGAAAAAGACACGCAGGCTCTACACTCTACTAAATCTACATTATGTGCCACTGAATGTGCTCTTTAATTTGGGGGGGTGATTTTACACTAAGTTTACCAAAGTACACCGATCACTGTAACTGATAGATAACACACGCATATATAACATGCCTGGCTTCTTTAACAGTTCTTTTAATGGTCCCATGATCACAAACTGATGGATGTTGTTCTTGTCCAGGTGTTGGTTTTCAGCTGACACCAAACAGGAAAGGCTGGACTGGATGGAGAAACTCACCCAAGCTCTTCTGGACCATCACACATGGAACCGAACGTCAGGACGTCAGCAGCCCAACACGTCCAGCAGTTGGAACTTGAGGGAGAGCATACTGTAAATACATCACTAAGCCAAAAGACCTGCTCACATGCGATCTGTTGCAGTTTCTGCTGCCTTGGATCTGTGATAGCACCCTGGAAGCAGCCTTTAAATGGCAGGTAGATGAGCTGACATCAGGCTTTAGATTCTTTATCTCAGAGCTGCAGGAGATGAGCCTGTTCTTTGTAGGCTCCGTTTCACTGTTGAAATGAAAGTGTCAAATTACAAACAGTTGGCAAGGCAAAACGTTATGTATCTTATGTTGATTTATCTTTGGGAGATATCTATTTGATTTTCATACAGTTTGTTTCTTTTAACCTGAATCCAATCATTACTGTTGGTATTTGCTAAGTTACAGTTGCCATTTGAAAAGTTTTAGTTTTTCTTTATCATCATTTTGTGGAAATTAGGTTTTATTTTGACTTGTTTCTCTGTGGCAATCAGCTGCTTTAGCCATTGTTGGTAATATTATTTGGTCACTTTCAAGAGCGACGGTGAACCTTCTCTTGTAGCTTATATATATATTTGAAGTAATTTACACATATTTAGATTAATATTGTATTTTTGTATCGTTTGAACTGGAAGGATAAATAAAAAAACTAATAAATATTGAAGAAGGAAATTTTACACTCTAGTAAACTAACCTAGGGTGAGAATGTATTAGAAGAGGTGTTGGAATGGGAGCTTTCTTGATAATGGGCCCAGTCAATCAATTCTAGGTGGAAGTTAGCGCAGGATTTTTGTTCCACTGAACCAACATATATTTGGTCGTTAATTCTCTGAAATGTGACAGAACAACACTTTTGCCTGTGTGCCTTTTTTCCTGAAGGAATAACCAGTCAAAATCTGTATCTATCCCTCTTGTCAGTACGTGTCACTGGCATCTTGTTTTTTTTTTACCTTTTTCCCAGTGGCCTGAAGTGGTCATTCTTATTCCATATTCAAGTACATGATTTGTGTTACTCACACACACAAACCCATATATTTACATGTTTAAACCCATATTATATGTGTAATACAGTGGGTGAGAGATCTAATGAGGTAAAAGAAGGGGCCGTAATGATGCTGCTGCAATGAATGTAGTTTGTTCTGTCCTGTCCCTATGTCCTGTTCTTTTTCATGTATTTCCACTTATCACTCTGTCTCTTTGTTCTAAATGTTATTCGTGTGAACTCTCATTCTATGCAGTTAATTGAAGGTACCAATAAAATAAATGGATTGAAATTGCTACCAAACTGTTTAAATTGATAGACTTGACCGATTATAACACTGTATCACGTTGATATTTCCATTTTCTCTTCAATAGAAAACCTGTTAAAGTGGGTGCACATTGTTATTTTTAACAGATGTCACAGACAAGTAGATTTAATGTGTTGAAATACTTTATTTCTCACCCCATTCTTCTCCAGCGTGTATACATTGCCTGGTGGAACTATAGATCTATACATACGGAGCCTGAGAGACTCTGGCAGGAAGGCGGCTCAGGTCAGGAATGTCATACAGGAAGTGGTCTGGAATTAGACTTCCTGTTAGTCCCATAGCTCCTTTGGGCGGAGGTGTTGCAGGGTGTTATGGAGCTCAAGGTGATGACAACAACAAGGGGAGGGGAGCACTTGATTCTGCTTACAGAACACAGCTATGTTGAACTGGCAACACTGGCTGTTTCAGCGTTCTTATACACTGGGTGCTGGGCAGTGGTTAGTACAGTGAATTTCTATGGGTTTGTCAGATTTTGGGGTAGTAATTTAAGCTCAGTACATAAAGTTAATGCAAATAGAAGCTAGAGGAAAGGTCTGATGACCAGGAACATCCACTGTAAATTTCAAATCAACATGACCAGTAGTTGGTGAAATATTATGCTTTGGATCATGTGTGAATGGCTGATGGACCAGTCCAAATGTATAAAAGTTACAACACTGGTGTCATTTGTTTGGATGCGAGATGTCATATTGGAGTGATTTCATCCTTTTTGGACGGGCTGTGAATGCAGATGAGATTATTGTTAGATCTACAGCAGAGGGAGTAACTGAGCAACCAGAATTACAGATGGGGGGGGGACTCGCTGTCAGTGTGACAAGACTAAAGAACAGCATGTCATCGGCCTCGTCCTTAGCAATGTGGTCCCACCCTGACAGGAATACACTCTGCACAACATCCTGGTGTGCCAGCCCTGGCTCTGTCCCTTGATGGCTCCGGAGGAAATTGTTCGTGCGTGGCAAAGATCTGAGAAATGATACTGAGGAGGCTGGTCTTGTTACTGTGACTAAGAAATGGGCAACTACCTTGATCAGTATGGATATTTTAGTCTGATTCCACACAACTTTGTTTAATATAGAATTGCATCCTGTGGTCCAACGCTCTTAACACAAAGAGAGTAAGGTACTGTGAAAAAATCAGGAGTCAGAAAAGGGGGAACAGTATTGTCATTTTTAATTTTGTTGAAAAGAATTCTGACATTCTGGGTTTTATGGCCTTTTTTTATGATCATGTAATGGAAAATGTGTCCATTTAAAAAATGTGTGAAATTTAGTAGTCCATTCCAATACCGGTAAAACTCCACGAGTATTGATACCAATTCAATACCACGGTAAAAAGCAAAACAATAGTGCTTCAACATGCACTCTTTTATTAAAAGCATTTGAACATTACAAAAAAAAACAACTAACCGCTGTGAAAGTTGTGTGAGGATGTCCAGGCAGAGGAATACGGAAGCCCTAAGAAGCCATCTATTCAAATATTTTTCTTTCTCCCGTTTTCCCGTGATAATGGGATAATTATCTTGAGATAACAAATGCTGTGTTCTTGTGATAACGGGATCATTTTCTCAAGATCACAAAATAATTACCCTGTTACCACAGGAAAATGTAAAAAAAAAAAAATGGATGACCTCTTAGGGCTTCCATAGATGTGAATTGATGGCAGTATATTCATAAATGAGCGAGCTGTTATGTCCTGAAATTACAACCTTGCACTGTTGTACAGATGTAATTGATCACCCAAGTCTGCAGTTCCCCTTGAGTGCATCTTTCAGCTCATTGTTTTGATTCACTCTCACGCTCTCATTGCGTCCTTTCCAGCAGCAGAGGGCCAGAAACACGACATCAAGTAGATGCTAAAGTTGCTCTGTATCTGCCAAATGTGTATGTGCAAGTATATGCAAGTTCGCCATCAACTTTTAATGTGATAAAATGTCAGTATTATGTTCACAGCTTGTCTCCTCTGACTCCAAGAAATCTGTCTTTGCATAATTAAATTGGTGTACATCATTTTAATTCTTTATGCTTGAGATAGTGGCAGTAACCATGGGGAGGGTGAAAAATTAGGTTCCCTCCCTACCAAAATAATATCTGTACAGCCCCTAACATTCAACAACCCATATTAGTCACTTCCTACACAAGCTTTCTCAGAGTCTGTTCTTTCGCAGCGTTTTCCTTTGTTGAGAGAAATTGTTATCCAAACACAACTCACAGAGCGCCAATGCACAACGTTTAAAATTGCATGAGGAAATCTGCAGCAGCACTGAGAGATGATGGTCCCACGTTCCCTTCAGAAAGCGTGTTTGTTCTGGCTCCAGCCACAGGGCCACTTGGCACACTCCTTGCTGTGTTTTGAAGAGGTCCGGGAAGCTTGGAGGCGTAAACAGGGCGGCGGGGTCAGAGGACTTGACTGAGCTGCAAATAAACAAACTTCCCTCAGTGGTAGTAGCTGGCGCTGGTCAGACAGCTGCAGCGGATCAGAGAGGGTCAGCGACACAGTGTTTTTGTTTCAGTGGAAAAACACTTTTTGTTCAGCATCAACAATAGAGCCACAAAGTTTATCTACCTGGTGTTAAAAGAAGGTTAATGACCTACTAATGAAGTTATGGGAATCACGATTGATATCCGGCTTAAATCATCTGCTGACACCTGTAAAGTGCCTTCCAGTAGAACAATAACAGTCATGGACTCCATTAGTTCTTGGCTCCTTTGTGTTCCCTTCTTTTATGGTGTGCTGCAGGCTAATGACTTTTGCATTATACATTGTTTCTTCCTGTAACTGTGTGTTTAATTGGTTTTCCTTTATGAGTCCAGGAGACTCAGAATCCCTAGAGGTTTTGTGGAACATTATATGCACTGGTCCCTGCACCCTTTCTGCCACCAACTGGATTGTTGTCCTGGTCCCCTCCCCGTGTCATCTCTTGCTGCTTTTAATGTGTTGTGGGACAAAAATAATTATATTTAGGTGAACATTAAAACAAATTGCTTATGTGTTTGTGTTCTTTTGTAGAACATGTTACTTTTACACTTTTTGTTTTTGTGCGGATGAAATAAATGAGACATAACATGTTAATCAGTGAGCTGTGGTGCTGATGGTAGGTGGGTTTTGTTTCCCTTAGACAGAGCCAGGCTAGTTGGTTCCCTTTGTTTTCAGTCTTTGTGCTAAGGTATGCTAACCAGTTGCTGGCAGTAACTTAATATTTAATGTAGAGACATGAAACTGGTATCAGTCTTCTTCTCATCTAACTAAAAGTGAATAAGTAAAAATAAAACTTTTATGTTGACATTGCCAACTCAAGATCCACTTACTAGCTTATTCCACAGCTTTCAACCACATCACATAGTCTTTAGATTGGGTGGAGGTGGACCTACTGACATGTAAGCTCAGTAGCTGTTAAGATTTCATCCATAACATTTTCTTTCACCTGATGAAGACAGTGTGGCTGGAAGCTTTGGAATCAGAAAGCTAATAACAAAAAAAATATACTCTAATAGTATTTACCATCTTCTTAACAGGCCCCTGAATGCAGCATATCTCCCTATACCCTCCCTATCCCTGCCCCTTTCTCCCCTCACCCTACAGCATTATTCTCTTCCCTCTCCTCCCCCCCAGCTCCCTCCCTTTCCTGCCGGCCTCTCAGCAGAGGATGTGTCTGGGAGAGAGAGTGTGTGTGAGGGAAAAGAGGAAAGCCGTCAGTAGAATGGATATGTGCTCTCTCTCCTCCACCTTTTCTTCTTCTCCTCCTCCTCTGTCTCATCTCTGTCTTCCTTCACCTTCCTCTGCCAGCGTCGCACCCTGGGCACCCTCAGTGCCGGCACTCGGGGGGAAAAGAAGCCTCGTCGGGTGGACGGGCTGCTGAAAACTGAACTTCAATGTCAGCAGAGGATCAGAAGAATGGTGGGGACAAACCAGAAGGTAACGGGACACACGCCTGCACAGACACACTCTATTTGCCTGTTGACAACATTGCTGAAAGGCAACACCCACTTCTTCTAAAGTCTCTCAATAGCTAGAGACAAAAGAATGCTTTAGTGCACGGTCACAGTGCTGCATGTCAGTGAGATAAATTAATGAACTCTTCAAAATGATTCATTAACGTATTAGGTTTAGAGTGATGTCTTGATTTGTGGGTGATCATTTGCATTTGATCACATATTAAACATCTGCCAGTCAATGTCAACCACCCTAAGTGTGATGAACGTTCCACCCTGATGGCAGTAGCTGTGATCCTGAGTCTGTAATGAAAAAACAAGAACAAGATCAGCTTTGCTTTAAGAGCTACTACCACTACAAGTCCATCTGTCTGTGTGACTAGAGTGTAAAGTTTAGGCTCCTCTGATGGTCCAAGTGCAATTTTAGATAGCTGATCAAACAGGTCCACCACAAGGTTCGTTTAGTAGTTGTCCTGGAGTTTTCGGTCATATCACATGATCTTCATCAGCAGATGGTGTTTTCCCACTTGTCATGGAATTGTAGATGTTCAAATTTCCATTTTTATGTACCGTTTGAGGACAAAGTGTCATTTTATTGATTTTTTTTTTGGAATGAAAATAACCACATTTAAAGGGACAGTCTAGCAATTTAATATTGCGCCTCCATAAAGATGGAGAGACAGATCAGCAAAAGAATTGTCAAAGCTGTTGCAGCAGAGTCCGAGATATCCTGACTTTTTCTGTAGTACGGGTCAAACCCCAAAACACTTGCATGCTAAACTTACCACAATGCAACTCAATAGCATCTTATGTGTTCCCTGTGACTAGTAAATTCATATCGAAATCGGTGGAGTTCCTCTTTAAAAACACTGCATTAAAAAACTGTTTAGCATTTTAGTGCCCTTTAGTCTGCTGGTTACCACACCAACCTGCCATTAAAGCAGCATTACTGCTGTGTTGTCCTCTGTGCAGTTGTGTTTTTGACTGTGCTGTTGCAGCACTGGCTTTCATGACTCAACACTTTCCTAAATGTGAGCTCCATGGTTTATTGTTTTGCTGATGATTACGTTTCAGCACTCAGATTTAGTCTTAGTAGGAGATAGCAGAGTGTCCCATGACCTCCTCTGAGATAGAGACAGCCCTGTTTGTGTAATTGAGAAGTCCAAACATCTACACACACACACACACACACACACACACACACACACACACACACACACACAGTCATGTTTCCATCGCTTCTGGGGACATTTCATTGATTTGCATTCAATCCCTGGAGACCTACCATAACCATAACTATAACCACTACTTGCCTAAAACTCTTTCGCTAACCTTAATCCAAGTCTTCACCCTGAAATTTAATGATTTACATTATCGAAGGCGAGTCCCCACAGTTTGACTGTGTAAACAGATTTATGTCCCCACAACATTAGTATTACCCACCCACACACACACACACACACACACACACACACACACACACACACACACACACACACACACACACACACACACACACACACACACACACACACACAGAGTTGTGAATGACTATACTTACCAGGACTGACAAAACCTGAACTTAATCATACATGCCTAATCTATGAGAATATTGTTATTCTAACAGAATCAACTAAGCTTTCAACGCTAAAGTCACAGTAAGCCTGCTCAGTGCTGGTGACCCAGCACAGCACATTACTTCCTGCTGAGTCACAAACCAGTACATTATTCAATTAAGACCAATTAAGATGTGTAATTCAAATGGAAGCTGTGACTCTGATGGCTGCGCAGCTGCCTGTCTAGCTGACTAACAGATGAGAAATGATATCCTGCTCACCTGACCGAGCCTCACTTCTCCATGCTATATAAAGATCCTCTCCATTAGGGTGCAGAGAAATGTTTGACTCAGACTGCACAGCAGATCCCATTCCCTAAACATCAATACTGCTGCTGCTTAGCATGCTCAAAATCCTCTCTCTTTATGGGTGAGATGGTTGGTAGCTCAACAGTGAAGAGTGAAAGCATGGGCGAGCTGGGAGGACATTTGGAGACTACATTGGTAGCTATAACAAAATACTGCACTCTTCTCAGTTTGGTATGTGGGGAAATAGAAAAAAAAACATGAAATAATGCAATATACAATCGCTACTGACAGAAAACTGAGACAGAGATGCTGTGGAGACAGAAATAATAATGCTGGTGAGCCAGTTAAACCTTATTTGGCAGATAATCTGGGCAATTTTAGTTTTTCTATCAAAGTGAAGGATGTGTCCCGGTTGCAAAAATCATTTTCCTCTTCCTGTGGCCACCCAGATCCTGAAGTATCTCATCTCATGATCCGTTTTGGTTAACGGAGGACGCCCTAACCTGTAGTCACACCAAATAGATACATGAGATGTGCAGTGTGACCTGGGCAATACGGAAGGAACTGTGGTCAAAATACGATGAAGAAAGTGAAATTTCATTACCCACAAAGCAACTGGCGCGCTGACAGTTCAGTCAGAGGTGTAAGTTATGCACAATGCCTTCTCAAACAGAGATGAGGAGCGAGCTTCAGTGGTCTGGTAAGCTCACCTCTTTTCTAACAGCTCTCATTAACAGATTTTTGTGCAGCTCCCCCAGCAGCCACAAAAGGTAGTATACAATCTTTTACACATCTGCAGGAGAACTGCCCAAGACCTGTAAACACACTTTGATGTGTAAAACTGCTCTGAGCCGCTGAGTTTCCTTTTCACTTTCAAGAAATTCTTGTGAAATTGAATACACCGTGTTTCTTATTAGTTTATCTGTAGACAAAAAACAAACAACCCCCTGGGTGGAGCAAACCAAATTTCCCTCTGGATTGCTGCAAGACTTTATTCCTCCCTCATGGTCTATTTTTTTCCATCAGCCACGGTGCCAGTGACTCAGGTATGGCCAGAGGTGGAGAGGGCCGAGTCTTTGGCCCGCGGTGCTGCCCTGAAGTGGGCGTCAGGTGTTTTCTGTCGACCTGAGCAACTGGAGCGCTTGAGCCAGTACAGGAAGAGAGAGAGTCAGAGGACCGCCTCCATACACACCAGACTTAAGGTGACACAACACGCACACAGCAAACTTTATCAGGTCTTGTAAATAGTGCAGCTGCTCACTGATGAAGACATTCCTGCTATTTGTCATCAGTGGGAATCAAATAGTAACCACTGTGCCGCTGCTTTCCTTCAAGTCCATGGTCCAGTCGTACCTGGAGGGGGTAGGCTGGGGTCTGGAGCAGCTCCGGGAGGCCAGGGCCGAGCTGAAGGAGGTGTCGCATGCTTTGCAGAAAGCGGGACTGGAGTCCTATCGAAACACAGAGGGGGTGAAGTCTCTGGAGAGGCTGAGAGAAGTGTCAGTCAACCACTGTCAGCTCCTCGCTGCCGTTAGCAACCTGCCGCGACTTTACTCTGGTGAGATGCTGCATGGTGGACACACAGGCCTGTTCTCATTCATTCATAATGAATTCACTTTGTAATTTACAGAAATTCGTTTTCATTTTTTATTTGTTGTTCACAGATGAACATGGGTTCTTAGAAAACCACCCAAGCACTGGACATTTGGGTCTCCCTACTAACAAGCACCTGAATGTTTCTCTCTTTCTTCCTTTGAAGGCCTTTGATCAGAAATGATTGCAAACAGCCCATTTTGATTTTTAATGTAAGCTACTTACTTTTACTCTACAGTTGAAACAGAGTCTGCCTTTCTTCCTGATTTCCTTTACCCACACATCCTCGTCCTGTGTATAACTGGTGGTACCAATACAGGATATTTCGGGGATCTCCTCAGTACCTTTCTGCTTCCACAACTATTTTATGGTACAATACAGTCATTTTTTGGGCTGTAAACTAACATATGTTCTTCAGTCTGTAACAGCCCCAAGAGGTTGTTGCATAAATTGTTGTCAGTTTGAGGAATTAAAGCGCTCCTTCCTTCTTCTCCTTCCTTGCCCTTTGCAGTACGTAGCATGGTGTTGGAGACTGAGCGTCTGGTGGAGTCCCGGCGGCTCCTGGAGGCCCACGCCCGGCTGATGGATCTGGAGTGCTGGCAGGACGACATCCTCTGGCAGCTCCATGGGGTGGCAGGAAGTACACTCAGCACAGAAGACCACGAGCTAGTGACCAAATATTTCTCTGGTGTCGGGCAGCTGGTGGACGCCCTGGGTAAGGACATTTTAGGGACAGCTTCCCAGTTGTATTTGTTGTATAGTGTAGTTTAGTGCCCAATATCATGTATAGATGCAGCATAAAAATCTATATGTACCCTTAATCTGTATGTGTCCATAATGTTGTAAGATGTTGTGTGTTCATTTACAAAGCAGATGATTAAAAACTAAAGACTTGTGTTTTACACGTTTGACTTGTTTAGTTAAATGTATAAAGGGGAAAATACTTTCCCTAATGTAAGGTGTCTGAAAGTATCTGGAACTCAGTTACTGGATTGGTACTGGTACTGAATAACTATGCCTGGCCCTAATGAAGGCAAAAAGATGCTATTGTTTAGTACTTGTAGTAAGTTATATTATAAATGATCATCGCATATAGCTCATCAGCTTCTCAGCGTGGAGGGAATATTGTTCCTGGAAGCTTCTCCGATGTTGCTTTAGATTATTATGGTGATATTTGTTCAATCTTAGATCAAATTCAGACCTATCCTGAGAATTCAGCTAACTTCAGTAAAAGCTGTAGCAGTTGATTTTTCTTTCATTTGGGGGCAGCAGAACAAGTCCGGAACACAACAATACTGACATATTTTCCCTTTATTAAATTTTTTTGGCAAGTTATCTGTTTACACATCGCGCAGACACGTAGTAACACGGGCATCCATGTAAAGCCATGTTTCTGGTCACTGATTGGTTCTGGACATGTGGTGTTTCGTCAGTTTATCATAAATGTTTGCCAAAAGGTCTTTTTTGCTTGAATGCTAACTTTTTTGCCAAAAAAAAAGGTCTGCAGAGTTGAGGGGAAGTGCACAATTGGGTGATTATTCTCTGTGGGTTGGTAACTATGAGCGACACCTGTCACAGTACACAGAGGCATTAATTAATTGGTTTTGGAATTAATAAAAGTGACCAGAGCCGGGCTGTAATGTGTCACTGCAGGTAAGGAGCTGTGGGCGGTGGTAAGCAGTGCTCTGGCTCTGGCCCGACAAAACCCCACACCATTTGTATCAGCGGTGAGGATTGTGGAGCGGGAGGAAGCCCTGGACCAAGCTTTCATAGAAGAAAGAGGGGGAACCAGGGGCAACAGCAGGCCCCTGCCCCCGGGACGACCTCGCTGCTGGAGAACATGCTTCTTCCAGGTTAGCACCACCTGATACAACCATAACACTTCACCTTCCACCAGGTCTGATTGTATGTTGGTTGTCCTCTTTCAAATATCACATTTCCTTCCTTTCAGGTACTAGAGGAGGCGGTTTCAGCACGGTTTCGCAGCGTTTCCTACCTGCACACTCGTGGGCCGGGCCTGGCTGGCCACCTCTCTGCTCTCCAGCATGGTATTATGGCTGACCTGGCCACTGTACGCCACCTGCTGGAGCACTGTGTCCCGCCGCACTATCGGCTAACAGGAGCTTACCTGAGGGCCAGCCACCGCTGTTTACATGCACACCTGGCACAGGTCAGTGATGTGAGAGGAATAAAGCAATGCTGCGCCATGTTTAGCTTTTGTATAACTCCTCACTATGTCGACTACCTCTGCTATGTGGATTGTGGTTTCCATATATATAAAGAGCCATGAGACTCAAGTCTTTTTAATGGACTGTACGTCGTTAATTATATTTTTAATTAACAGTTATTTTCTTAATGGCAATCGCAACATGGATTTTGTAGATTAATCATAACTGTAATCATCTATTTTCAAACTGGCGATGACCTCACTATGTACATGTAAGTGATACTTGTGGCCTAGGTTAGCAGCTGGGACCTGGAGAGTGGGGAAATCTTTGCTGTGCTCAACTGGGTGCTACACATCTACAACAGGTGAGGTCCGCCTGCGCAGATTCTGTATTTTATTAGTGTGTGTAAGTGGTTCTGTGTGCTGGAAAAGGGTTAGTGAAATTTGTGTGAGTGGACATGATTTTACAAGAGAAGTGGTTCTTCACTTGATCCAGTCGTTCGACATGAAGCTGAATTCACTTTGGCTCAGCGGGATGAGACTCTTACTGTACATTCCATTTCAGATGCAGCTGATTACCTTCACACACGTTCTCTCCTATGTATCACTTTCTGTGCTACGGAAGCCATGAGGGGCAAGTGAGGGAAGAAAAGTCTGGTGATCTATTTTCTGATGCCTGAATTATTTTCTCTCCCGTGTTTATGTCTAAGAACAGGTGAATAAAGGGTTTTGCCAGGGTCATTTTTCTAAATTTTTTTAATCTGTGAAAACAGGTGTCAGTTGTTGTAATACTCATTTGAGCCACAAGAAGCTAAAGTGCACCACTATCCCATGTTCTAAATAGGACTGAAAGCGTTCATGTTTTCTTCCAGGTGAGTTTTAATTTCTCCATGCACGAAACACAAAGCACATATATATTGTGTGTTATGTAACATAACTGTCATTTCTTTTTTTGTCTAGAAATGTATTTTAAACTGCATTTTAATCTGGAAGAAAACATGAATGCTTTTGGTCCTATTTAGAACACGGGGTCATGATCCTGTCAAAACCTTTTTTTTCAGTTATTCTTAAGTCATACCATATTTAGATCAGACTTCACAAGAATATTGTTTTCACACTTGCCTCTCAAGAGTTTTGTCCAGTCATTGTTCCCAACCTAGTTGTTGGGTACCCCAAGTTGCTGATGATTAACAAGATAGAAGAAAAACATTTCTGTAGCATAAAATGTATCGTTTTTTTTTATGTCTCTCAAATCTTTGCTTTGTTCTTGTGAAATACTGGACATGTTTACTTCTTCATGCCTTTTAAATGCTATTAAAAGAAACCAATCTGTGAAGGGAACATCATCCTTTAATTGAACGGGTCACAGGTCAAACACATATGCAAACTTGACATTGTCAACCATCAAAAGCTCTGTGTCTGACAGTCTTGATTTGGCAGCCCAGACATGATGGGTGATCCAGAGCTGGTGAGTGAGATGGAGAAAGAAGAACTAGGACCTCTCATCTCCACCGAGGGACTGGAGCAGCTGCAGAACAAATATGTGCAGAGTGTTCGGGTGAGTCAACCATAAACGTTGTTTTAGTTTTTTTCGAGATACACAAATTGTCACCTGTTGCCTAGTGAAGAGAGGCATTTGAAAACGGAGTCCCTACATAGTTTATGCACAAACGACCTTGCATTTTGAGTTAGACCTCTGTCATATCACTACCTATGAAAATAATTTATATCTAGGAACGTTGGGAATATCGAAACACAGTCTTGGAGCCAGATAAAGTGTTCTAATGCATTTAGAGGAACAGGATGGTACCTGTGTTGTGATTCTGCGCATATACAATGTGTGTGTCCATGTTGTTGCTGTTCTAGAAGAGTGTGTCAGAGTGGATGCACAAAGCTCTACAGGTAGAGCTGCAAGACTGGCAGAGAGACCAGGAGCCAGATACAGACCATGAAGGTTTCTACCACACCAGCCTGCCCACTATCATCACACAGGTAAACATGCCATACAAATACACAATAAATACAACCACATAGAGCCACACTCACAGAGAGAGAGAGAATCTTCAGACAGACAGGCTTCACCAACAAGTCTTTTAAAGTGCCTTTAATAAACCTGTCAACCTCATCAATTTCTTTTGGTAACAAGTAGAAACATCAAGAACAGCTTTTATCAGTTTGGTGGTGATTGCTGATGGTTATGTCCTTTTGACTTTATCAGACCATGACCCCTCCCCGTGTGAGCTAAAATGCTTTAGAGATGTCTCTTGCGTGTGGTCACCAGCTCTGGTTAGTGACCAAAAGAGGAAACTTGCGGACTATGGCCAAGATCCTCCTCCACTCCCTGGAGAAACTGTTTGTAATGTCATTATGTGCTCATTGCCACCGGCTTCTCCTTTTAAACTTACTTGAATGACCTTTCAGCATCTTAGTATCGTAGTACCTGCCTAACATCTAAACTCTGGTGTGGTGGTGGGGGGGATTTGGTCAGTAGTGATGTGTCAAATTATACCGTGGATTTATTCCGTTTGTTTGTGGGACTGTGGTAGATGCTGGAGGAGAATGCCCGGGTGGCTCTGATGATCGGAGAATCCCTACGAGATCAGACTATACAGATGGGACTGTATGAGATGGAGAACCTCCTGAACAGGTATGCTTTCATGCCAGTTGCACTTATGAGTGTCTGTCTGCCACTTTATTCTATTTATTCGATCAACAGCCTTGGGCAAGCCTTCACTTTCCCTTTCCATCCATTTACCTCCATTCCTTCTCATCCCAGGTTTCGAGAAGCTCTGGTGGAATTTGGGAAGGAGCATCGTAGGGATCCGAGCAACAAAAAAAACAAGTTCTACCTCCACTATCTGCTGGCCTCCATCAGCAACTGCATCATCCTCAAGTGAGATAATGGCAGAATGGTGGTGAATGGCCAGTGATAAAGCTTTCAAAGCTTTATGACATAAATGTTTTTTTGGCAACTGCTCGTTTTGGCAACAAGGACTTATTTTTACACTGCTGTATTGCTTTTGACTTTTTACTTAAGTAAAGGATCTGAACATCATTCTTTATAGCCAGTAATTATGTCTGTTAAAACACCATTTCATATTGAAGCAATGCATAAAACAGCTCTGAGTTGCAATATGAGAGCAGGGAGCTTTCTGCAGGGGCATACATTATGTACTTCTCTTCTCAGAGAACAAGACATATCCATATGAACCTCCAAGAACATGCAGCACTGCTCGACTTCCATGGCAAGGACTAAACTATTTAGGTTTACCACATCACATGCAGTTGTGAAAAACTGGGAGCAGCTTGCTATATCCCTTTACTCTACTCCCTGTAATGAGGTTACCATCTAATCAGTTTGTTCTCTGCAAAAAAGTTATTGGTTGACAGTTAAATGCCTCAAACATAACGGCTCTAATGACCTGGCAGTGTTTTCCTTCAAGTGGTCCTCCCAACACAAGAAATGGCACGAATTAGCAAAATCAAATTACAATGAACAAACAAATCCACACCCAAATAAAATGCCTTGTGTTTGATGCAGAAAGTCCACAGAGAGCCTGCAGCAGCAGCAGTCGTCACGGTCTGCAGGGCAGTTCTCTCGGACTCCTCCCAACCCTCTGGCAGCTCTGGACCGGGCGGTGAGACGGGCGTGTCGCCTAGTGATGGATCACCTCCTATTGGACCTTCAGCCTTTCCTCCCAGGCCTGCTGACCCGACCCTGGCTGGTCCAGGGAGACCCTACCCCTAAACTCTGCCGCGTCCTGGAGCATCACCTGGAGCTGTACGGCCGTGTTCGACCACCCTGCCGCCAGGTCACATCTTTGCTCTGTTTCTGCCTCCGCTGGGAAGATTGTAGTTTAGTTATACAGACATTTCTCGGAGGTAGAGCTGCTCTGAAGCATTTATTGGTTGATAAAACCCAGTGGGGATGTGTAAATCCAAATTATATTGATCTTCTTTCTTGGATACCTCAAAGAAACAAATATGCCTGCAAGAGTACAGAATCAAATTGGCTGATCCAACAAGGAATTTATCTGAGGACTATGGTAATCATAAATTTGCCCATGGGGGCAACCCGGTACCTAGCATGGTAGAGCACATACCATGCTGCATGTCATCCCCTTTCCTGTCTCTCATATTTGCTCATGGTCCAATGTCAGCTGGAAAAATTTTGGAAGGTGAACCAATAGTTTTTGAATTTTCAGCAGTAATCAATACCTTGTGTGAATGTTCAATAGCTTGACATGTCCTCTCAATTTCATCAGTCTATAAGGTCGTATATTCAGAGTTGTATATTAAAGAGTGGGAATTCTGGAAAGTTATCATGAAGACTCTCCACTGAAACCCCGTATCAGTGAAACCTTATTGATTTATGAACTGTCATACCCACAAATTAAAACCTACTCACCCAAATATCAGTCAAAACTCCGCTCTTTGTAAGACCACTAAACAGACTGTCGTGTACGGTAGCACCCTGAGTGTTCTCTCCAAGCCAGTTGTGCAGCATAATATTTTGCAGCTAGTAATCTACACTGGAGCTGCGAGACTCTGCTTATGAAGAGCGTTTCCTTTCATAGCACTGAACCCTGTATGCCTGCTGAATCTTGTCTTCGTGTCTACAGCGTCTGCAGGAGGAGGCCCAGTGGCTGATGGTGGTGGAGTACGTCCGGACTCTGATGCAGAAGAGGCTGGTGTGTCGCAGCACCGAGGAGAGGAGGCAGCTCGCCCAGCAGATGGTGCAGGATGACCAGCAGTTTAGGGAGATCTTCCACGGCCTGGTGAGCAGGAACTGATTCCTGCTCTTGTGATTTAGAAAAGTTCACTGGTGCAGTGTACTTTGCTACAGATTTTGTAGAAGTCATCTATACTGCAGCGGTTGTCTGTGAGAGGCTCTGAACCTTAATGATTTTTTTGACTAGATTACACATTAGCATACACCAATAATTCATTTTTATGCTACTGTAGTTCAGAAGTCGTAGCAATAGTAGTATTACAAGTGTTTTAGTGTCCCATGATGGCTAAAAAGATGTTTGAATGGCTTTTCTAAGAATACAATTCTGGGCTAAAGACTGAATACTGCCTTTGGCATGGAAATCTGAAAAATAAAAACATTGCTCCAAACTATTTGCCAATAACAGCTTCCGGCAAAAGTATTGATATCTGGATCTGAATTCAATGTCCAGTATCAGTCAAACAGATGTGTGTACCTGTCTGTAGGAGGGTGAAGGGTCAGTACCTGATGTGAATCCTTTGGCCATGCTACCCGTCCTGGCCGACTTCATCCGACTGAAAGACCCCGGCATGCTCACTCTGGAAGTTTCTGGACTCGCAGCCAAATACCCCGACATCAGGTAATAGTAGTGTAGTTAATGTCAAGCTAGATATTATTATTATAAATGATTTAACACTGATGGTGTAATGTTATTTTGAAGAGTTTTATGCAAACATTATGTAGCTTCAAATTAAAAAGTGTTAAACATGAATATTTGGTTGATAAAATGACCATACAGGCTTTTTATGACCAGGCCAAGGATTGTACCTACATGTTTTTCTGTTTACTCAGTGAAGAGCATGTGTCTGTACTGCTGGACATCCGTGGTGATGTCTCCAGGGACATCAGAGGGGCTGTACTTGACTTGCTGGAGCAGAGCGCCCCCCCTCTGCCTGCAGGATACCGGCCCATCTTCACTGACATCATGGTGCCTCCCTCCACCCTGGCTTTCTGCCTGCCCACTGCCAAGTGTGCGTGACAGGGTCTGAAACTGCGGCCTTACCTCAGACGTTCACATTAAAACCAGGGTGGATCTGGTTCTCAGAAAGGTCATCAAGCCGAGTGCTCTACGCTTGTCGTTGCACTAAAATATGCAGGATCTGGACCAGGAGTCTGTTTCTGTTTCTGCCTCTACCGCTTATTATTTATCCAGAGAGCATCAACTCTCAAGTTACTTGTTCCTTCCTCAGCTGCATCTGGCTTTACTCTCACAATGTTCCACACATCGTCCATACTGGGGCCTGCCCAGTGCCATCATCACTGTCTTGTTTTGCCCGCTGAAGTAAGTTGAGTGTGCAGGGCCTTGCTCCACGGCTCCTTATATACAATAACAATACAATTTCAGAATCTATGAGCCACCGTGGCTAAATTGTTCACAAGAGTTGCTTTAAAGTCTTTAAAATATTAACGGTTTAAACAATATTTTCTCGTCTGTCACAACTTGTTGTCATGTGTCTCAGCAACTTGCTACACACTTATCTGGACTCTCCATATGTTCCGGTGCATGATGCTGTCAAACGGGTGATGCAGCTTTAAAGGGTCAATTCACTGTTCGCTGTTAACAGATTACATTGACAGGACTTTCCACTGAACAAAACCTTTCTGCTCAGTTATGTGTGGGTGGCAGCAGACCTTTTAGAGGCATATGTCTTAAAAGCTTAGCACACAAACCCAAAACAATTTGCTTGACTACATATTACTGAAAAGTGTTGGAGGGTTTTGTGATTTGGGTGAACTGACAAGGAAGTGACATTCATTACATCACATTATCACCCATTGGATATAATTTATCAGAAACCTGTGAAACCTTTCTGAATCCTGACCAGTAATTGAAAAACACAACCTGACAGCCAAAGAAGAGCCTGATAGTTCCCTCTGAAGAAACAACACTTGGATTTTAAATTGGCAAATTTGTGTTAATGAGGCAATGTTCATGCTGAGCCTAGGAAATCTAGGAAATGAAATCTAGAAAAAAAGTAATTTCTGGTATATTCAATGAAAAGTCAAACAATGGTCACAACATGAAAAACTACAAAGATGGAGTCCACGAAGCATCTGAACGGTTGTTCTGCAGTATATCAGTTAACACAGACGGTATATGACTTTTAGAATATAGAGAGAGTTTTATTAAAGCATCATCACATCACAGCCTGGACACAGCAAAGACTGAACATGGGCTCCTGGACTGTGAACCATACCTGAGGAACTAGGGCTGCTAATTCATTACTTTTAAATCACCTTTAAAATTTTATTTTGTCCAATTTGATCTCGTATTGTTGTTGATATTGGGTGTTTTTAATCTGTTTTTTTTATATGTATTTATTGTATTTATGTATTATTTTCTGCTATTTCCTTTTGAATAGTGTTTCCTATTGTTACTATAAAGAAAATTTCCCTTGTTCTGGTTCAATGTCAACCTCTAAAGCACATTGTAAACTCACATAAATGCTCAAATAAATGCTTTAAGTTAAGCTTCATCTTTTGTTGTTATTATTATTACATGTAATTCCAGCCAGAATGTAATATAAATAATCATGTTATATTTATTTCACGACATTTTATACTGTTTATATCATAATAGAAAAAGCTCTTCAAGACAAAACATCTGAAAGATTAGCGATGCAAGTCACGTGACCCAAAGAGTTTGTGACGTCGCAGGGAAAGATGGCCGCTTCCGTCGGGGCAATGCTGCTTCTGTAATCCAGTTTACTTTTAGAGTTGTGTTGAACATACTGGGGAAAGCAGCGTTTATTTAGTCGTACATCTTTGCGGAGCGTTGTAACACTATCGGCAGAGATGAAGACCTTCTGTGGAAGAGCCAACCCGGCCACCGGAGCTTTAGACTGGGTGGAGGAGAGCGAGGAGTACGACTACCACCAGGAGATAGCCAGGTAGCTCCGAGTTTAGCGTCACGGCGCGGGGAGAAGCTGCACCCGTTTCAATGTTGTCTTGTCGTCGGCGAAAAGTTTTAATGGTGAAACAAAGCAATTTGACCACACAATAAAAAAAAAGAGAAAAGAAAGTGCTTTCCCTTGTGTTGTCATGTGTGCTGTGCGGAGGGGAACAAGTTTAGACAGCTAGAAAAACAAATCATAAATTATTATTGTTAATTAATATAATTATTAAGACCGACAAGCAAGCCAACTTTATTTTGACAGCGTGTGTAAAGAGGGTGGTGCCCTAGCAAGATAATTCAAGCTCTTGCAAAGTATACGCTTTCATATGCGTGTTAGTGTAGTATTATTTACAGTAGAAGCATCAGTAACGTCAGTAGCAACGCTGCTCCATCTCTATCTGTCCTCCTGATCAGTTTAGCATGTTTATCTTGCAGGTCCTGCTATGCAGATATGCTACATGACCACGACAGGGTAAGTGTTGGAGAACATGACATCAGCCCCTGCTGAAAGAGTCTGATGTGATTTATATGTGACTGTTGTCTTTACTACTTAAAGATGATGTAGTTTCCTACATTAAACTTGAATATTTCTAGATCAAAACCAAACCTTTGATAATATTGAATACATAATAAACACATTTTTAATCTGGCGAGTGCACGAACTGTTAATATACAGTTTATATACTCCATTCATATATGTATTTTTTTAGGACAGTTCACTGCACTCCACCAAAACCAAAATGACTTAGTTAAATCTCTGCATTCTTGCTCTTCTTCAGCATTGACGTAGCTGATGTACTTTCTGCCTCCAGAATGAGAAGTATTACCAGGGCATCCGGGCAGCTGTAGCCAGAGTTAAAGCTCGTGGTGAGAAGGTTATCGTCTTGGACATCGGAACAGGGACAGGCCTACTGTCTATGATGGCTGTCACTGCCGGAGCTGACTTCTGCTACGCTATAGAGGTAGAGAAGCTGTTCCTATATGTTCTCACTGAGGACCATTTCCCTCCATATATTCACTGTGTTTTTTGGACTTTAATGTCTCTTTCACTACAGGACTTCGGTTCTCGGTCAGGCTTAAATCCCAGAGATGATGCAGCTTCAGGTGACGTGTCTGTTTCCTTTTTGTCGGCAGGTTTTTAAGCCCATGGCTGAGGCAGCGCAATGCATTGTGGAGAAGAACGGCTTCTCTGACAAGATCAAGATTATTAACAAACACTCCACTGATGTTACTGTGGGGCCAGGTCAGAGACAAACACACACACACACAGCTGCACTATATGAATATCAGTATCCTGTTGCTCCTGTCAGCTGACTGGTGGAAGCTGTCTGCATCTGTTACTTTCTCCAATTAAAAATGGGATTCTCTGTGAACTGTCCTGAGAGCGGTCTGCAGACAGGAGCAGGGTGTTTGTTAGTTTGTGCGTTGGTGAGAAATGTGTTTGTACCTTCTGTTTGTATTTTATACAGATGGAGATATGCAAATGAAGGCCAATGTTCTGATCACAGAACTGTTTGATACAGAACTGATAGGTGAAGGAGCCCTGCCCAGCTATGAACATGCTCACCAAAATCTGGTCCAGGTGTGTGTGTGTGTGTGTTTATCATGTTAATGTGTTTGCAGGTTTTTACACCGGTCATGAACTTTAAGAATTTGTTTTATACTGGAAAAGTCAGATAACTTCTATCTCCTGGTGTCCCTCCACCCTGCAGGAGGGTTGTGAGGCGGTCCCTCACCGGGCCACTGTCTACGCCCAACTGGTGGAGTCAGAGCTGCTGTGGAACTGGGCTCAGCTGCAGCCGGTGCAGGTGGAGGGGGCCCGTTTGGTCCCCCCGTCCGCTGTGGGTCGCTGCGCTGGAGCTCACTCAGTGTGTGACATCCAGCTGAGCCAGGTGTCTCCTGACAGCTTCACCCCACTGGGTCCTCTCTGTACCATGTTCAGGTATGAAAGCAAGGACCAGGTTCTTTTGGATTATTTTTCCTCTCAACAGCAGTTTTTCACATCTTGCTCTCCATCCCTCTGTGCTCTGTCCTTCCCTCCCAGTGTGGATTTCAGTAAGCCAGTAAGCAGCGCATTCCAGTCCCACTCCTCCCAGTTTGTGGCTCAGTCTGGCGGTCGGGCCCAGGTCGTCCTGTCCTGGTGGGACCTTGACATGGATCCCGCGGGAAGCATTGTTTGCACCATGGCTCCCAGCTGGACATACCCACAGCCAGAGATGGCTCCGGTGAGTTACAGGACACGACGTCATGATGTTCTGAGTCAAAGCTCCCATCAGCCCCTGATCAGACCGTTGTGGTGTGTTTCAGTGGCGGGACCACTGGATGCAGAGTGTGTACTTCCTGCCTGTGGAGAGCAGGGTGACAGAAGGAGAGGAGCTGAGTCTGACTGTCTGCCATGATGACTACAGTCTGTGGTACAGCCTGCGGTCTCACAGGTAACCGCTCATAGACAGCGTACCGTGTACTCTCTGATTTACTCAGTAGCAAGTGATCAAGGACAGTTTTGGAATTGTGGCTATCGTTTTCAATTTATTTCTTTGAGCAAGAAAATAATGACTTGTATATAAAATGATGTCTTGTAAATGGGACGTAGGCTGTCTGTCACTGACTGCTTATTTTAATGTCTATAGCTTCAAAAAAGGACTCATTCAGTAGAGCTTATCAGAGAAAAACAGCTTGTTTAGAACAGAGACTTTTACTGTTGTGTAATGCCGGGATCAGACTTTGTGATTTCAGCAGGAAAATGGCACGACCCGACAGAGGTAGGCCATCGGGAATGAAAATGAGCGTTGGGTGTGACTGTTTTTTTATAATTCTTAGTGTGTCACAATGGAAGACAACTGACGTAGCATTTGGGACGCGGCCTCACCTCCTGATGGAAACACGCACACAATTGGAAACAAAGGGAAATGAGCTGCTGCTGTCTGGTCTTCCATGACTCTCTGCCGAGTCATGGCAAGAATGTACGACTCTGGGATCGCCTAATCTGACACGTGACCATCTGAAAAACTGAAATATAGTGTGTTGTCTGATCCTGGCATTACGCCCTGCTAGTGGCTTGTAGAGGCTGTAGTGGTTCCCAGGACTATTCAGATCAAAAGGGTTTATCTCTTTGCTGAGATCTCCGCATTATGAGAGCTCCTGTGTGCCAGCTGGATGTTTTGGCCTGATGGTGGTTGGACTAGCAGAAAGGTCAGGGGGTCACTCACATTTTCCTCTGGGGACAATATTTATTCATGGGAAACTAGCCAGTATTTTTCAGGATCACTTAACACGGGTTAACACTTAACATAGGGTTATAGGGTAATTGGAGTACAAATTTTTGGAGCTTAAACAATCATAATACCACAAATAGTTAGGTTTTTGGTAGGTCTGGTGTTTATTGGCTAATTACAGCGTTATACTGTCTGAATGGTCTGTATGTGGATGTCCTCAGCCAACAGGACACTCAGACTGAGGCTCTTCCCTCTCGGCCGTGTTGTACCTGCCAGGCTCACCTGGTTTGGACTCGGCCACGTTTCGGTGAACTCAACGACAGACGGCGTACAGAGAGCTACGTCAGGGCACTGCGCAGCGTAAGTGACGGCCAACCGTTGGGAGTGAATTAATAGAAATGGTTGTTCTCTGATCACCTGCTGTGTTAACTCCAGGTTCTGAGGGAGGACAGCGTGTGTCTTAGCGTCAGTGATGGAAGTCTGCTTCCTGTGTTTGCTCACATGCTTGGAGCCAAGAAGGTACTGTGCTTTGACCACGTGGTCGCATACTGTACCTTTACCAACCAAATACCATACTCAGACTCTGTTATTGACTTGTCTTTTTTTTCTCTTGACCTCCGCTTAGGTCGTAGGTTTGGAAAGCTCCAGAATGTCTAAACAGGTTATTGAGCAGGTAAATGAGTTATTACTGCCTCATCTTTGACTAGTGATCCTTGATATTCATTCTTTTAGGTATATCAACACAAAAACACAAAACTCCAGAGGCCATTTGAGAAGCGCTGATGCTCCATATTTTTCTCTGCAGGTGTTGGAAGCCAACTCGATGAAAGGCGGTGTTGAGCTGCTGGAGACCAGGCCTGAGCAGCTGACCAGAAATGATCTAGGAGGGGAACAGGTACCTTTGGAACACGCCTTTAGTGCCGTGCATCGCTGCCTGTTACTATTAAGGGTGATAAAGTTAGAAATTCCAGAGAGATGTTGTTAAAATGAGACTGTTGATGTTAAAAGTCCATAAAATAAAAGTGAAAGTAGAGAAGTTGTCACACCCTCTGAGAATTAGCACCACATCTGGAGTTCCCTCAGCTCTATGCAGTGTTTTCTCATCTCGTACCACATTATTCATGCGGCTTTACTGTTTTGGTTCAGCCTCACAACTCTTATCAACATAAACCCACTGCATACTTCCAGCCCAGCACCAAACCACAGATAGACAAAGTTAGCGAGTAGCTGGTGAACACAGGTGAGCATTTAGCAGATTTCACCAAAAGCAGCTAAAAGGAAAGTGAATATTGAACTTAGACTCATCAGGTGGCCAGACGCATAGCTGCATATGAAAACTAATGTCGCTCCTTGTCTGCTGGAGGTGCAAATAGGAAGCATGTTTGCTCGCACGCCCACCACATCAACCTGATAAAGTGATTGAGCTGAAAACATCCGAAGCCAAAAATCCCACCCACGTGTATTTTGTGCAGTTGGGTAATCAGACGTGTGGATCTCGGCGGAGTGAGTGTAAAGCTTCTCTCCTACAGATCTCAGTCCTGATGAGTGAACCGTACTTCAGCACCAGCCTCTTACCCTGGCATTCCCTGTTCTTCTGGTACTGTCGGACCGCCCTGGCAGGCCTTCTCCGGCCCAGCGCCACCATCCTGCCCTGCTCTGCCACACTTCACATGGTGGCTGTAGAGTTCCAGGTGAGACCGCACATTTAAAAGAGGTATTTCAATTAGAGATGTCATTTCTGTTTTGCATAGGTATGAGATATATCTTGCTGTCTTCTTCATCAGCAAGGTGAAGGTAAGTCCCTGTTGAATTCATTTTCTTTTCCATGTTTGTTAGGATTTGTGGAGGATAAGAGCACCGTCTGGAACATGCGAGGGCTTTGATGTCACACCCATGGATGAAATGATCCAGGTAAAGTTTTTATGCATCCATTTTTGTTTCTTTGTGGAGAAGAAATGTGTTCATCAGAAAACGCATGACAGCTATGTTTTCTGCTTGTGTATTTGAGTTCAGGTCTGTGTTGACTTCCTCCTGTGTTTCTGAAGTCATGTATTTTTTGAAAATGAATTATTATAAAAATCACTCGACGCAACATTTGTGCCTTCAGCGATCTCTGGATTACCGCGAGTCCCGTGAGGCGGAGCCCCACCCTCTCTGGGAGTACCCGTGCCGTGCTCTGACCCAGTCCACAGCCGCCATGACCTTTGACTTCACACAGTGTGTCCCTCAGCAGCCAATCAGCAGTCGGGGCTCACTGCCTTTCATAAGGTACTGAGTTTTCAGTATGAGATCAAGAACCATATACCAAATTATGAAAACTGTTTTATTCTAAGGTAAATACTACCTTCACATTTCAAAAAAAGATTGTCAGTTTACTGTGACAAATTATTCGTTTTGGCTAAACATTTTGGGCTAAATTATTTATTTTGTGTTGAGCCCAAAATGATTATTAATAGATAGACCGCTATCATATGTCACTTACAACTGCAGTCGGTGAGTCAGAAGGTCACTCAGTTTGGGGGAATGACCAAAATCAATATTATCTTCTTAATCAGGCCTGCCAAGAACCTAAACCAGAATTATTTAAATAAATAATGTAGCCTGGTCCCATTAGCTTGTAGCCACATCACTGTCCTTTGTGTCCATATTGACCTCATCATTCAGTAGTCGCTTTTATAGTTTGTGGCAGTGGGTTGAACCTGTTTAAGCTCAGATACACTTTGCAGACATGTTCTTTTTTTCTAAAAACACATAAACAGAAGCAGATTGTTGCTTTGTTTCGTACAGAAGCCTTTTTTTACTCAGTAGTAATAGTAATGGGATAATTATCTCGTGATGTCGAGATAACGAACCATAGCTGAACGTGGGGGTCTGCAAGTACGTTTCTTTGGGATAATTTCAGACAAATTAGCAGTGTCATTGGTTAGCTCAGCTGGTAGAGCACAGGGTTTATAATCCAAGGATTGTGTGTTCAACCCCTGCTCTCACCACCTGTTTTTCTTCTTTTGTGTGTTTTGTATTATCCTCTTCAAGTTGTTATGAAGACATTCAGGGGAATCCAATTACACATTTTCGTTAACGTTACACATTTTCCAAACCTCTGAAATAGCTGTTAGGCAATATGTAACGTTAAATGGATTCCCCTGAATGAGATGATGGGGAAATGAAAAGTCCATAGGTTGATGGATGTGGCCCAATCTCCGGGATGCACACAGTCCAGCACGTGCTTTATTGTGAGCATGTGAAACAGTCTCTTCATAAGAACTTTGTTAAAGAGGATTATGAAAAAGATTTTTAAAAAGTTCAGTGAGGATTAAACACGCAACCCTGAGATTATGAGTCCTGTGTTTTGTTATCTCGAGATCACGAGAAAATGATCCTGTTATCACAGGAAAATTGAGTAACAAAAGATATTTGAATGGATGGCCGCTAGAGGCTTCCGTAGTTTCGGTACATGGAGGGAAGAATTGTTTCCCCTATGAAGAAAAAACGCTGTGAAGTTGTAATTTGATTCAATTTAGAGTTTGCTTAAGGAATCTGAACAGCTGCCCTTACTAGACAGAACAGCAGCAGTGTTTGGTGGCCCTACATGAGCAGAGCTCCCACAGATAGACACAGTGTTTACTGAACTCTTTCTTCACCTATTGTAAACAACACATCCCCCTTGCAGAGGTGTTCAGCCTGTTTAAATGTCTCTCTCAGGATCGGTCGTTGCCATGGTGTCGCGCTGTGGATGGAATATCACCTGACCGATGACATCACTGTCAGCGCAGGTCTGATTGGACCGATCAGCGAGCAGGTATCACGGCCTTCACCCGTAGCCTCTCCTCAACACGTTGATCGTCTTTGCTTTTCTTGTTTGCAGTTTTTTGTTACCTGCTGCGCTCACTCTGTCTAATCAAGGTCATGGTCTTTTTTACAATTACAGTAATAGTTTTGACTCAAACTATTTATTAATTATCAAACTAATTGATAGTCAATTAGTAGATGGACTGATTGCTTCAGCCCTAAATGTATTTTCAGAGCTAATATACAGTGCCCTTTCACTTTTTCCCCATTTTGTTACTAAGCCTAGTGATTTAGATAAAACATTTCTCTCATCAGTTTACACTCAATACCCCATGATGACAAATTAAACACAAGATTTTAGAAATGTATTAAAAAGAAAAGGGAAAAAAACTGAAATTATTATCTGAAAGTATTCAGACCCTTTGCTCTTGTAGCTGAGTTCACCTGTGGTAAATTCAGTTGATTGGACGGGGTTTGGAAAGGCTTTAGCATTAAGCTGCAGCATGACTGAAATGTGAAAAGAAGTGAAGGGGTCTGAATACTTTCTGAACATCTGTGATGGTATAGTGAAACTATTTCCCAGCTAAGCTCTGCTTTGCAGTTCTCATTTGTTTCCAGTGTAGTTCATTATGTGATCACTGAGCTGCTCCATTCAAAAGGTTGGCAGCTCAGTACCTTTGACTATAGTCTATAGGTAGTCCTTGTAAATGGTAAGATAGATAATAGATAGAGGCAGATGGGTGGTAGACAGTCTGACCTCACCAAGAGGAATGTACTTGAGTGCTGATGATAGATTCTTGTGACATGGGATGAGCTACTTAAATCACGGGACATTTTGAAATTGCTACCAAGTCGTTTGGGTTTTAGAGATTGAGCTAAATGCATGTGTTTTAGTAAAAATGCTCAAGAATGACATGGTGGCTTCAAAATAGTACACCTGTCTGTGCCTGGAACTGTCAAGTCACTCAGTGTTGACAAATGAGGAGCAGTCGTCATCATCAGTTGGTAGCATTTGGTTTAGTGACATGCACAGTAGAGTTGTTGGCGTTGGATTTTCTGACCGATCTGACATGTCGTCCTTACAGGGCGAGTGTGAGTGGAGTCGCCACAGGAAACAAGGAGTGTATTTCTTCAGGTCACCTCAGGTCAGCTCAGATGATGGCAGAGCCGCAGTGTCTTACAGCTTCACCTTTGAACCCAGTTTAGGAGACATTAAGATGGACTTCAGCGTCGAGTCTCAGTGATGTGGAGCAATCGCTGACTGAAAAACAGACTCTTTGTGCTTTTTACCTCAGGTCACTGTTTGCATATTTAACATCTGTGACTCAGCAAATACTTTTTTTGTTGTTTTATTGTTCTGACTGAAACTGTATAGGTCATATATATCATCCCTGAAACTGAATCAGAATTCAGTGTTTTAAAACTGTCTGCTACATCTCAGAGGGTTACTGATGATAATCCTGACAATTATAATTTAGATTGAGGGCTTCATTTAAGAGCAAAACATCAGAAGAACTTATATTTATTGTGTACCAGAGGGGATCAACATTTTGAATGAGTTAACAGTTTTATATTGGTTGTCCAGTGTTACTGAATGAAGTTTAAATATTTTTGAAGAACAGACAGCAGGACCATGTCACTGATGAGCACTTCAAATTGAATGATAAATTCTAATGTCGCAGACTGTTGTGTTCAGTAAAGGCTCGCTGTCCTTTAAGGTGCCGTTATCCAACAGTTGGAGTAATGCACTGATATGAGAATGTACCATCAGATGACTTTTAGCCACAGTGAAATAAATGGGACTCCTATAAAGTCTGGTTTTAGTTTATTGTATTAAATTAAAAACAAAAAGGCAGCAACACATCTTATTGCCAAACTGTTTCAAATGCCTTCATATACATTGATCAGCTTGGACAGTTTAGATTGTGTTTGTATGGACCTCTGTATGCTTCAGTTATACTGGTGAACTTTTGACTTTATCCTGTAACTATGTCAGTGGTCAGGTGTAAATAAAACCTTTAAAAAGGAACAACAAGAGCAAATGTATTTCAGAGCTTTTAAGCACTAATTGTAACGCCACAGTTTGCATAATGAACAGCAGGAGTGAGACTGCTGTGACAAGGAGTGCGTTTTAAATCTCACTCTTGCTCGTTGTCACAGTTGCATTGCCAAACTTTCAAATTAAGAAACTATGAACATGACTTGCTTTTGTTGGAAACAAAATGATGTGTGTTGTGATTTGAAACACTGAACCCATCAGACAGAAGACATCTCACTGAGCAGGCAAACGGGCACAAATCCCCATCACATCCGCATTGACGTCCGCTGAAAAAGCAGCTTTAAACTCAGTGGTTTTCGCAGACGGGAATCGAGTCTCGGGGTGGATGGAAAAGAGAGGAATGTAATGTTTTGAAGGATGAGCTGTAGGATGTGTGAAATCAAGCGTCTGTCAGTGTGTTGTTGTCCAGCACTATCTTCTCCCCTGGTTTGAAAGCCGGCATCCCCATGTACGGACAGCTGGCACATCGGAACGCATCACCAAGGTAACACTGCCACAAACAGAAACAACAAATCAGTGAAAGCATTTTTTCTTAACATTGTTAACATGTTAGAATGATAGGAGAGGAAATATGAGAGGACATGGTGAGAATATTTAATAATCAAATATACTCACACTTCCACAGGCAGATTTTGGTAGGTCAGTCTTCTTTGTGTCTTTACTCTCCTGCTCCAACTCCTCAGCAAGACCACATGTGCTACACAAACATGCAACAGATTGTATCATTTAATGTCTAAATGCTTTTGATAGCACAGATAAATGTACTACAAGCAACATTTTTGAAAGCCCAGCCCCAGTTACAGCTACCTGCAACACAGGTATTAAGAGGTTTACACACATTTGCGTGGTGACCTCACCAGTTCTTGCAGGCTTTCTTCTTCTTGCCGGCTCCCTCTCCACAGCTGGTTGCTTTAAGAGAGGCTGGGTCGGGCTTCTTCAAGTCATCTTCATCCAGCAGAGCATCCGAGTCCACCAGGTCCTTGACAGAAAGGGAACAGAAGGGACAAGAACGTGTCAGTAACAGTAAACACAGGATCATCTTGTGCGTGACAGTCTGATTTTCCTAAAGAAATATATCTGCATGGCTTTTAACATAACATTTACGACTACAATATGTGAAGTGGTACGCTGCGGTCAGAGGAAAATGTGTCCCAACATGCTGAGCTGGCCAAACTGTATAATACATAAAAGGCTTTACATTAGGACACAAAGATAGAAAATCCATAACTCACCACATCATCATCATTCATGGCTGACAGCGTCCATATTTTAACAGTGTTGGGATCCAGAGCAGGTTTCTCTGCTGAAACACAGATATTTGCAAATATTAACGTTTAGCTGATATTTAAGTACGTTGGACTACAAATTACAATCTCAGCTCTGTACTAACTGATGTAAAAGGCATCATGCATGCCCATTTGACTGGTTATCATGTTTTTCTTTACCTTTTGTAGTAGAACCCTCTTTGTCAGACCATTACGAGACACATCACAAAAAAATCTGACCAGTGATTTTAGAGCCATTACATGTGACAGACAAAAACTGGGCTTATAAACCTACCTGGCTTGGGCGTCTTTTTTCCGAATGACAGTTTAATCTGGCTGGATGATCCCACCTCATAGTTGGGTTTGGAAGCAGATATGCGGACTCTAGACAGTGTGTTTCCTTGGTAACCAGTGGCCGTCCTGAGGGAGCTCAATGCCTCAGGACTCAATTCTGCTTTACTGACCTAGAGGGGGAAGGAGGGTCAACAGGTCAAACAGTTTAAACTTTATTTAATGTGGCTGACCACAAGATTACATCTCTCATATTCTCACTTGTGCATTGTGGTTTGGTAAGTGCAACACTTCCCTCTAATGCACAGTGTATAATAGTGCCGTTGCAATGGCAGAAAACAAACGTGAACTCAATAATAATGATAATTTTAGGTTGAACACACTGCGTGTGAACCCACTCACTCACCTCCTTCACTGACATGAAGCCGGACAACTTCAGAGCGGACATCAGCTTCTCAGCAGTCCTCACGCTCTGCGCCTCATCTCCTGGAACACAGAAAGAAACAAGTCACACAAAGTGTAAAATAAGCAGAGCAACAACCTTATCCTGCCCTAGCCCTGTGGATAAAAACACCTGACAAATGAAATAAATCATAACGATTTATGCATGAGCAATTCATTTCATTAGTTAAGGGGATTATATATTTAACATCTATATAAAAAACACTTTTCTCTCTCACCTGCAACTGCTTCATCCACAACTAGTTTCCCGCCAGGTTTGAGCACTCTGGCCATTTCAGCTAGAGCCTCTGAACCGTGGACGGAGGTGCTGTCAGCCAGAAGGCCAGAGAGCACCCAGTCAAAGGTGGATGCTGAATGGGAGGCTGAGAAGAGGGGAGGAGACAATTTTACTCCTGACTTCAGATTCTTGTTGTCACACTATGTGCTGAACCCATTCATTCACTTCAGCCAGAACTTTATTTATGATAACAGGATAAATCGCAGCTACTGTACAATAGTGTTGACTAAAGAGCCGTCTCAGTTGCAGCCATACTTTGTGATTTAAATTTTTGCCTATGGTAACTTAAAGTCAGGTGAAGAGTCACTCACACAGCAATAACCTCTCCATGTTCTCCACTGACACTTTTCCATCTGCACCAACAATGGCACCCAGTTCCTCTGCATATTGTTTCAGGGCTGCTGGTGATGAGGGCTGAGCCCAAACCAGCAGCACCTTGTGTCCTGCTTGGATGCCAAGGTCTGCCATGACTTCCTGGAGAAAATGACAGATTTATTTTAGTTGGTATACTTTAAATGCTTCTCTGTCTGTTTGTGGAACGTCTGAAAGTGAAGAAACGTGTCTGTTACAGGAGATGACCCAGCCAGACCAACAGAACTGATAACACAGTAACTGTTACGTGACCACCGTCACGCCTAAAACGCGCGTGATTATGACAGCCCGTTTTTAACGACTCAAAACGTTACGATAAAAACCAGGAATCAGTCCCATTTAAAAAAAATTGTCCTTGAGATTAACGTTAGCGTGTTAGGTAGCCGAGCGTTGCTTAGCCCATAATTAACGTAATAATGGCATTAGCATGTGGAAACAGGGGAAAAGTCTGGAAGTTTCTTTCTAGTGTTAATAGCCTAAGTCGTTACTTTATAACGTTATTAAATAGTCAAGAAATGTATTTCAACTTTTAATGTAAAAGGGTTGACCCGGCTAACTACTCGTTTGTGTTAGCTTGTTTGTTGACACAGGGGGAAAGTGTAGGTTAGCTAAAGCGAACAGCATGACGCAGAAGACGCCGGTGCTTATCAAGTTCATAAGCACGTTGTTACGGTACACGGCTACCCACGAACAAATATACTCACGTTTTTTGAATGGTTGTTCGTAAAAGGTTTTTGTTGTTCAATTACTGAAAAAACAATTCAATCCAGTTTGCTCTGTTACTTATATCTTTGTGAAGTTCCAGTGTAAAGGTACACAAAGTAAGATGGAAATCTTCCGGTTTGAATTTTCAAAATAAAATTATTGTGAACGTGATTAAACCTGGTTCTGACGTTTCGGCCATTTAAAGTATGAGGTGAAAAATTTGTAGGCTCTACCTTTTAGGAATAAATTAGGTCATTCAGACACAAACATCGCATACCACAACTACTATTGCTGTTTTTCTCCTATAAAAATTAATTAATGTGTTTTAGATTGAAGCATTATTGGCTTGTCGGTTTTATTTGGTTTAATTCTTGCTAGCTTGATGTATTTCACACGAATGAGTCGCGTTAAAGTGACGCAGCTGTGTCTAAAATAAGCCTCTCTTGCAGCTGAACATGGCGGCGCTGCTGAGAGGTCTGCGGGCTGGAAGGACACTTCGGGGGCTGGGCAGCGGTAAGAAACGTTAATTGTTTTGTTGTTGTTGTTGTCTCGTGGTAATAATGGACAGCCTGAGAAATGATTCTGTAATGTCAGGTCTTTCGGTCATTTGTTGCATGAAGTGGATGCGAGCCAGTGTTGCCGTCTGCTGTCCCGCGAACCAAAGTCACTTGCTACAGACGGCGATCATGAAGGACAGAGTCGGGCAACACTATGTTGGCTGCGGCTATTAAAGCAAAAATAATTAGGCGGATAATTGTTGGTTACCGTGGTGTTTAGATTTGTTAGATCTTAATTTAAACGAGCATTGCATGATAAACAAGTTCCTGCAACTGGGGGGCGTCTTCTCTCTGGTTATGCAGACTGTCCGAATATATATAGCTTAGATTTTCTTGTTTGAACATACAACAAGTGTTGCTGTCACTGAATCATAAGACGCTACTCTTTGACACAGTGCAAAGACAGAGTAATGCATACACACATACAGCAGTCCTGTTTTAAATTCGGTGTTGAAGGATTATAACCCCCAGTGGTCTACCAAACTCCAGATTCATCCACTTAGATAAACAGTGAAGTCATATCCTGGTGTATGCAGTCGTGGCCAAATATTGGTGCTATTACCCTTTTTCCTATAATGCATGATCTCCTGCTCAACATTTTTGAACTTAAAAGCACAATTTTGTATTTACATATTAGTTTGGTTTGTACTACAACAAAACAACAGTATTGGCACCGTTTAGATGTAAGAAATAACTGGATATCAGTTGGATGATTTTACTGCAATTAACAGAGAAACTCACATGTGATGCTTGCAGGTGTCTGCCTTATTCAAATTTAAGTTTTAAGTATTCACGTCTCAACTGACTGAACAAGTTGCACACATTATTTTTCCCAAGTGATAGATAGATAGATAGATAGAGAGAGAGATATATATATATATATATATATATACAGTATCTCACAAAAGTGAGTACACCCCTCACATTTTTGTAAATATGTGATTATATCTTTTCATGTCACAACACTGAAGAAATGACACTTTGCTCCAATATAAAGTAGTTAATGTACAGCTTGTATAACAGTGTAAATTTGCTGTCCCCTCAAAATAACACATCACACAGCCATTAATGTCTAAACTGCTGGCAACAAAAGTGAGTACACCCCTAAGTGAAAATGTCCAAATTGGGGCCCAATTAGCCATTTTCCCTGCACAGTGTCATGTGACTCGTTGGTGTTACAAGGTCTCAGGTGTGAGTGGGGAGCAGGTGTGTTAAATTTGCTGTTCTCTCTCACACTCCCCCCGTACTGGTCTATTAAAAAAACACAACAAGGCAAAGGTTTTGTCTTCTAGGTCTACAAACAAAAACATTTGTATATAATTAAAGACAGTGTTGTGTGGATGTTCTCTCTCTTGTACTACGTGTCTGCAATATAAAAATCATTCAACCATTTTAAATAGAGAAGGATTGTATCTCACTCTGCTGTTTTTATGTCACTGTTGTGTATCACGCTGAACACAAAGAGGAAAAAAGGGAAGATAGTCACACACACAAGGTTGTAGCAAAGACATGCCAAGGCTACTAGTCCTTTTCAGGACCTTAATGTCACTATATCCACTCTACATAAGAGAAAAGGTGCTTTAAAATTTACATTGTGAAAATAAAGTGAAAATAAGTGGTGGAGAAAGACCCTGAAGCAACAGTCAGTCAGATTTACACAAGATGCAAGAGTTTAAACTTACATCAGTTCCTAGCTCTGCAAAAGTGGTCCAGGAGTGACACCACTGCTGTGAGAGAGACCAAAAAACACCCAAAATGAATTTGGTCACAACTGAACAAGCTAATATCATGTACTATAAGGAAATGTACTTGATTAGATTTTTATTTGTTAAAACATACTTTCTGTTTACAAACAGACAAACAAAGCAGTAAACCCAGCCATGCAGGAGGCTCACTGTTGCCTCTGGTACTGGCTAGATTCACTTGAAATAGCATCATGAAATCTGGAGCACATTTTTAAAATTTTTATGTGTCTTCAGCAGTACAATGACCCAAAAGCTCCTAGTAATTCAAGAAGCTTCAAGAATATCGGCCCATACTTCAAAATATCAGGTTCAAGTCAAAGCATTGGGTTGTCTGAAGTGGCCAGAATGAATCTAAATCCAATTTACATAGAAGCTAATGAATATATGTCCCCCTACAGTGGTGGCTGTACCAACTACATCAAACCCCCAGTGTTGCAGTCTGAGACGAGACTTCCATCGTGCACTGAGGCTTCAGGAAGAATCCAAATCTGACAAACCCTCCTCCTCATCCACCACCTACCATGAGCACTACACAGCTCACTCTGCTGAACAGGACACATCTGACCCAGCAGCGGAGAACGCTTCCAGGCCCAACACCGGGTCAGTCAGTACGAACATCTTACGATATAGGAGTTGGCAGTGTAACTGAAGATTAAAACATATGTGGTGGTAGACATATAGTTGTGGTGTTTTGATAAATCTAGTTTAATTATTTGAGAGGGAAATTAGTTTGCAGTGTGGCCAAAAAATGTATTGTACACAATTAGAATTCAACAAGCACTGATGATCAGAAACTTGGCTTAAGAAATCTGTAACTGATGACTTAATTTTTATTGAGGGTTACAAAGTCTAAAGAACTAATCGGTTGGGTAAAGGAGGTGGGGTTGCCATGTATGTCAAATCCAAGCTCATTAACTCTGTCAATTACTAAAGCTAAACAGTCTGAGGTCTTGGCCATCAAAGTAGGCATATCAAATTGTCATTGTTTTAAAGAACTGTGATTTATTAAACCTAGTGCAACTCATTAATTCTCCAACAAGGCCAAATCCTAAAGCACAACATACTGTAAATCTACATTGCTTGATTTAATTATAACAAATACATCTCACAAATACACCTCAACTGGCAAACCCCAATTCATTATTAAAAGATATTTTAAAGGTTTTCAAGAGAGGGCTTTCCTGCATGATTTATATCATAGTGATCTTAAAAGAGTAACTCTGATTCCGGATGTTGAATTGGCATGGGAACATGGGAATATTTTCAGTCTTTCAGAGCTAATTCATTTAAGAAATAAATTGTGGGTCCAAGCTAGATTTTCAAACTCCTCTGCTGATTGGACTACATTTAGAACCCTAAGGAACAAGTGCACCTTGATGATAAGAAATTCCAAATCAGAGTTTAATCTGAAGACAGTTACAGAGAATCTAAATAACCCCTCAAAATTCTGAAAAGTAATTAAATCTATGTCAGGGACACATGTTGCTTCAAGCCTCCATGAACACATTCTGGTTGGCTCAGATGAAATAAAGGATAAAGCTGCCATGGTCAGTCAGTTAAACAAACACTTTATCTGTGCTGGGTCTGCATTTGACAGCTCAAATGTAAATGCACCTGTACCATGTTCTGTCACCACTGCAACTGATAGAAATCTGGATTTCTGCTTGCTAAATCTGCAGGTCCTGACAATCTGGATCCTTATCTCCTAAAGGTGTTTCCAAGGCGTTTGATTCTGTGGATCATGAATTGTTGCTGGACAAACTTGGGGATGCTAGTTTCTGTCCTAATACTGTTTAAATGGTTTAGAAACTATTTTGTAGATCGGACTCAGTGTGTCCATGCAGAAGGCCACAAATCTGAGTTTGTTGAGATATCTAAAGGGGTCCCCCAGGGGTCCATTTTGGGACCTATTCTGTTTTCTATTTTTATAAATGATTTAGGTAAGGACATTCAAGCAAAAATACACTTCTATGCTGATTACACTGTCATTTATACTCATGCTCCTTCCATAGCACAGGCTGTGCAAGAGCTTCAGACTGCATTTCATTACAAACTGCTCTGCTCAATTTAAAATTGGTTTTAAATCCTCCGAAAACGAAGTTCATGGTCTTCTCAAAAGCTCGCCTACAGTTGCTTGATGATCTTAGCATTTTTACGTCTAATGGTAAATCCATTGAAATGGTACCCACGTACAAGTACTTGGGTATATGAATAGACGACAAACTTTTATCTAATGTACATATTCCTCATCTAGTTAGGAAGCTCAAAGTGAAGATTGGCTTTTATTTTAGAAATCTAGCTTTACTGCCAAAAAAAACTTGTGGAAGCTTCTTTTCTGTCTGTGATTGATTATGGTGACATTATATATGCACGCAGCCTCCTCCATCTTACAGAGCCTTGATTCAGTGTATCATGCATCCCTACACTTTATTACAAATGCAAAGTCCCTCACTCACCATTGCATTCTTTATGATCTGGTGGGTTGGACATCACTGACCACCCACAGAAAACAGCACTGGTATATTTTTATGTATAAAGCCATGCTAGGTAAACTTCCAGCTTACCTCTGTACCCTTCTGTCTCAATTCTGCTAGTTGCCAGCTACGCTCCTCCAAGTGGTTGCTTTTTAATGTACCCAGGGTTTTGACAGATCTGGGGAGAACTGGATTTTCATGCTATCCACCATGGGCATGGAATAATTTGCAAAAAGATCTTAAACTAGAAACGTGTATATCAATTGATAAATTTATGAGCATCAAAGTGTTGAAGGAGACGTGGTTATTTTTCTTGAGAGGCCATTGTGTTTGAATAGATGTGTTTTTTTGTTTGTTTTTGTAAATTCTGTCATGATTATATGTAGCATTTTAATATGTTGTTTATGTATGGCTGCTAACTTGGCCAGGTCTCTCTTGTAAAAGAGATTTTTGATCTCAATGACAGTTCCTGGTAAAGTAAAAAATAGAGCCCAGGATTATTTCTTCATCTTCGTCTTTCCTTTATTGTTATAAGTAGTACTTTGAACAAAGTACTGCTGATTGCTGTATTTTGTGGTATTCTAAACACACTTGCTGCCAACAGGGAGTTGCAGAGTGCACTCTGCTGGACAAACCATTCAACAACCATCATAACATGATTGAAGGATCCCTCTCTCTGTTTCTTTGTAATTGTTGTTTATCAGCTGTTATAAACACCAATATATCTGCAATTACCTCTCATTAGCTGAAAATATCAAGTAAACAATCAGCGGGCAATCACAGACATGACACTTGTGCACAATGGCAGAACAGTAAACTGTACACAGCACTGACCAGACCTGTTAGTATGAGCGCAAAGACGCAATACAGCACAGAAATATACTCAACAAAAATCATTTTATGCACATGACTCATGTTGGAGTGTGCGTGCACCTGTCCCGAATGCTGCAACTCATGTGTGTGTTATGTAATGCAATGGCTGAATGGATGAAGGAAATCCTTGTACTTTTGAAACGGGGTGCCCAAAGATGTCGGACCAATTAAAGCTCACTGAACAAGGGATGTCGTGGGTGACGTAAAAATGCTCAGTTTGTGAGAGGGCACAGGTTTTGTAGATGTCACTAAGACAGTTGTGCTTACAGACCTCACCTTAAAGAATTTCTGAGTACTGAAGTTCAAACAGTTATGTAAGAGAGCTATTCTTGACCCCCAACTCATGTCATGTTGTCTCTGTGCTATATTTATTCTGAATATCCCTTTTTTTGTGTGTGTGTTTCTGTAAAGTTACCAGGACCAGGGCGGAGAGCAGGGTGAGGAATACGAAACAGAGGAGCAGCTTCAAGCTCGAATCCTGACTGCTGCTCTGGAGTTCGTCCCACTGCACGGCTGGTCGATGGAAGCCATGGCAGCCGCTGCTGAGGTGAGCTGCTGTTAACATGCAGCAAACACCGCTAACAGTCAGAGCCCAAAACTGGTTTTCCCTTGACACAACAGGCTCCTCCTAAAGCTGTTTCTATTATAAAACAGGGAGAGATAACTCTTACATCGAGAACTTTGTTGCATTTGCTCTCCATCTCTCTCCCCACATACTGTATCATGTCTGTCCTCTCTTTACAGCCAAATCTCTAATAAAGACATAAAAATACCCAGAAGTACTTCAACTAAAACCTAACTAGCTAAAGAAAATAAAGTTGGGGGAAACCAAGAAATGAGATTTCAGATTGTCTGTGATGATTATTATTCATTGTGTTGTTGCTGTGTTGGTACCAGACACTGGGCCTGTCCTCTGCTTCCACTGGTATGTTCAATAACGGAGCTGGAGACTTGGTCCTACACTTCATCGCACAGTGCAACTCACAGCTGACAGAGATCCTGGCTGAACAACACAACCAGGTCCAGCTGGGCCAGGCAGAGTACGTACAGTCTATGGTGTGCACACACACACACACACCTGCAGTCTAATTCTATTGTTAAAATGTGAATTCACTTAACTTTTAACAGCCTATCCTGAGATGTTCCACAAAAAAGCATTCTGCTTTTTCACTCATTTACAGTCAGCTTTTTTTATAACCTGAAAAAACTCTAACGTATAGAGCTCCAAATGGAAAACTACAGATTTCAGCTTTTGGCTTTGACGACTGTGTTGCAGACCAAAGAAGACTGCTGAATTTCTAAGAGATGCTGTAGAGACCAGACTGAGGATGTACATCCCGTACATTGAATCATGGCCACAGGTATGGTGTGCATGATGGTTAGCACAAGCCACACACTGTCTTCCTTCATTTTTGTTCTCATTAACGACAGAGGTCAGGTCTGAAGCAGAAACTACATCCTTGACTTTGTGTGTGTTTCCTCAGGCTATGAGCATCCTGCTCCTTCCTCACAACATCCCAGACAGCCTGAAGCACCTTTCCACCCTGGTGGATGACATCTGGTACTACGCCGGAGACCGATCCACAGACGTGAGTGGGTCTTATCACCCTCGATCCCCTTCTTCTGCAGCTGCTGCTCATACCTTCCTGTCCCCCTTTCATCACCACCCCCAGAATATCAGGCCTGCCACCTCCCAGGTTACTCCCCCCACCAACACCTGACTGTCCACGTTAATACCATGGCCATAGAAATCACTCGTGCAAACATAGTGATGCATATAAACTAACTAGAGATAAAACCACGTACTTTCGCCACATTGGCCACAAGAAGTTTTAAAGATTTTCAGTTCTCCCATTTTTACTTTTGGAAGGTGCGACGGTTTAAGCATGACAATGCAATCTGAAATGTCTTAATATTGGGAAATAATGGACTAAGTGTTCTTTACCTCAGACTCATCCATTATTATCTTGTCACCTCATCATAGATTATCCCTTACATATTCTGACCTTGCTGTCTTTACAGCCTGATAATAACGTTAGAAGTGGTTAGTGTGACGTCCTCTTTAGTATGAATAATTACCACATTTTAATTGCTTGTATTTGGAAAAATAAAAATCCTATTATTATCTACTGTATTTTAAAAAGGAAAAAGTGATATAAAGTTGGTCACAGATTTGCTAGAGCTGCTTTGAGTGCCCAGTGTAGAGCTTTGCTTTTTCCATTACCTCGGCCGCCCTGTCTTGTCATTCAGCACTGTGCTGCTAAATGATGTAGCGCTGCACGGTTATTTTCATTATTGAAGAATCTGCAAATTAGTAACTTAATTGTGCGCATGGTTTTGTTTTAAAACTGAATTCTTCTCTGTGTCTATATTTTTTTCTCATCTCTTTTGTTGCTATTGCACTTTCTTGTATTCTTCTGTACATGTTACATGTTGCTGTATGAGCTTTCATCTAAGAGCACATTGAGTTTAAAATGACATTGCCTTGCTTAAAAATGTAAGCAATTAATCTTTCCCCACCACCCCTTTTTTCTTTTGTAGATGAACTGGTACACCAAACGGGCAGCGCTGACAGGCATCTACAACACGACAGAGCTGGTGATGGTCCAGGATTCCTCTCCAGATTTCCAAGACACCTGGAACTTCCTTGACAACCGGATTCAGGATGTGGTCAACATGGCCACCACAGCCAAACAGGTCCACCACATATAGCATAAAAGAGTTGAACAAAGGGGAAACAGATGAAGTGGGTCATTGTGGAGTTCTTGCTACTTATGTAGGAATACCCACCTCTATGTGTTTCCTAACTTTTACCCATCAGTGGTATAAGTCCATAATTGACCTCAGATTCAGTGTTCTTGGAAAATTTCATTCTCCTCCGACTACACTAAGCTAAACTCATGTTGGCCTGAATATGGGGCCAAATGCAAAGGGAAACTTCAAACTGAAGGATGAAGATTCTGTGATACATAAATCACAGTTCCAGTGCAAAGAGTTCAGAGTGAAACACAGACTAAGATGTTAACCTCTCTTGAAATATATATTAGATATATAGACATTTCACCTCATTCCTCATTCACATGTTGACTTTGTGTGTTCCACTTTGTTCTGCAGGTACAGTCGACTGGTGAAGCAGTGGTGCAGGGACTCATGGGAGCTGCTTTCACAGTAAGTTTTTGCCTCATGTTTTTTTTATTTAATTTATATGCACTTTTCTTTTCAAAACCTATATTAACAATGATACCCTCCTCTCTTTTTTATGTCTATACACACAGTCCCGTAATTATATAACTGAATTGTTCATGAAGATTTGTACTGATTTTATTACAATGTGTTTGAATGATATACCGCTGCAGGAGCTCTGCATTTTCCAAATTTTTGATTGTTTAAAAAAATAGGCCTATGTAAAGTATGCTTATAGAAACGTGGCTGATGTTTGTCTTGTGTCTTACAGCTGAAGAACCTCACGGGATTGAACCAGAAACGATGATGTAAAACATCTCTCACTCACACTGATCCCGACTGTCTGGCTTATCATGAGCTGAAGACCAGTTGTCTTTTTGCTCTTATTCCTGAAAGTATTATGGCTTTTATTCAGCAAGAGAAAACTATTATTTGTCACCAGCCATAGGTCTCTGTTTCTGTTCACCTGCAGGACCAGTGGCTTTGTCTTCACTCTTCCTGCTCAGATCATTTTTTCCCTTTTGTATAAAAGGACGCCACGATCTGTAATTTTGTTGATGGATCAAGACTTCAATAAAGTAGTTATTGCGTATTTAACATTTGTTTGTTTTTTCATTATCATGATTAAAAGGGCGTTTTTGAACTGTTCTGTTAAATGTTTCACTTTTCCTGGCATTGTCACATGTTTCTGCAAACTTGAGAATCAATGAAATGTGCAAACATCTGTCTACAAAAACAGTGAGCGCTTTTATTTTGAAAAAGAATTTGCACATAACTATGACCCGGATATTAAATAAAAACCCGCCCCCGTGTGTCATTGAGACCAATCATTAATCGGACCGCCATCTCTTGGCCAATCAGAGGGTGGTAAATAATTCCGTGGAGGTCTTCAAGCCGAAGCAGCGGTAGTGGAGTGTGGACGATTTTGCGACGTTAATTTTAGTCTTAGTCTCCAGTAATGCCGTATGCTAACCAGCCGACTGTGAAGATCACAGAACTGACAGACGAAAATGTCAAGTTCGTCATTGAAAACACTGATTTGGCGTAAGTATTTACTTATTGTCTAATCAAAGAGTGTGTGTGAACCAGAGAGCAGCCATTTTTGTTCTCCGCACCAAAACTGTTGTTATGAGACTTTACACGTTAAATAAGGTACAACGCAGTAAAATAATCATGCTTTCTGTGACCTAAATGTGTGTGTGTGTGTACATTGAAGCTAAATAATAATTTAGCTAATGTAATAGTGGACAAAAGGACAAACGATCGTATTGTTATTTAGCTGTGATGTATTTCCTAGTCAGCAACTTGAATGGTTAACGTTAACTAAGGTTATTCTTTAAGTGTATTTTGTTATGTTATTACAGTCTTTGCCTGTACAACCTTCCGTCTGTCTCCTTTTCAGGGTTGCAAACTCTATCCGCCGTGTCTTCATGTCAGAAGTTGCCACTATAGGTATAGTAACTTTTATTTGCTTCAGTTTTGAATTATTATTTTCATTGCTTGACAAATGCTGGACCGTTGTTTTTACATTATACACTGCTCAAAAAATAAAAATAAAGGGAACACTAAAATAACACATCCTAGATCTGAATGAATGAAATAATCTCATTAAATACTTCTTTCTTTACATAGTTGAATGTGCTGACAACAAAATCACACAAAAATTATCAATGGAGGTCTGGATTTGGAGTCACACTCAAAATCAAAGTGGAAAACCACACTACAGGCCGATCCAACTTTGATGTAATGTCTTAAAACAAGTCAAAATGAGGCTCAGTAGTGTGTGTGGCCTCCACGTGCCTGCATGACCTCCCTACAACACCTGGACATGCTCCTGATGAGGTGGCGGATGGTCTCCTGAGGGATCTCCTCCCAGACCTGGACTAAAGCATCCGGCAACTCCTGGACAGTCTGTGGTACAACGTGGCGTTGGTGGATGGAGCGAGACATGATGTCCCAGATGTGCTCAATTGGATTCAGGTCTGGGGAACGGGCGGGCCGGTCCATAGCATCAATGCCTTCCTCTTGCAGGAACTGCTAATGCACTCCAGCCACATTAGGTCTAGCATTGTCTTGCATTAGGAGGAACCCAGGGCCAACCGCACCAGCATATGGTCTCACAAGGGGTCTGAGGATCTCATCTCGGTACCTAATGGCAGTCAGGCTACCTCTGGCCCTCATGGAGGGCTGTGCGGCCCCCAAAGAAATGCCACCCCCACACCATTACTGACCCACCGCCAAACCGGTCATGCTGGAGGATGTTGCAGGCAGCAGAACGTTCTCCACAGCGTCTCCAGGCTCTGTCACGTCTGTCACATGTGCTCAGTGAACCTGCTTTCATCTGTGAAGAGCACAGGGCGCCAGTGGCGAATTTGCCAATCTTGGTGTTGCCAATCTCTGGCAAATGCCAAACCTCCGGCACGGTGTTGGGCTGTAAGCACAACCCCCACCTGTGGACGTCGGCCCCTCATAGCACCCTAATGGAGTCTGTTTCTGACCTTTTGCACATTTGTGGCCTGCTGGAGGTCATTTTGCAGGGCTCTGGCAGTGCTCCTCGTGCTCCTCCTGCTCCTACTTGCACAAAGGCGGAGGTAGCGGTCCTGCTGCTGGGTTGTTGCCCTCCTACGACCTCCTCCGCGTCTCCTGATGTACTGGCCTGTCTCCTGGTAGCGCCTCCGTGCTCTGGACACTACGCTGACAGACACAGCAAATCTTCTTGCCACAGCTCGCATTGATGTGCCATCCTGGATGAGCTGCACTACCTGAGCCACTTGTGTGGGTTGTAGACTCCGTCTCATGCTACCACTAGAGTGAAAGCACCGCCAGCATTCAAAAGTGACCAAAACATCAGCCAGGAAGCACAGGAACTGAGAGGTGGTCTGTGGTCACCACCTGCAGAACCACTCCTTTATTGGGGGTGTCTTGCTAATTGCCTATAATTTCCACCTGTTGTCTTTTCCATTTGCACAACAGCATGTGAAATTGATTCAGTCAGTGTTGCTTCCTAAGTGGACAGTTTGATTTCACAGGAGTGTGATTGACTTGGAGTTACATTGTGTTGTTTAAGTGTTCCATTTTATTTTTTTTGAGCAGTGTATAACAGTTACAGTCCAGTTTGATATAGCACACAGTCGACAACAGTAGCAGCTGAAAAATGTTCACTTGTGCTTTGCCATATATGCCTTTTTACCCAGTAGACATTTTGAGAGAGAGAGAGAGAATCATTTACCTGCATGAATCATACACTATCCTGCTTACACCCTGAAGTACATGCATATTATTTGGTGTCACAAGGAAATGGCTAAATAAATAAAAGGAGTTGAAATCAGATCAGCTACATTGGGAAATGTAGTCTGCGTAACGCTTTCTGCCGACAGTAGTACCTCACAAACTCTCTAAATGACTAACTTGAACTTCATTACTATATTTGCAGCGATTGACTGGATCCAGATTGATGCCAATTCATCGGTGCTGCATGATGAGTTTGTTGCTCACAGAGTTGGTATGTATCACAGTGTTTATAATAAGCTTTAAAATGCAACCTGATGATTGTAATGTCCCGAGTTTTTAAGGATAGCTAAGCTTTTGTTGTATTTCTGCCACTTAACCATACATTATTACTTAGAATGCTGTGATTCATGCCAATGTAATGATTTATTTGTATTTCATCAGTTTATTTATTTGGTTAAGGCTACTTAGGCTAATCTGTTACTTTGGGTGAACGTTAAAGGCTATACATAGTGTTTATGACCTGATGACTGATTGGTAAAAACAGTTGATTTATCTTGAACTTTGACTTCATTGCTGCGGGTCTGTTGTCATGGCAATAACACTAGGCTACTACTCTAGCCTCATAATGCAGGAACAAGATTAACAGAAGCAGCCACTCAGACCAAACTGTGTGTGTGTGTGTATGTATATAAATAAAGTGACTAGCCTTAATTTAAATAGTTTTCACCAGAGAGTCTCTACGTGGTGCTGTTCATAAAACGGGTCTCTATCAGCCTACAATGGTCATAAACAATATGATAACATATAAAAGACTGTTTTTACTGTTCAAGCCACTTTACTTTTTGAGAAAGTAGACTTTTTATACCCGTGATATCCATTGGCATAACCAGCTGTGAAAATATTTGGCAAAACTTTGTCAGGGATATCCTGAACTCAAATGTGTGAGTGGTTGCCAGGAATAAGTTATTTAATATGGTATTTTGAAGGTAAGCTGTCTCTGTTTCCGGTTTAAGACTTTATTGTTCAATTTCCATTGTAGGAGTTGGAAAATGGAACAAGCCGATGTTTTGGTGCGCTAAATTCCATTGCACGTCTTCATTCAATGCGACAATTACATAGCATAGCACAAACATCATTTAGGCAGCATCGGCTCTGGGAAAATTAACTTGCACTGTTCAACATACATTTGCATTCGCGCAAGCAGGACAATGAAATTAGGAAATACCCCCTAAACTGGCTGTTTTAATCATACAATGTGAATACCTGCTGATAAATTATACTTCACGCACGGACCTCGTAATGTAATATTATTGCAGTATGACCTGAGAGGTCTAATGCCGCATTCAGACCAACCGCAAATTTTCGCCTCGCAACGCTGTCCAGATGAATTCATGCTTCGTCAGGTCTGTCAGCAAGACAGCAGGACAACAACTTCTAAAATGTTTGTTTTCTGAATGGAGTTCGGATCGATCAGGGCTATGCTGTGCTAACTTGGTCACAGTTAAGTACAACGATAGCTGGAATAAAGTTACAGACACACATTTTCTGAACTCTCCAGGTAGTTCAACCTTCTCTTTCTTTCCGTTTTTTTTATATAAATATGAAGTCGTAGTCCGACAGAGCTAACGACACTAACAACAACACTGAAACCGGATGTGCACGGAAGCTAGCTGCTGAGAAGCTCCAGTGAAGATAAATCAACGTTGTAATCCTAAAAACTAAAGTAAAAAGCTAATTTAATAAAAGCAGTCAACTCCGAGCTCCTCCTGCGAGCAAACAGCCAGACCAGAATCCGACCGGCTACGGGGGTTTATTTGTCCAGTGGTTGCAGCGCTGCTCCCCTCCCTCAAGTTCAGCAGCTCTCTGCTGGCCAGCAGATTTTCAATCGGCCACTCTGCCCTCTCCACACAACACTCTGAAGCCTCTGTGATGTACGGACAATCTCAACACTGATAGGCTATCGCGACTCGGCGTCATGCGACGTCTTCGCTTGAGTTGAAAATATTCAACTCATGCGAATTCCTTCGCGTCCCCGGCACCGAACGCTCGCTTTGCTTTTGGTCTGAAAGCGCCATAATACTTGTGAAGGCTGCTGTAACAATATCGCTGTTTCCTGTGTTGTTAGGTCTCATACCACTCACAAGTGATGACATCGTGGACAAAATGCAGTATTCTAGGGTAAGTATACAGTCATATCGCTCATCGTCCGCCAGAGCTTGTTCCCAGTTGCAACCGAGAAGACATAATCTTCTCTCTGTCTCTGCCTGTACCTGATCCTCCTGCAGGACTGTACCTGTGATGATTTTTGTTCAGAGTGTTCTGTTGAGTTGACGCTGGACGTTCGATGTACTGAAGACCAGACGCGTCATGTCACCTCGCGTGACCTTTTGTCCAACAACCCTAGAGTCATCCCGGTGAGTCTGTTTCTCCATTTATTGAAGGCATTAGAGGGGAGTGGAAGCAAAAGGAAAAATTCTATTCAATTTTGTTTATATAGCGCCAAATAACAACAACAACAACAACAACAGTTATCTCACAGCGCTTTTCATAAAAGAGCAGGTCTAGACCGTACTCTATGATGTTATTTACAGAAGCCCAACAATTCCCACCAAGAGCAGCACTAGGCGACAGAGGCAAGGAAAAACTTCCTTTTAAGAGGCAGAAACCTCGAGCAGAACCATGGCTCAGGGTGGGCGGTGAAGGAGGGAGGGGGGGGGGGCAAGAGAGGAACAGAGAGAGAGGGGAGAGGGGGCAGCCTAAACAATATCCACACAGAGGTACAGACAGTAAAGGTGATGTTGCTATAGACTAAATGAATAATGGTACAGATATATATAGTAGTGTTAATGGTAACAGTCGTAATGTTAATTATTATAATAACAATAATAACAATAGGACTAGTAACAATAGTCGTTGCAGCAGAGGGTGTCGAGCAGGAACACGGGGGCAGCAGGTGACCCGCAACCACAGATCCAGACTCCACAGCTCCAGAGCCAGAAAACCTGCAGGAAGTGATAGGAGGAGAGAGGAGAGGGACGAGAAAGCACAAGACTACCAGAAAGGGGAGAAGTTGTGTTAGTAACATGCAATAATGGGATGAGGTTGCATACAGAGGGAGAGAAAGTAGAGGAGAGAGGAGCTCAGTGCATCATGGGAAATCCCCCAGCAGTCTAGGCCTATAGCAGCATAACTAAGGGATGGTTCAGGACTCACCTGAGCCAGCCCTAACTATAAGCTTTATTTTAAAAGCTGACAGTGTTTTCATTGTCCAGGTGACGTCCAGGAGTCGAGACAATGATCCCAATGACTATGTTGAACAAGATGGTAAGCTCAAAGCTAACACTGGCTGTTAAGGTCCTTGTCGTTTCCCTAACCATTTTATTGTCAGGTGTCTGTTTTCCCATCATTTTATCCCAAATGTTAAGCATTTACCTTTTCTTTACTCTCTCTCTTTGCTAATTTACTAACACAACGCAGATATTTTACTGGTGAAGCTTCGTAAAGGTCAAGAACTGCGGCTCAGGGCATATGCCAAGAAAGGCTTCGGAAAGGAGCACGCCAAGTGGAACCCAACAGCAGGCGTCTCCTTCGAGTATGACCCAGACAATGCACTGAGGCACACAGTCTACCCGCGACCTGAGGAGTGGTATGTTTTACTTTCAGCATGGCTCATCAGAAAAGATGAATGTTAAATGTATAATGTTGAACAATGACTGAAAGATGAATTGACTGCACTGTATCACTCTGGTTCCCAGGCCAAAGAGTGAATACTCGGAGATAGAGGAGGATGAGGTTCAGGCGCCCTATGACCCCAATGGAAAGCCAGAAAGGTGAGGAAGGAATTTTCGTCTGACTTTACTTGATGAGGGTACATGTTGTACGTGTGATTTTGTTATTATTATCTTAGCCAATGGGAAATGCATAAAACTGAAATGACCAGTCAACCTGTTGTAAATCTATAGTGTTTACTCTATTATAATAAACTGCATGGGGAGCATAATCAGGGGGTTGAATATTGTGCATCGGTGTAATAATAGCATAGCATAACAGAGAATATTTTTTGTAAGACTGATGTCTCTGCTTTGAGTTAGTTTATAGTCTGCAAAGAATGATGGTGTCACAAGTCCAAATGTCTGTGACATTTCCCTGCACAGGTTTTATTACAACGTGGAGTCATGCGGCTCTCTGCGACCAGAGACCATTGTCATGTCAGCGCTGGCTGTCCTCAAGAAGAAGCTCAGTGACCTGCAGACTCAGCTGAGCCACGAGATCCAGAGCGATGTGCTCACCATCAACTGAGGGCCTCTCCCTCACAGAGCAGGACCTGCATTTACACTGTAATGACCAGAGGGCTGATTTAGGATCAATGATCTGGTCACATGGAACACGTCCAAATATCATTCAAGGAATTAACACTCATTATTATTTGGTGAAAGTTGCACATGGACATGTATTCTTGAAATTATTTCAGCACCAGCAGTGATTGTAGTCTGTGTGCTAAAGCATGGTCTGTGTCTGAAAGGGAGTTTGAGTCAGAATTGATACAAATTTAGTTTTGTGTGGAGTGTAACACTTACACTGTTATATTATTATTGTGATAAATGTTACTTTTTAAATAAATCTGAGGAATTTGGTAATCTTCTCAGTGGGAGGAATTTTTTATATCCACAGATTCCCAAACACCTGGAAAATAAAATAAAAATGGCCTTGCAAGGACAAAAAAGAGAGACATGGGAAAATAAGCTATTTGTTTTGTCAGATGTCTTCATTTATAATTGTAACTGTACAGTGCCAGGCTTCTGGGTTCCTGAAGTTGGAACTGCACTTTGTAAAGAACCTCCAAGGTATTTTCATCTTCATGTTCAATGTGAGTTTAGTCCAGTCAGACAGAGACAACAAGAGGACTACCAGAAGGAAGCCAATGCAGCTTCAAAGTAAAAGCACACATCTTACGGCAACTCTCAGTGGTCTGTTCAAACCCAAACAAGCTGAAGTGTGATTGATCTACTGAGATGTCCTAAACCTATAAAAACAATCCCTACACCATTATAATTTACCTCGGAGACATGGGGCCCATGTGGAACAGTGAATGACTTGCATGATGTTATCTGATCCTTATGATAAATTAATAGACAAGGAACCGGGAGTCTTTACTTTATCTTTACATTCTTACTAAGAAAGCAGACATGATCTGACTGAGATTCACTGCTGTTATAAAAAGGTTTAGGCTGTCTGGTATTCTACAGTCATTGATTGGTTAAGTAGTATATTGCTGTAACATTATTTCACTAAAATCACAAAGTGAACAAGATGAAATGAATATAAACAATTTACATGCGTTAGCTGTAACAAGATAAAACTCAAAAATAGGATTTTAAAAAGTGCTTTTACGCGAATGGCTAAAAAAAAAAAAAAAGATACAATAAAAATAATATGGTAGTGACTGCTGACGCATTTATTTTGGGTTTGCACAAAAGCGAAGGAGGCTTTTATTTTGAATTTTATAAGTAGAGGCGATATTCCAGTGGGACGCCGACCATATCGCACTCCCAGATGGAATCAGTGTTCAAACTAGCACTTTATTCAAATATATCCGGACAGTAGGCTAATAAGCTGTGGATGTTGTGGAATGTAGAGTTCATCTAGGTCTACCTACAGAGAGGATGCTGTGTTTTGTCGGGGGGTAACAAGGTAAGTCGCTTTCTGTCGTTAGAGTATGGTCACGCCGAGCTGCGTTCAGATTTCTGCCAATTTTAAGTATCATTTAGTAGCGGCAAATGTTAACATGACATATTAACATCAAACAGTGTGGGTCCTGAATAAACAAGGAGCAGTTGTTTAATTCGGCGTACATGTATTCTACTAAGCAGCAGGAAACAAATCAATAAAAAGCCATGTTTTGCAATTACGATGTTACAAGATGCGACCCACCTTGGTGTGTTTGTGGGAGGACCGTCGCTGGAAAAACGCACATACCAAAACTAAAGGATGGTTTTTAATCAAATGAATGACATATTGTTGGATAACATGCATGCCGAATTTACCCAATGGAACTGGACTCTCCAATAAACTCTAAAACTATATCTAATGGGATCTGTACCTTTGTACATAAGCGAGACAACTTTAAAATGGCAATTGGAAAGTCACCTCACGTGACCTTTGCTGGAATAATTTGGTGAGAATTACTTTCCATGTGAGGACAAGAGGTCACCTACAATATAGGGGTTTATTGAGATGCAGCTGGGATGTAAATTATGTACTGCCCTGCTCCTGATTTGTGTTTTGTGGGTATAAATTAATGCATTTTAATATTTCATCTTTGCAACCTGGTAAGACAGTATATGATAAGTGAATTCAACTATCTCTGAACTTCCCAAGTTTACCCCTGCGGACAAGCCCACAGACTCAGAGATGGCTGTGCCTAGGAAGAGGTTCTCCTCTGTCTGCTCCTCGTCCTCAGCTGAAGAAGACAGCGCAAGCCTCCATGACAGTGACCCCATTTCTGCCACTGATCCACCCAGTGAACAAGAACATCCCTATGCATCTCTGCTCTGGTAAGCTTTCTCTGCTGCCTCCATCGCTTCTGCTGTCAACTGGCAGATACAAGACATTAATAGAGGAGCAAGTATTCACATCTTTTACTTAAGTGTTATTAGCTGAATGTGTCTGAATTAGTGTAAAATGTTTATACTTTATCTGTTATGTATCTTATATTATTGCATTATTACTGATGTATTAATGTGAAAGTAGCATTTTAAGCCAATTTTAAGCATTTTATAAACTTTTGGGGAGTTAAGTCTATGACAATACATCATTTTATAAATTCTTCATATGTTGTGTAGGTAAAAAAGTTCATTTGTAAAGTAACCTGTCAAACAAATGTAGTAAAATAAATTATAGTGCAGGTACTTAAAGTTTGAACTTAAATACAGAACTAGCTTGCTGTTGACTATAGGAGATCAGGACTCGTTGAAGCTGAGGTACAGAGAGTAACACTGAAACTTTCCAGCTCTGTCTGAAACTCATGGCCACAGGATTGTTACATTTTATGAAGACTGTATTTGTCCTTGTATTACCCAAGGAGCTCCAGTGAATGTGCAAGGCTGATATTTTCTTCAGAGAAGAACTTGGCAGTCGACAGAGATCACACACTTAGTATGAGGAGTGAGAGGGCTGAAGGTTTTTTGTCAATATCAATATCAATATCAATTTTATTTATATAGCACACTTAAAACAACCAAGTTTGACCAAGGTGCTTCACAGGTTAAATACAACAACAAGACACTACTCACACAGTAAAAGTACAGCAATAAAACATTATAATATACAGTATACGATATATAGTGATATTAAAATTGCCAGGAATAATAACAGACTTAACTCGAAGGAAATGCCAAAGAAAAGAGATGTGTTTTTAACAGTGATTTAAAACGTTCAAGAGTTGGGGCGGTTCTGATATGGACTGGCAGGTTGTTCCACAGGTTAGGGGCAGCTACACAAAAGGCTCGATCGCCTCTGGTTTTAAGTCTGCTTCTGGGTACATCCAGGAGGAGGAGATTGGCGGATCTCAGCACTCTAGCTGAGATATACACTCTAGAGTATGAATGTGAAGAAGCTCCGTTAAGTACAATGGAGCCAATCCATTAAGGCATTTAAAAGTTAAGTAAGATTTTAAAATCAATCCTGTGATGAACAGGAAGCCAGTGGAGGGAGCGCAACACAGGTGTGATGTGGTCCCTCTTCTTCTTTCCTGTCAGGAGACGGGCAGCAGCATTTTGGACTAACTGCAGGTGATGACTTGTCTAAGCCCACATATAAGGAGTTGCAATAGTCATGGCGGGAAGTTATGAAGGCATTTATCACCCTCTCCAAATCTTTAGGAGGGAGATAGGCCTTTACCTTGGCTATAGTTCTCAACTGGAAAAAGCAGGATCTGACAGTGGCAGACAGTTTGAAGTTAAAGGGCCAAGAGAATCTACATCAAGCAGTTCAGGGTGTCCAAACATTATGATCTCTGTCTTGTCTCCGTTTAGGTTGAGGAAATTTAGGTTTTGGTGTCCTTCATACAGTCAAGCAGGGGCTGCAGTGAGCCCTTTGCTTTTACATTCAGGGGCAAATAAATTTGAATATCGTCTGCAAAACAGTGGAAAGAGACCTCATACCTCTCAAAGATGGAGGCCAGGGGCAGCATATACAAAGAAAATAAGATGGGGCCTAAGACAGAACCTTGAGGGACACCGCAGGTAAATGGGGCTGTCTCAGAGGAATAATCACCGAGGTGGACAGAGAAGCTCCTATCGGTTAGATAGGATTGAAACCACCTAAGTGGAAAATTGTGTGGGAATCAAAGGTACTGCCCTTTGATTCCCACACAATTTTCCAACCGTGACAAGAGGATTGAGTGGTCAACAGTGTCAGTGTCGGCAGCAGTGAGGTCTAAGAGCACTAGGACAGCAGAGACTCCTGAGTCAACAGTTAAAATCAAGTCATTAAAAACTCTTAAAAGTGCCGTTTCAGTGCTGTGACGGGGTTTGAAGCCGGACTGGAACTTTTCATAAACATTATTATTAATTAAAAATGTTTGCAGCTGGGTAAAAACTACTTTCTCCAGGACTTTAGATAAGAAAGACAGTTTAGAGATGGGCCTGAAGTTAGAGAGAACAGAGGGGTCGAGATTTTCCTTTTTTAGCAGGGGTTGTACAACAGTGTGTTTAAAGGTGGACGGAACATGACCAGAGACAAGACAGGTATTTATCAACGACAATTTGTAACTTAGTGTGAGAATATGCTGCACCAGTATAGACACCTACAATGACAGCATGTATAGTATCTGCTGCAGGAGCAGCCATCTACAGGGGGAATTTGTTATCAAAGGTAATTGCAGGTGCAGTGACACCAGAACTGGCATGGTGACACTCAAAAACTGGTGAACGATAAGCCTCACACAAGACAATGACTAAAAAAAAAACTGTGTGTCCAGTTGTCATCGTGTCCAAGACTCTTTGCTGAGCTCCAACAGCAGCTTCACCAGATACAGAGGCATCCTTAACTGGATCATCATTCTCCTGGTCAGTTTTCCCATTTCTTCCTATTGGTTTTATAGATATTTATAAGTGTTTATTAAGTTACCAAACAGGTACTTTCAATTTAATGGAGTTAAACCTCTGACTTGGTGATGACGATTTATGAATTGACCAAGATAGGTTAAAATCAAGGGCAACTGGGCTTGGTTGAAAGAGGAGTGAAAGAAACCATCTAAACTCGAGTAGAGAAACTATCTCTAAAACAGAGAAATCGCCCACCTACAATGTTGTCCTTTCAACTCTTCCCAGGAGACTGAACAAATGCCAACTTGGCCTCAGGTGACTCCAACGACCATAATGACCGTCTTACAACAACCAGGAGTGCTAACGAACCAAGCAATATTGACCCCACTGAGGTTAAATAGCTGGGAGAAGAGGCCCCTCAGGTGAGAGGCGAGTATCTTCAGCCAAATCCAGCTGCCCTTGATTTGAGCTTTGGATAACTATGACCTGGATGATGAGAATCTTCACAGAGAACTTACAGGTGTTTTACTGTCACACACTGTGTCATTCTGATTTTCAGATCCTGACTCATGCTCACTTGTTCTTGGAGAATTTCATACAGTGAGTATAAATAGAAGCTCCCATGCATAATACACAATTTTGTACAGACATTTATGGTACCCAGAGGATGAATCCCATGACTGGTGCTCCCCTGACTTTTCATCCAGCACCATCACCAGGTCAGAATTTCAGTTTGACCAACACTTAGTTTATAGATGTTTATGGCCAAATACCTGAAAAACTAATCACATTCCCAACATCCTCAGCTTTACTTTGTGTTTAGTGCTAAGTGTCAAATGTTAGCATGCTAACATCATGTTAAACTAAGATAGTAATCATGGAAAAACATTACACCCAGCCAACTACGAGACTTTTCTGGAGCTTTCAAACACATTTCGCAGTCTTTATCAGCAGATGGAGCTGCATCACTGGAGTTTTACAATAAAACTCCCTGGGCTTAATCCGTCCACTGATGAAGACTGTGAGATAATATCCGAAAAGCTCAAAAGCTAGTGTGTGGACCTTGAGTTATAACTTTGTTTTTCAATTTGGTCAAACCATATAATTAAAAATCTTCCGTGTACAGAATTCTTATTAGACTTTTGTCCTTTGTTTGCCTCCTCTTAACAGACATGGCTTTTTGATAGATGTCAAAAAAGTCATGGAGCATCTCATTGAGGACAACTGCAACTGGCCATCTGTCAACCTCATACTGGGTGAGAAAGTCTTTAGATAGAAGCGCAGCAAAGATACCAGAGATTCGGGGGTGTTATGTTCAACTTTTTAGTCCTCAGCCCCGGTTGACTCAAGTGACATCACTTAAGGCAATTTGTTAGATTTCGTGTAGCTCCCTATGGAGCCACAAAAGGCTTCATGCAACTTTTTTCACACTTTTGAGTACTAGCTACTCTCCATGACCTGCTAACTGACTTTGATGTGAGCTCTGGGGTGGGTCATTGTGCATTAACTAGGTATTTATATGTCCTGTAGCTTCCAACATCTTTGCCATTACAGCTTTGCTCCTTGAGAGATTTCAGGAAAAGGTGAGACTTCTGATTTAGACAACGCATCAACCCCATGCCACACTTTGAATTCGTACCATAGCAAGTTTTATTTTTGAACAGTTTTGAAAAAACATATGAACACATCAGTTGTACAAGTCTCCTTAGTAAAACTTCTATTTCATTCATTTCTGTCAGGATATGCTGTCCCCCACCAATGCTCATTGTTTACATCTCACAAATCTGGGGTTGCTCCTGCTGTTTCCTGCGGCAGTGATTGTACATGAGCCCACAATATCAACAGGTAACAACTAGAAACATGTGCTTCATTTGATTGTACATATGTGATGCAGTGACTGCAAATTTCTTAAATATTGTCAACAGCTAATGGATATCAGTTTGGTTATTGCATTCTTTTATCTGCTGTTTCAGCAAATTATCCAGACTGTATGACAGCTGCACCTTCCTGTCAAATGCAAATATTCTAGATGGCATGTGCATCCTTTTACAGAATACTCTTTCCTCATAGTAGGAAACGTTACCATCATCAATACATTTTAGAATAGAGTTCTATATGTTAGACCAATGTTTGTCTGTAAAAAAAGAGCTTTTAATGATGGACTGAATGGTTAAAAATATGCTGACTTTCCCAGCCAACAGGCACAGTTGTTTGAAAGCCCTAACATCAATCAAGTGTAGAAGTTTAAAAGCCAGCGTTGCTGGGATGTTTCTGGCTTATTGTCCACCAGGTGGAGCATTCTTCTCTCTCTGGTTCTACACTGCTCTGGGGATGAAGCTTTATTCATACCAGGAAACTAATCGCTGGTACCGACAAGCTCATTTAACTAATGCAGGTATTCATCCAACACCAGACGTTGCATTGATTTAATTTCAGAACAATGACATTAACTAATCCAACAACTACTGCTTTTTTATCTGTGTGTTTTCAGAGACAGACAAGAATGTCTCCGTTGCGGAAAAAGCCTACAATGAGCATCTTACTTTCCGAGGTGAAACAGCTTGTCATTCATAAGATGATACTTGATCTCTTCACATTAATTTACTATGATACATTTTGTCCTCTGTGACTCTGTCTTTGATTTCTCAGATCTGTATTATTTCCTACTTGCCCCCACTCTGTGCTACCAGAGAGACTTCCCATGTACTCCTAAGGTCCGCATCAATAAGCTACTGCACAGGCTGCTGGAAATGGTGAGCTGAACAGTGGCACCATTTTGATGTACAGTTCGGTGTACTGTTAGGCAGTGGAAATGGACAATATTAGCTCAAATTAGCTCCAGCATAGAGAGACACATAAAGACCTTTTTTGGACCTCTTCCATAATTGTTGGAACAGCTGCTTTGTATCTCCATATCCCATATATGTCTGTTTGCGTAAATCATCCCTAGTTCATATGTACAGTTCAAGTTTTAAAGAGGTTCTATTTATTTGGCAATTTCAACATGACATATGATTGATGCAATTGATCCGCTTGAAATGGGCCTTACCAGATATATTAATGTTCATTTAGGGATAGAAACACTACAGCTTGATAATTGTGGCATTCTCTACCTTTAGGTGACCGTTATCCAGATCATGGTTGGAATTGTGCAGCAGGTACAACAGCTGGTTAAAGTACTTCCTGTATTGTATAGTATGTTACTATGTAGTTATCTAGGAACTTACAGTACACCATATTGTAGTGTATCATAACATAGTATGCCATGTATGTGTGATATGTTATAGTGTAGTACAAGATGTGTCTGAATTGTTGCAGTATGCCGCCTTGAATGCCAATGCGATTTATAAGTTTTTTTGACATTACTAAATGAACATGGGTGGAAAAACTTTGCTGCTTTTCAGTGTAGATTTTCATTGTGAAAACCGTCACATCACATCTTAAACCACATCATCACGGGACCGTTGATACAGTCTATGCATGGGACCGTAGGTGCTGAACCCTAACAAAGTAAACATTACAACATCTAATAATTTTTAACATAAGGAGGTATACAATGTTTTCTGTCCATTACGGTAGTAGCAGATACTGTACCCTGTTTCCTTAGAATAAGTACAGAAGAACCAAGGTACAGTATCAGATTTAGGCTTTTCAAAGAGAATGATGAAAGAAACTCGTTATGATAAAATACAGTTACATTGGGTTAGTGAAAGCAAAGCAAAGTGGTAAGTAGACTAAGCTCTGCTATGGTGTAGTTGGTTACACTGTACTTTGCTGTATTAAGGGATCATGAGCTGTAAAACAGCAAATGACAATGTCTGTGCTTCCTCCTGGCCTCACAGGTCATTGTGATTCAAACTATCAGAATTGTAAATGCTCCGTACTTGTATAGCGCCTTTCTAGTCTTTTCGACCACTCAAAGCGCTTTTACACTACATCTGCATTCACCAGTCACACACATTCATACACTGAGCCTAAGTGCTCAAACGGAAACTAACATTCACACTCACTCATACACTGGCGGAATAGCCGCCAGGAGCAATTCGGGGTTCAGTATCTTGCCCAAGGACACTTCGACACGCAACCTTCCGGTTAACGGCCAACCCGCTCTACCTCCTGAGCCACAGCCGCCCAATTGTTTATTCATATGTTGGGAAAAAATGTGATTTATTTACAATCTTTGCGTTGGCACCATCTTTGTCAACTGTGTGATACATGTTTCTTCAATACCTTACTAAAAGTAAGGAAAGACTGTAATAGCTAATAAGTGCTGTTTGATGACTACAACATCTAGCCTTCTAACACTGGGGTTTCATTAAGAACAGTGAGCTGCATAGCTATCTAAAACATCTGCCCTACACCCTTCATATTCTATGGCAATAGTATCATATAATATACAAGGTACAAGGTTCACATTACAACAGGGTTGTAAAATGAAATGTGATTCTCTCTTCTGTTGCATAGCAGACAGCATACAGTATACAAAAACAATCATAGAATGGTAAAAAGAAGCAAACTATAAACTATATTCACTGGAGCAGTGCTGAGGATGAATTAGAGTTTTACAGTCTGATAGTTTGGGGGAAAAGCTGCTCTGCAGTCTGGTGGTGTGGCAGAAGAAACTTCTATATCTCTTCCCAGAAGGCAGCAGGACGAACAGGCTGTGGCTGGGTGGGTACTGTCCTTTAGTATCCTTTGGGCTCTGCAGGCACCTCACCTCACCGATATCACTGATGCTCGCGAGATGGGTACCAATGATCTTCTGAGCAGTTTGAATCACCCGCTGCATAGCCCTCCGGTCCTGGGCCGTGCACATCCCATGCCAGTTAGTGATGTTTCCAGTCAGAATGCTTTCTATGGCTCCTCTGTAAAAGCTGACAAGAACTTGGCACGGGAATTTGGCCTTCTTAAGCTGCCTTAAGAAATACAGTCGTTGAGCGGGAACCGGAGGGGCTGAATACACTGCCTTGGTGGGCTCCTGTGTAATATACAGTGTATGCTAAATATGTTTTATCATTGTGCAAACTTTAATTGACTATTATCCCATAATAAATCAGTATGACAGTAAAGTGTTGTAATGTTTTTTTCTCCCTTGATTTGGTTCCCTGAAATTCTAATAATTCATAGTCATATCATATGCTAGTGGCATGTCTAAAATCCTGTCTGTCAGTCGGTCAGATGGTTGGACTTAATTAACTTGGTCAAATGGATAGGCATGGTACCTTTATCAGTTTTGTATGATCCCCAGATGATGAATCCTACTGAATTTGGTGATTCTCTTACTTTTCCTCTAGTACCCCCAACAGGTTGGCATTTTTGGCTTTTAGTGAAATATCTTGACAACTATAGGATGGATTACAGTGCAGTTTGGTATAGATATTCAAGGTGCCCCGGGGATGAATCATACTGACTTTGGTGATGCTCGGATTTTTCCTCTAGCCCCACCAATAGGTCAAAGCTTTTACCTATACTTGGAAATATCTCAACATTTAATGAACTGGCACAAAATTAGTTACAGACATTTTCCCCAGAGGATGAATCCTAATGACTTTTCATCTATCACCATCATCAAAATTTAATGTATCCAGTACTTTGGTTTATGACCAAATACTTGCAAACCCAATGACATTCCCATCCGCCTCAGCTGTATATTGTGTTATTGTGCTAATTGCAACTGTTAGCATGCTAACATGCTAAACTAAGATGGTGACCATGGTAAATATTTTATTTATCAGCATGTTTGCATGCTGATGTTTAGCTGTGCCAAAATCCAGCCTCATAGAGCTGCTAGAATGGCCGTGCACTCTTTGTCTTGTTTCTGAATATGTTGACTATGTACATTTACATTAAATGCTATTACTGTCCTGTGAATAAGTCTTTTTTTTCCTGTCTCTCTCAGTGGATTGAGCCCATCTTCCAGAGATCAGAAAACTCCTTCTCTGTGAGTGAAACACAAACCTATATCATTTTGAATATTAGAACATACACAGCTTCCACACCTGTGTGGAATTCACATTTTTTTATTCTTATAGATTATGGACATCACTATGAGAGTGGAGCACCTGGTGGGACTAGTGGTGAGGGTTTTTTATTTATTACCTTAAATATTAACCGTTTGGATTTCCCAGAACTCTATAACACTAAGTCAAAAGTGGTCTTAGATGGTGGTGATGATGACGAGGATGAGGAGGTATTGCTCCTCATATTTTGGGTCATTAGAGGTCATTAAAGTGTAGACACTGTCATAGATGACATATACTTTAACAACATATATTTTCTTGTCAGGCACCAACCCATTTCCTCTGGCTCCTCTTCTTCTTCTTGAGTCACTCCTACCTGAATTTCTGTGCAGAACTGCTACGCTTTGGTGATCGACATTTTTATGGAGACTGGTGGTCAGTTGCCCAAAATAATTTCTGCATATTTTGTTTTCGCTCATTCGGCTCTGGCTCACGGTGGTTCATCTTTCATTTATAGGAACGCTACAACTCTGATCGCTTTCTGGAACAATTGGAATATTCCCTTTCAAAAGTGGTGCCACAGGTATTTTAATGCGACGGCATGACATGAATACTAAATGATTTCCCATACCCTTTGCTCTCATCTCTCATATGTCTTTGCTCCCTGTCACTCATATGAAGACATGTGTACACACGGCTGGTGGAAAAGAATGTGCCTCCATCACGAGCAGAGTTAATGGTCTTCCTGATGTCAGCTGCTCTTTGTGAGGTATAGTCTGATCCTGCCTGAAGCAAATGTTACTACTGATTCTTTTGTTTTGTAGCAGAGGATATAAGACATTTGAAATCTCAAATGAATTGGGTTTCTAAACTGGAATATTATATATATATATACCAATATTACAGTATATCATATATAATATATAATCAAATGTTGACCTTCATGCAAGATCCTCAGTGCCATATTGTGCTTATAACATATTGCTGTCAGATCAGAATTATTGTAATAACGAGTTTCTAACTTGTAAACAGCAATTACATCAAGATCCAAGTCATAATTACAAGTGGGAAACTTTTATTGTTCTGAAAGACTTAAAAACCAAACAAATATGGATGCCAGAGGGTCAGAGGCTTAGAGAGTAACCAGTCAAGTCAGTGTTGCAGTTCATGAATCTTACTGTATAGAAATTAGAAGGCTATTGGCCCAAACAAACAATGCAATAATATCTTACTGTGATGTTTTCTCTCTCTTCTACACAGTATATGATTGCTTTGCCCCTGCATAGCTGTCGCCTGTGGATCTTACTCATGATGGTATTTGAGGTGAGAATATCAGTGGCAGCTGATTGTTTACCTGGATGAGGGCTTACACACTAGCAATGAGACTTACTTACTCCACAGTTGAATCAGAAAAGCAAACACATTCCAGCACCAAACAGCTGGTATAACATGTGCAAGACTAGCTAGGGATGCATGTAGCAGCTAAAGAGACAGATATTTCTCTCAGGAGTTGGATGAAACCAAAAACAGTGCTAAAAGAGAGTAAATATTTGCTGGATGTGTAAATAAGCAACTGTTTGCTAAGGAGTTCACCATATCGACTTAAGAGATCATTATAAGGTGCAAGGTAGATTTATTTAAGCTTGTATAACAAGATTAAGTTTTAGTTCCCTTTATGCTACGTACCGAAAGCAAACGTTATATACAAAAACACAGTAGATGCTCAGTAGATGGGTACCAGTTTTAAACACCCACTGCAGAACCTTCCTGTCCTGGGCCGTGCACATACAATGCCAGTTGGTGATGTTTTCAGTCAGGATGCTTTTTATTGCTCCAATGTAAAAGTTTACCAGGGCCTGGCACAGAAATGAAGATTCCTTAAGAAATACAGTTGTTTTTGAGCTTTCTTTACCAGGGTGGAGATTGGAGATGACCATGTCAGATTCAGTTTGATGCAGATCTGATGTTGACAGCAGCGTATGTCTTTGACTCCTTTTTCCTAAAGTCAACGATCAGCTTCTAGGTTTTGCTGACATTGAGCAGTAGGTTGTTCTCTGGGTACCATTCTGCATATATGTAAATGTTTTGGGCAAATCAGTTATTGCAAGTTTAGATTCACATTTACACAACATTAAAATTTCACATATATAATGAACGCACATTGATTCCCATTATTCATAAACTTCCCATAAGTATTGTCTTGACTTGGTTTCTGCTTGCAATGGCTAACATTAGAACTAATTTAATAATTTTGTGTGGAATATTGGAATAGAGTGGCTACAATTGTCAACAGTGAATGTGTGTATATTGTAGTGTTGTAGTCAAGACAGCCCAAACCGAGACCAAGTCAAGACCAAGACCAGAGTTTATTGAGACCAAGATAAGACCAAAAATTTTAGGGGCTGAGAGCAGTCGAGACCAAGACCGAGGGATGGCGAGACCGAGTCAAGACCAAGACCAGTTCCTTGCATTGCATGGCACGCAATAAAATGTGGAACGAGATCATAGGTAGTTCACAAATTCATCTGAAAGATCCACATTCCCATTAAAACACCCACATACAAACACTGAAATTAATTAATTAATTAGGATAGGAAGCAATATGTTTTACTTCCAATCAAAGTTTGGATGTTTACAAATCAGACAATGCAAAAGCAATTTATTGATATTCTCAAAGTTATGGTCTTGACTGGTCTTGAAATAAAATCCTGAGTCCTCAGTGTCCAAGACTGAGACAAGACCAAGTACAAATGCGGTCCAGACCGAGACGAGACCAAGACCGGTCACGAATACTACAACACTAGTATATTGCATGGCAAGGACTCATTAGTCTGATTAAGAAAGATACAAACTTAAAAAGTAAAAAATATTTTATTTGTTCATTTCAAATATTATAATATATATAGTAATTTATTAAGTTTGCTAACCCTAGGGATGTCGCACATGGGCCATCTAATGACTCACCACCACTGTATCGCACAGTATTTCACATGCAGGTTTACAAATTTGGAAGAAGTATTTTCAGTTCTGAGAATAAAACTAGAAAACATTTATTTAAGTTGTTAAGGATATAATGTAATTTACTGTTGGTTCTTTGCAGATAAACATAAAATAAAAGCAGGGTTTTTTTTACCCATATTTTTTTTGTTAAGAACACAGCTGCCCATTCAGTTTTTGCGAAAAGTGGTGAATCTTTTGAAAAGACTACACTCCATCAAAACCCAAGGTCGGCAATGATCTATGTATAGTACTTGTAAAGCTAAACAGGTGCAATCATGGAAGTACACAGTTAATGTACTTGGACTGAGGATTTACAGTAAGTGGTCAATGGTTAGAGAAGTTTGCAGTTTCTTTTTATCCTTAGAAATATAATTAATTTAGTTGAGAAAGAGGAGAACCTATGTTTTGTTAAATACTGGTGCATTTCTTTAGCTAACGCTGTATCTTCTCCTTTTAGCTTCTGGTTGCAGTATTCCTTGGAAACTATTTCAAGGGAAACTATGGCAACGGCTTAGTGTGGCTGTGCTTGCTGCTGGGCCCTCTTCTGGCTGTGATCACCTACTTTCACGACCACTACATCAGCTTTCATCACCATCATCATCAACCATCATCCTCACCACTGACACCACAACACGGTCTTCCCAGCACAGTTTTCCTGCTACCTCACTGATCAAGGGGAGAAATTCTATCCTATTGTACTGTATTTACAAGTACACCAAGAGGATATGGCTCCAAAGCTCAGTGAAGGCCAAGGATCCATTTTGATGTCTGGAAAACCTTTTGGGGTTATAAACCCATGACCTCTTACCAGTTCAGCTATACATATCTATGTTGTGTAGACTAATTAATGCCCCTTTTCTGTATTGGAAAGGCTTGCAAATTATGTTACAATGCTTCCTTACAAATATGTATGCAATTAACAACTGATTTAGTATATTTTTTATCTAAATTTGTACATCTGAAGTCCAGCTGGACAGCTTGTTGAATGTAAGGTACTGCTCAGTAAAGATTTGTGTGATTATTCCTGTTATAATAATGTGAGTCATCAGCACAGAATTTAAGGTTATTGCTTACACACTGCTGTGTCAACATGTGGTTAACGAGCCCTAGCTCATCCAAGTTTACTGTAAGTTCATGGACATGGTCCAATCAGGAATACAGGGAATGATTGTACCTTGTGGTTTAAGGAGGAATGATTTAAAGCATGTCTGCCAGCAAAGTAAGGTTCGTATAGGCCTTAATGACAGTTATAAATGCTCTGCTTTCTTCTCATAATTCCTCTGCCATGTTGTTATTTTAAAGCATACAACAAATTACCACTGCCTACCACTGAAAGATGTGTACTAAAAAGATGTGGGCTATTCATTGTTAAAAAAGATCACTTCTGTTTGATTCCAGATCATTAGAAAACTCATAGCTACAGAAAACCGTAGACCTTTAATGCAAAATGTTTTGTCTCATATCAGTGTCTGCAATGGTAAAAGTGATAATCAAACATGGTGTATAGTCAGTGTTCTTATCATGTCACTGCCACAGTGAAACAAAAGTAGCCCATATAGTTTTACTAGTACTCCTATGTTGGAAGTCTCCTTAAGCAGAAGTCACCAAAAGTCAGGATCTGCCTTGGACTATGTCATATTAAACTTACTCATATATATAACTGAATATTGTCGGCACGCCAATGGTAAGAGATGGTGTCAAAGCAGTACCTTAAAGCCTGGGAGAACATACCATAGAACACGGCTACAATTGATGCCTACATGACACACATGAATTGTGCTGCCAAAGAAATCCGATCATTTACAGAGACACAGAACATCTACTATTTTATGATGTGCAGTATCATTGGGGTATTTGTGTGATTCTTTTAGCAGTATGTACGCAAATGTGTCCTGGGCCCCATCGACGGAGCGGATACTCAACTCATGTTCTCTCCATAGGCAGAAGTGCAAAACAACAAGAAGAAGCCACAAGAACAACAACAGGCAAAATACATTCTTGTCAATACAGTACACATGAAACATGAAATCAATAAGTCATGCTCTCAAATTGAAAGACCATGCTCTTGAACAAACATAAGAAAATAATCCCATAAATAGCTTACAAATAATGAGTAAAAAGAACCGCCCTCTGAAATTTGTCAAGTGGAAATATTAATCGGCATAAAATAGAAATCCTTAATCTTTAAAGGTACCATATGTAAGAATGTGAAGCAATGAACAAATGAAATGTATTAATGACTTTGTATTGCCAATGTGTGAACAGATTGTAACATAACTAAAAAATGAGAGTGCCTCCTCTTCTGTTTCCCTACAGCACCAACAATGTGCCACACTACCTAATTTTAGCTTAGAAATGGAGTCTGCTAATAATAAAGTACAACTAGCACCCATCACCACAGAGTCCAACGCAAACATTATCAACATTAGCTTGCTTGCTAACATTTTGGAGTGGCTTTTTATTGCGGCCAGCCTAAGGCACACTTGTGCAATACCCATGCTGTCTGATCAGCATCTTGATATGGCACACCTGTGATGGTTGGATGATCTTGGCAAAGGAGAAGTGCTCACTAACACAGATTTTGACAGATTTGAGAGAAATAGGCCTTTTGTGTACATAGAGAAAGGCTCAGATCTTTGAGTTCAGCTCATGATGAATGGGGGCAAAAACAAAAGTGTTGGGTTTATAATTTTGTTCAGTGTAGATACCACACGTAAATAAGACAACTTTGCATTGTGAGGAGGCTTTCTTGCTTTTTGACAGAGCTAGGCTAGCAGTTTCACTGCTTCCAGTCTTTGTGCCAAACTAAAGATATTTTGGACCTATCTTTGCACAGAATGCACAAAGACATGACATTGATCTTGTCCAACAAATTCTCCAAACTAAATGACAAAATGGGTCACTTCTTTTGAAAACCAGCCATGTGAACTTTACCTGATCAGATGCTGCGGAACAGGGACATCATGTTCCAGTTCCTTCCGAAACCATTAAAATGACTGTTCTGCAACTTCTGTGGTTAGGTTTACTGATCAAGGTTGGAGAACAATCATAGTCGCCTTTCAATGAAAAAAAGGTTAACTGTTGGCAGGAGAGAGGAAACAAAGATGTCATGTCAATTTTGCATGCTTTGTACACTGAAACATCCAACCCGACTTCCTCAGTAAGACTGGTAGGACAATGTCACGCTATGACTGTCTTTGCTCCTGATAGACAACAGTATTTATTTGTCAGGTAAGTGAAAGAACAGATTGTTTTAGGGATTTGACCAAACAAACAATGCTGTTGTTTTTTTTATGGCTGTGGCAGTCCTATCTTATCACTTCTCTGTAGATTTATTATAGTTTGACAGCTTCAAAATAGCTTTTTATTAGAAAAACAACATATTTCTTTTTGTGTTTTCAAGGGCCTACCGGTAAAAAGAAGAAACACAAGCAGTTTGTTTGTTTGTTTATTGTCCCAGTGGGGAAATTAGGTTGCAGCAGAAATCACATGGTATTTGGTGGCAAAATACAAGAAAAACAGACACCAATGAACACAATTTCAAACATACAGGCAGACGTGCATACGGACACTTGTGACCATACCTTATCATCATTCATTATTAAATGTCATTAAGAAATTTTATGTCCTGTGGAACAAAGCTTGGATCTGTTGTGGGGGTGGAAGAAATGCTGCAGGTTTAGACGTAAGATACAGCGCAACACAGGTGCTACATCCGGGGAGACTGCTTCGCTTCTGGCTCAGGCCAAAGAGAAGTAACATATCCCTTAGAGCACAGTCTCTCCTCTCTCCTTGATGAATAAAATAAAGACTCTACTCAGTTGTCCCCAGCTTTATTGCATACTGCTGGGAAGAGTATCATGCAGCATGCAAATACACAATAGTCTCAAAGGAGGAAAGAACAACAGATATTTTTATAGTTTTGGGGTGATGCACGCACACACATCCGTACATACAGGCTAGTACCTGTCTACACCAGACTGATAACTGTGGAATGCAGCAAAGGCTTAACAGAGCAACACTGAAAGGAGAGGAAAATCTGGAGGAAAATCAGTCATTAGTTACATAGTACATAATATGTGCACACAGTCCTTAAAAATGCGAAAGATTGAAACGCAAAGCTGTTCTGTTCTGTTGTGGTGTTGCACCTTGATAGCAAGTGAAACAATAATGCCCTGTGGGTGTACATGCAAGGTTAAAGGTGGCAACTGGTGTAGTGTCACAGCTAGCATAATCACCAATCTTGTCAGATTAATGCATCTGGCAACCTTATTGCAAAGATCAAAGCTAGACTGGTTAGTTAGGACTTGAGTGGAGTGCAATTTGTAGTACCTGAGGCTGATGGGAATGTCATTAGTTTTGCTGGTATTTAGTCATTAACCAAAGTATTGGACAAACTGAAATTTCCCCTGATGGTGGTGCTAGCTGAAAGTTAAGGATCACCAAAGTTATAAGAAGTTATAAGAAGTTATCCTGAGGAGGCATGAATATCTATACAAAATGTGATTGCATGTGATGAAATTTATCTAATAGCTGCAAAAGAAATTTCACTCAAAACCCCAGAGCTTCATGGCAGTGCCAATATTAAAGGTCTGTGGATAATCCACAAAACACACTATCTACACCCCTCTTCGGCACTGTTAACTGTTGTCAGTGAAGTCTGTTGACTCTGATTCTGGACAAACACAGTCGGTGGTGCTAAAGTAGAGGGTAATGAAGGGAACATCTCCATCTTACCTCCAAACCATTGTCAATTCCTACAGTCCCGGACACCCGGTGGCCTCTGAATAATTATCCTGCCCATCACTCTGGGGACCCTGAGATCGCTTATCTCAGTTAAAGCTTTGTCTGTCCTGTCCCGAAAGTGGTGTATAGTACTCCCACTGAAGTCAGGAAAACAAAGTCCCTGCCCATCTTCCACCACAGGCTGAAAACTCTTTAGGCACTTTTACTGAGGCACTGAACAAGCTCTTACTTGCCTTTTAAAACTCTATCTCTTGTTCCTACAGAGGTTGAATGGACTCATTGTTAGTTGCTGTGGACAAATTCCGAATGAATGTAATTTCATGTAAAGTAAGGCAGGACTAGCCCAGTTCTTCTTGGCTAATAGGTGGGCTTCACCCATTTCCTCCTCACAAGCCTCCATGGCTCTGTTGGGGCGCCATGAGTAGGTGTTGCAGGATGGGGAAGGGGACAGAGGAGGAAGTAGCAGTGGTGGGGAGCATCTCTGTGGACAAGTGTCATATGTTTACGGTAATGACATTTGAACATGCAATGCATTGCAGCATCAAAAGGCATCAAAGGGCATCAGGTTCCAGCTGAATGTCACTTGGCCACAGCCCTTCACACCTTTCATCTAACACGTGAACCTGAAGTCATTAATAACAACACTTCACAGTTATATTCGGCATACAAACATCTTATCTAAGTTCATTTGTAAAACACATCTATCCATAGCAATAGGGTCAGACAAAGGTTTTGCATGATCTTGCATGGTAGCTTTTTTTATTCTCAATACTAGTGAAATGATTCCATGTTTATAGTATTAACCTTTATAACTGTGTTTTAACTAGATGAATAACTATGAATTGATGTTGTATCTCTGTGAACTAAAGAAACAACATCCCAATCAGCTCTACAACGCATTTTAGCCTCTTAGCTCACTGTTTTGGTTTTCCAGATCACTCCATTCTTACCAACCTCATTTCCAGGAGCAGCAGACAACTGGTTTCAACATAACCCCCACTCCCTACCCACCAAACCGCAGACAGACAAAGTTTGGAACTAGCTGATGAACATAGTGTAGCATTTAGCAGCTAAAGAGCCAGATATTTTTCTCAGGAGAAGGAGAAGCAAAGCTGTAAGGAGACATATCAGTTATGTGATTTTAGCTGGTTCTCTTGCCCTCAAGAGGCCAAAAATAAATAAATAAATATTAGCAGCTTCAAAGTCAGAATTATGACATTATGACAGCTGACATTTGGTTTGAGCTCATGTTTTCGGTTTTTGGCTGAACACACTTCAGATTTGCTATAGTGTGGTATCTTTGGAATTATTTTCAACTTTGCTGTTTTGATACCAATGTAGTCTATGTTTCATTCCTTGCTTTAATATTTGCTTAATAATACTGTAATTACTTTTGCTGGATTTTTTTTAAATCTGCAAATAAAGTGAAGCGTAACTTTAATTTGAAATAAATATGTGATGATGTTTACAATTATTTATGACTCACAATCCTTTGTGCAATGAAAGACATACCCTGGGTCACGTGGTAATGTCACTGACTGAGGCGGAAATGAAAGTTCACTAACGACAGCAACGAAGCACAGCTGACAAAGGTACGAGGAAGACTACATTAAAGCCTAATTTGTTTGTGTTTTAATGGATATAACGTATTCTGACATGATCCACGTAACTAACAATGTATCTTTACTTGTTGTCAGGTGATTAGAACAGGTTTTGTCTGCATGTCCTTTCATAAAACACCCCTACGAAGCTTGCTCGCTAACAGTTAGCTTCTCCTAGGTCAAAGTAGCCAGAATTAGCCACATCGGACCGGACATGTCGCGACTTCACTTTCAAAACAAATGCAAAGAAAATCCTGCCACATTGGTGGGGAAGCACGCATCGTGGGGTGTACGACATTGTGGAGAGCTACGGAATGCTATTTGTTTCAGTAAAAAAATAGCCTCAAAATGTGTTGTGTGCTTTATCTTATGTGCGTTGTGTTCATCAAAACATTTTGTTAAGTCAGTTATGTTTAACTTTGGAAAATACCGGAAGTCACTGTTTTCTTAGTCTCGCTTGACAGTGATGTGTACATAAATGCCTTGATCATCTTCCGTGTTTGTGTTTTGTCCGCAGCAGCCAAGGGTGTTTAAATACAGCGACAATGGAATTTGCTTATTAGGGACAGGTAAATCTTTATTAGTCTCTATGAAGTTAAGCCAGCATCCTCTGAGTGGCGGATTTAGCTAACACTGCGTAACCGGTCAGCTTAATTCACAAGGTTGACGTAAGACGCTGTGCGCTTTTGTTGTGATTTCTTTGATCTGTTTGTCTGCAGCCCGGACACAGACCTCTAGGGGTCATTTGAATAACACGTCTTGGTTCGTTTTTTATTATGACCTGGTCACATCTGGGATTTGTCTGGTATTAGGCTGTCACCTTGGTGCTGCAGCAAGTAACGTTACGGTACACTGAATAACTGATAACAGAATGAGGATCCCCTCCACACACCAGTACATCCAATAGTAATGACTAATATTAACAGTAGCTCCAGACTAGGATTCAGTTTAGTTGCGTATTGGCCTTGCATATGCAGTTCCCTTTGCATTGCAATTCAGCAGGCTACATCTCTGACTTTGCTCAAGGTGATGTTGATGGGGTCTGATGAAAGTCTTGGCACTCACTACTAGGAACAAATGCCTTTATTGGAATTTATTTGGCAAGGCTGCTTCGTATACCTGGAATAAATGTAGTTGTGGGATGAAGTGACTCTATGTTGTATTATTGTGTGTTTGTGTATGGTTGTGTTTCAGAGCTGTGAGGTCATGGCAGCTGCCAGCGTGAGCAGACCTGGCGGTGCCCAGACCACTGAAAAGTCTCAGTTGATCTTGAAAGGTAATTTATCTGTTTTGTTTGTTTTTTGTCATGTCCTTGACAAACTGGGACATACAAATAATGACGTGTCATGTCTTCCCAAAATGAAGACAAAACAGGACAATTTCCCATACTACTGTGTTAGCAAAAACGTATGTTTTTAATTCTCTATAACTAAACATTAGGCAGCATGATGTCACCTTTTATGTCCATCCATCATAACTTGCAAATATCCTCTTTGATTGAAGCACCGACTTATGAAACGTCTTCGTCTCAATTTTAGCCACTTCCTTGAAAATAATTGGTCAACCTGACACCTCACATACCATATTGCAATTTCAATTTTGCGCTCATCACTGATGGTCAGAAGGCCAATTGTCTAACTTCTCTCCCATTGTTTGTTGTATGTCAGTCTTGTTTAGACTGGATGTCCTGCAGGTTCTCAGTATTTATAAAATTGGAAAGTCATCAGGACAAGTCAGATAAATGTTTGTGTGTGTGCTGTATTTTGACTGTCGATTATTCTTGTGTGGCTTGTGGCAACCATTGTGTTGTGTTTTAAAAACCTCCAATCAATGTTTAACACAGTACAGTAGATGTTTGGCCCATTATCATTCAGTTTACATTCACACTGGTAGCCTTGATTATTGAGTTTGATTAACTGCTCAGAGAAGATTTGTGGTTTTGGTTGGACTGTGACTTTTTTAAAACTTTTTTTATTAAGCAGTATCAGCCCAAACAAGTCACTGTTTTGAACTGACCTGCATGTGCTAAGGAACACTGTCAAAGATGTAACATCCAAGATGCTCACATGGGTTCAGAATGACTAAAGCTGTGGTGGCATGATGCAGCTGATGAAAGTCTTGGCACTCACTACTACTAGGAACAAATCTCTGGCTCTATTGGAATTTATTTGGACAGGCTGCTTACTATATCTGGAATATATGTACTTTTTTGTAAGCGTTGTTCTATGTTGTAATATTGTGTGTGTGGTTGTGGTTTATCAGATACAATGCAGTCTACTTCATTGTGATGTTGTTATACTATTGAGCCATGGCCACTTCTTTAATGTATAAAGGCTCTTAACATTACATTGGCCTTCTGCTGTGGCCCCTTTTTGCCTTCATTTTGTTGATGCTCACATTTATACCATTTCAAGTTTAGCTAACACCTTCTCTGTCCAGCAGCTGAACAGCTCCATCACAGCTGTCACCTGCATAAAGGAATGACTCATGTTGCATTGGATTAATGTAAAATTCACATGCTCTCTGATACATTTTCATCCACATAAATTTGGTTTAGGAACACACTGTGATCCAAGTAGAAATTGAAAATTCAGTGAGATTGTTTATTTCTCACAGGTCTGAGTCACTTACAGAAGGGAGGGGGGGGGGGGTCCACTTTAACCTGCAGTGTGAATGTAGACTAGTGAAAAAATGGCCATGCTGCTCTGTTATCCATGCTAACACCTTAGCATACACTGTGTCGACTGATCATAGTATTGTGCACTTAAAAAGCATTATGTGTGTATTTCCCTTTAGGACAGCACACATTGTAGTTTTGTTCAAACTTTTCTGCTTACTGGTAAAACTGGCACAAGGGTTTTCTCAATGAAGTGAACAGTGAACATGAAATAGTTAAAAATGAGTCAAGTCTGCTCTGTTAAAAAGATAATTTAGGTTTATGATGATTAGGGTCTTATTTTTCTGGTATTGTATTCACCAAGGTAATTGCTGAGATCTTTTTAGCAAGACGGGTCAAGGAAGACGAGCAGAACTCACAGAGTTTCATTATGTGACTCTGCCGTTACCTTCAGCTCTCTATGGAGCTTTTTATTGTCTTTCAGCAAAAGGTGGCTCCAACTTGGTGCAGCCGGAGAAAAGCAAACTGCAGCCACCTTGCTCCCACAAGCTTTTAAAGAGCTCATATTATTTTTTGTCATACTGCACATTGCTGCAGCTCCTCTTTCACCGTGTGGTGAACGCTTCGTTTTAGCTATGGAGTGATGAATCTTCCCTCTATAAGATCTGTTTTGGGAGTTGCACATGCACAGTTCCTACTTAAGGACTACTAGCCAGTCAGATGCAGAGTAAGGTGGGTCAGTGAGAAACCGGTAAACACGACTCATATGTTCCCCTCACCAGCTTAGCAACATGGACTGGAGAAAGAGTTTCAGAGTGGTGAGTTGTTAATCTGTCACAAAAGTATCCATGAAGTTTTAACTGAGCTCTGTCTCTACATCACAGTAACAACTTTATGTCTATGGACTGCCTGGAGGGTAGCTAGTGTTTGGAAGGGAGAGGTGTGCACTGCATCTCAGAGTGTTTTCCCACCGGTGTTTTTGAGGGCATGTCGGACTAGCTGCTTGGCGAGCATTATGACGCGCATTTTGCTGTGTCGTCACAGGCATCAAAGGGAAGCGGCTGGGCTACAAACGAGCTGTTTTCTGGCAGTTCAGAGTAGTGTTTTCTGTGGGAGATGGGAACTCCCTTTGGTGTGGACTTTGGGCTTTTTCCTTTCGCAAACCTATTACATGCACAAAAAAGAGATATAAATCAATAAAGGAGAGGGAAAAAGCCAAAGCCAAAGCAGAATATGACCTCTTTAATATCATGTGATGTGATGACGTTTTGCAGCGTCGGCGAAAGTTGGAAAACGTAAGGCATGCTGGTTTGGACATTTTCACTTAGGGGTCTGCTCACTTTTGTTGCCAGCGGTTTAGACATTAATTGGCTGTGTAATGTGTTATTTTGAGGGGACAGCAAATGTACACTGTTATACAAGCTGTACACTCACTACTTTACATTGTAGCATTTCTTCAGTGTTGTCACATGAAAATATATAATCACATATTTACAAATATGTGAGGTGGTGTTCTCACTTTTGTGAGATACTGTATGCTAATGCAGGTTTAAATAAGACAAATGTATTACTACAATATGTTATCATTTTGCACAGTCCATTTAAAACAAACTTGCACTGCAAGTTGATATGATCAACGTGTTAGAAAACAGTTGTTTATTTTACACATCCGGAAGTTAAGGAGCAACATTATCATTCATTGGGAGTCTTGTCTCTGGCCAGCAATTGCAGGAACTTCCCACATAAAACACTTTTAAATTCCGTTTAGTTATGATTTATCACATAACAGGCAGACTCTTGAGTGTTCTTGGTATTGGTTTCCCATGGCTGTCCCACAATGGTTGTATAATGGGACATCCCAGTTCCTACTACACGATGGTGGATGTAGCAGGCACCCTACACTCTCAGCAGTTACTTTGATGAGGACAGTGTTTTTATAATAGCAAGAAATTGTGGCCAAATCTAAAAAAAAAAATGTAATTATCCTTTAATGGTGTAAAGTCAGGGGAATGTATACAAGCCTTAGCATGAACATTTAGTGACAGACCGATTAATAGACCGACCGATACCTGCATTCACGAGTCCAATACACCATCCTAAATGACAGCAGATCTAATCTAAAACAGTTACTATCTAGCGTTACATATATTGTTATACTGTAGAGAATAATGCAGTTGAATGACAACACAAACACTACCTCACTCTCCCTTAAACAGCAGTCACGTTCTGAAATCAATAGCATGACCCAAGGTATTATTCTATTACGTTAATTAGTAAAAATGGCACCTAAAACAACACGTTACTGGCTAAGATAACATGTTAGATTGTACTGTATTGTTAGTTTTTCCTCCTTTATTCCACTCAATCACAGTTTATTCACAATCACTCTGTGTCATTCCCTGTTGTTGGTTTGAGCTCTGACTCACCTCATTTACCTCACCATTGATCTGCTCTCAACCACCTTTTCTCCACCCCTCCTACCTCCTCTCACTCTGTCGAAACCTACTTTGGATTCTTCCATTTCTGGCACTCTTCCACCTTTCAGTGTCACTTCCATCTCTTCAGAGAGCTGCAGTTGAGTCAGTGTGTTTATGAGTTCAGAGATCGTCAACCTGTCTCAGCCAGTGTGGATCTGCTAATGTCTCGTCTGTGGTACAGACGGAAGCCCTTTTCCCTGTCATCATTTATTCATCCAGCCTCTCGTCCTGATCAGACGTCGTCCTCAGAAACGCTGGCAGGCTGTGCGTTCTTCAGCTTGCAATCCAGCAACGATTCAGGACGAACAAATCGGCTGTCATTTGACTGACACATGCTGCAACAAGATTCTCAGCAGACCTGCAAGAATTCAAAACCACTTAAGCCTGTCTAAGCCCAGCTGCAGAATTTTACCACAGTTTCAGAGCTGCCAATTGTGCTGAGATTCAGTGAAATATCATGAAATGTGGTGAGGTGTATTCAGATAGCGTAAGAGGGCTAACCAGTTCTCTGTAAGAAGCCGGGGAATATCAGGATGTTTCATCAAGTTTCGTTTTATAACACAGCAGCTGCACACCTCCTTTCATGCATTCATTTGATTAGGTCTGTACAATCCAACTGGTGTGGAAACTAAATCTCATCATGAATAAACCAGAACACCAAAGTATTTTTAGGCTGCAGAAGCACTCTGATTTAAGCATTGAAAGTCCTTGAAAAGTCATGGAACGTTCCACCAGGCCTGCAGTGTGAACACTTCCCTCCAGTGTCCAAACACTGGTCTCTGGTACTGAGGCCTCGTCGTGACCATTTAATTACTTTCTGTGACCCCAGTCTGGAAGGCAAATGAATCAAAGTGGTACCACAGATGTTTTTCTTTCTTCCACTAGAGGGCGATATTTATATTTCACTGTTTGCTTGTTGTACCACCAACATACAAGTTGCATCCCAAATCAGTGCAACATAATAATTATAACAGGGTTTATGAATTAAGTGTGTGCACATGGGATTAGTGACAAAATTAAGTACACTCAAAACAGTCAGTATGCATACAAAATTTTTTTTTATTTCCCACAAGACAATGCAATGTAAAAATTAAGCTAATTGTGAATGGTAGGGAAACGGCTCCAGGAACACCTCAGAAAACAAAAAACAACACTTAAAAACAACAATAAAAATAAGAAACTAAGCCTCTCTAAGCCCAGCTGCAGATTTTTACCACAGTTTCAGATCTCCCGTCTGACTGGTCCACCAATGGGCAGAAGATGACCCCTTGAGACACAGCCCCTCCTCATTTGCATAATGAGGCAGAAATGCATACAGAAATGTAAAAAGGACAGGCAGAAATAAATACCATGGGTGAAAATAAATAAGGTAAAAAATACAAAGGAAGAATAAAACAGACAAAAATATTAAAACACACATAAATAAATACATTAAAAAAATTTGTAATTAATAAATAAAGGTGAAGATTATAACGGAGAATAAATAAATAAGGTAATTATAACAAAGGTGAATAAGTAAAGACACTAAAATATATACATTTATGTCTCCTTGTATAATTTAATTACTACCTACATTTATTTATTTACTTTATTTTTTTGTGTATTTAATTGGATGCTTATTTATTTATTGAGCATTTATTTATTTCTGTATTTATTTCTGACTGTGTCAGGATCGGTCCTCCATATGATATATAAGGTAGTAACAGCTAATTATAATGTGTCACAAAGCTGCCCTTTAGCACATAACACAGAAACTATCTTACCGCTGAAAGTGACATGACATCAGAGGGAGATGGTTGCACAGACATGTCCAGCAAAAAGACACTTCTTTTTTCCTGCTTTGCAGATTTTAGAAATAACCTTATAACCTGAGAGGCCTGAGTGGATTGTCATACGTGCTTTAAAGACAACATGTACAAGTTGAATCTATATTACACTGTGAGCCAATTAAGCCATTTAAGTGCTGGACCAATATTCTTGTCTTTGCGTGTACATATGAGGATGCTGCCTGCTGTATTTTGGATGAGCTGGCTTGTATTTCCTCTGTTAGATACTCAAATTACAGGCCTTCTCTTTGAATATGACCTAATTTTAGGGGCCCCATCTCACTGGTTGACACAGAGGTGGACAGTATATTATTTAAAAGAAATTTTGGCTGAGGTGTTGTTGATATGAAAGCTAAACCTTTGACCTTTTACACACACACACACGAAACAGAAATATGTTTCCTTATTGTGGTTGAACTCTGGCCACAGTCGCACAAAGTATCCCGGTCTATTCCATTCTGCTCGCTTCCTCTGTGCAACAAAAATAACACATTTTCACTCTCTAGTAATTCTGATGCCTTCCTCTCTCTCTTTTTCTTGATCTTATTGTGTGCACCCTCAGTGGTTTCAGCGAAGCCCCAGTCTCCCAAGCTGCCAAACCGTCAATCTCGGCTCAGCTCCTTCGTCGAGGTGACTGCCGACGGCCTAAGCAGTGAAACCAAAAAAACAGGCAAACGCAGTGGACACCTTGAGCTGCAGTGGAATGAAGACCTCACCCTGTGAGAACGCCATAACCCACACACAGACAAACACACATGCTGACTTTTATACAATTCTGCCAATTGTTTAAACAATTATATAGAAGTCTATAGAGCAGGACTGTGTACATGTTGTTAAATGTGATGTAGGAACTGAAGGAAAGGGTTCCAAACACCAGAACATCCCACTCTAGTACAAAAGCTATATCTTAGCTAACATTTACATTTAACTAAAGTTCAGCTGGTTCTGCTGTAAAGATTATGATGTTTATTAGATATAAAAGTCAGCTCATTTGCAACATTTCTTGAAGTAAAACTAAAAACTTAGACTTCGTTACACTAGCAGTAGGTACATAGGTGTGGAAAATAAGGAATGTAAAATTTATAATCACTAATAATAAATGTATTAAAAATTAGTAAAGCAAAAATACATTGTCTTTTTCATGCTAATAGTCATGCAGACTGATATGATGAATGTACTGATATTCAGTATTTGTTTTTTTTTAAATATGTGTGTTTGTGTGGTAACAGCAGGTCTCAGTTGATAGTGTGTGTGTGTGTGTGTGTGTGTGTGTGTGTGTGTGTGTGTGTGTGTGTGTGTGTGTGTGTGTGTGTGTGGTCTTGTGTTTCACAGTAATGTGACGCCTCAGAGTCGTCTGGACCTGAAGCTGTGGAGCTGCCACACCTTGAGGAAGGAGCTATTGGGCAGCGCCACCATAGACCTGCTGGACACACTGCGCACACACGATGGCAAGAGTAAGGACACACACACAGAAACTAACTTAGGAAACACTGATATTTGTCTACAGCGTTTAATAAAGTATAACTTATACATATAAGCAGTATGTTAACAAATGAGAACGGGACCATGATGAGACCAAGTATGAATTTACAGAAAGTTTGCAGAATCTTTCAGAATTAGAAAAGAAAGAAAGATAAAAAAGAGAATAAGATGAGAGAGGAAAGGGGGGGAATCAAATATTTTATTTAATCACCAAGAAGTTGTCTACAAAATGCTGATAAATACTTAAGTATACAGTACAGGACACACATTACGGACTGGCACTCAATGAGCCATATGAACGGTCAATATTGCCAAATAACAGTGAAGTTTATTCTTGGCTTCCTTTATTTGCACTTTTCATTGGTCCACATCAAGTAATGTATTTACCAGTAAATATAGCTTGTAAATATGACGTGGCTACATGCTGATTCCTGACTTGATGGGTTGAGGATTATTTGAACTCTACATTTAACAACTGACTGGCCCGTAATGGATTATGGGATACTGATAAATCCCATAAGTATCTTTAAGTAAAAGATACACAGTGTATCTTCAAAATTGAGACAAATGAAGGCTGCATTTCTCAACCACACAGAAGCCTTTGAGTCTGATGAGGAGGCTGAGGTCTGTTTCCATTTCAATCTGCAGGAGATGCAGCATCTGAATTTGGACCGTTTTTGTCTTTAAATCAGTCTTGAAGATTTATTTGACAAACATCTTTAAACTTGATTAGTTTATTATCTAAATACATTGACTAAAACTAGTCCATCTATAAACTAAACTATTAACTGTCTCTATTACTGCTCATAAACAATAAGGTTGAATTGTGCAGCAGTTCTGAAAGTACGAAGGTGATGCACCCAGTGTCCGGCAGTGACCATATTATTGTCCCTCCGTTGGCCTGAGCTTTAAGACCATTTCATGACTCATTCAGGTTTCCTCTGGAAAATGTTTCTTTCAAAATGGTGACTAACTTGTAGATATCGAAACAAATCTTGCTTTTGTAAGTAGCTGGAATCAGTCTGCTGGAAGATATCTAATCCAGTGCGGTAGGAGATGGAGCAATATGATAAATATAATGTCATGTAGTATGTATTGCTCTTACAGGACCGTTGCTTAAATAAACCTGCCGAGATTAAATTTCCCATCATATGCCACCTAGCTTAAAAGATGTTTTTGAATTTTATGTGCCACTACCACATGAGAGTCCCGGTGCTGATACTGAAATAGTATTTTACCTGAATAAACTACAGTTAAAATATTTAAATCTGATGTCTGATCATAGAATAAGTTAATCCATCTTTCAGCACAGGCAATTTTCTCTACATAGTCTTCTGAAACCACTGTGAAATAAAGCATTATTCATGAAGATGAAATGTTACTCAGCTCTCTCTGCTAGTTCATCTAATACTTCATCTGGTTACAAATATCTCAGCGGTGTGGCCCTCCACCATTATCCCTGTGGAAGATAATGTGCTGTGGGTTCACGCTGTTTTCTCATTTTAGAGCAGGAACAGAGGATGTCGGATTTCCTCCCTTCCAACTCTCCTCACTCTCTACCTTCCTTCAAGTCAATCTTTCTCCCCTTCCCCACCACCTTTGTCCTCTACCTTCTCAGCCACTCATCAGTTCTCTCTGTCCCCCCCCCCCCTCCTTTAGTGGAGAACGTCCAGCTGAGTCTGGTGCTGCAGACGGAGAACAAAGGCTCGGTTGTAGCGGGAGGCGAGCTCAACGTCTGTCTGGACGGCATGGTTGTTGATCTGGGCTCGCTGCCCAATGGCAGCACGGCAGCAGACAGTGAGTCCCGCCTTTACCACACACACACACACACACACACACACACATACACACATACACAGAGGTGAAGGTAATAACACAGAAATGCACACGGAGGCCATGTGCACATACATGTCACTGCTGTCATGTGAAAAACTCCATAGGTGTGATTTTTATGTTTTATGGAGAAGAAAGAACTGCCTTAAAGAAGTAATAAAAGTCTTGTCATTCATATTTATGTCATCCACAATTTCAACATTTAAAAACACCAGAGATGGCCGAAAAACACAACTACATCATTCTGAAAGAAAAAAGGAATTCAATTTTTAGTATAATGTTTGAAACCTTAGAAAACGAAAAAGTAAATGTAACACTGTATAAAAACCTCTACAACCTTTGGTCTCGTTAAACACATTTTAAACCTCGTGGCTAAACTCAAATGCAGAGTGAAGCTAACATCAAGAGCAGTTTCTGTTTGTGAAAAGTTTAGGGAATACAAGGTTTTCACTCGTTATGTCACACACACTGTTTTCCCACAGAAATCCAGACAGCTTATTAGTGCAGAACACACCACAATACTAAACCATTGCTCCTCCTCTCACTCTTTCCCTTCCTGTCTCTCTTAAATATTCATTAATATTGCCAACAACCGCACAAACACACTCACACGCATTTGTTTGTACAGTAGGATGCTTGTGTGTCTCTCCACCCTGGTAATGAGTGTTTCACCCACTTGGAAAAAGCCAGAGGTTTTACATTGTGTGAATGGCAACTTTCCAAAGTCACTCCATACCCACAAGGCTTTGAATTAACAGTGTTCGTGCCCATATTAATAGTGTTTGTGCCCAAGGTCTTTGTTCTGGTGAAATGAGGGTTTGGAGTCTAGTTGGTGTACTGTTTGTGGTGACAGAAGTGTAAATAATGTACAACAGAATATCTTGGTGTCACCACATATTTGGCCAAAAGGTATTGCAGTACAGTAATATTCATAGCAGCACACATCTGGTGGTCCTTCACGGACACTGGGCATTCGCGTGCCGGTGTAAACATGAAGCAGATGGTCTCTTCCTGGTTACAGAAGATCTGGCGAAAAAGTAAAGTACTAGAGACGAAGAACAACACCAGATTTTTATTTGCATGGACCAATAACGAGCTGGGACTGTTACTAAATGTAACACGGGAGTTAAAAGCGGCTGCTCAATCTCAACAAAAGTCCTTACTATTTTAACCCTCTAGACGGTTCCCTTAAAGTGTTTGGTCAGTATTTGAATTAAATGAAGTTGGTCTGTAGCTTCAGCTTCTCTGCTGCATTGTGTCAACCGTGACAACAATAGAACCAAGTTAGCATCATAAGAGTTAGGGTTAGTCTATATGTGTATTTATTAATTTCAGCAAAGCAGAGTTTTCTGTCCTGCCAAGAATAGCATGTCAAGAGCATTGTTAAACCTAAAGTAACATTCACCAACTTGTAATCACTGAACTTTAACACTGACATTAGAGAACACTTGATCTCCATGTGCATGTGTTCCTATTCCCAAACCAATATAAAATCATTTTGTAGCCGGTAGGGGAAGGATTTCAAACCCTCCACAGACTTATTGACTCTAGGTCAACAGTATTTCCCACTTCCAGGCACACTACGCTAACATTTTACTTTCCTTTTATGGTTTGTAAGGAAACACTAGGTGTCTTTTTAACAAACACACAGTTATTAAGCCGCTCTTAAAACCATAGCCACAGCAATGCATCCATCTCCTCTCTGAGTAACACACAAACACACACACAAGTCTTTTCATAGAGCGCCACACAGAGCCCACAGTGTATTCTGCTGAATTAACACAGGGCCAGCAGTAAAAGCCTAAGCCTGCCGCAGCATGGGCTGTATAAATGTGTCTCTTTGTGACTGTGTAGATGTGAAGAGAGGTTAAGAGGTGGTGTCTCATGGGTGTTTGTGTGCATGCTGTTGTACCACATGTCTTCACAAGGACAGCCAGATGAGACAATTCCTGTTAAGGGGGTATGGTTTGCAAGTCCTCACTTATGAAGAAGGCTAGTTTGGGTTTGGATTTAGATTGATGGTTAAGATAAGATGAGTGAGGTTTTGACAAATACCATGTTTTTAACATCTGAGAATACAGTCACCGGAATCAATGGCTGACTTTTTCCCCATTGCTGCATGCTAGCAATGTAGCACAACCATCACTTGATGGATAATTTGACGATCAGGAAAATGACCATGGAAATGCATAAAAAAAAAAAAGGGTTCCCAATCTGTGAGCTGTGACCTTCCAATGAGTTGGAAGATAAATCTTGTGTGGTCGCAGTATGACATAATGAATACAAAAGAAAATTTAAAATTCTTTTTTATTTTTGGACTCATCTCTAATCTTTTCTTTTTTAGTTATTTATTAGATACCTGTTTGGGATTGTAACTTGTAGACTTTTAATACCATTGATAAGTGTTAATTAGTGAGCTTTGGTGGAGATGGTAGGCTCTTTTTGTTGCCTTACAGACACAACCAGGCTACCTGTTTCTTTATGCTGTGCTAAACTAACATGCTTCTGGCTCTAACTCCAGGTACCACTCTTATCTTATCTAACTCTCTGCAAGAACGTGAATAAGCATATTTCTCAAAATGTGGAACAGTTCCGTTAAAAGTAAAATGAAGGGTCAGGACAAAAGGGAAGGACTACACTAAATGGGACGTCCTCACTAATGCAGTTAAACAAACTTGGACTGTAATTTTACTGTGTGTGCAGGTCAAAGGTTTTCTTTATATGGCCTGTTGTACCCGTGTTTTCTTAAACCTCTGTACACACACACACACACACGCGCATAATCACAGACATCAGGAGTGTTTTTGTCTTAATTTTTTTCTGAGAATTGCGTAATTGAGCCTCATTGCTTGCAGCTCAGTAGTACAATCACCTTCTGTGATCCTGCAGCAGTGTGCTTGATAGCAGGGGAGGGGGGTCCTCTCCAAGTCTGCAGGGGCGGGGATGACAGAGGTCGTGTGTGTGACAGAGGTCGTGTGTGTTGGGGGAGGAGAAGTTAGTGAACAGAGGGCTGAAGTGTGCCCTCTAAAACCAGGGTTTCAAGTTGAGGCACTTGTCTTTGTATGCGTGTGTTTTATGGTCTCCTGAGTGTTGAGCTTGTGTGTGTTCATGGGTGTGCATGTACACGTGTTTTACGTTCTGTAATCTGTGTGTGTGCGGGCATATGTTGGCGGCTCATATGTATGAAAGTGTATAAAGGTGGGAGTGTGTTGCCTTCTGGTGGTGTTAAGGCGTTCTGTGTTCTCGCTCTGAACGTACCTCTGTTAGTTTGGAGGTTTTACTCATTTCCCCTGGCAGCTTTTCTGGCACATGCATGCACGCGTGTGCACACACACACACACACCACTAGTGGCTTTCATAAACAAACCCTTGTATTGAAAGACGGAGAGAAACAGAAGCCAGAGCAGAAAGATTTCAACTCTGGAAATATTGGCACACTTTGTAAAGGTTAGATGCTTACATACACACTCCACATATACACAACTTCCCATCCCACGGAAGCAGAAGCCGCATGCACACTGCAGCACAGAAACACTAAGACTAAGTCCACACAGACACACCAGTGACTAACACTCATCGTCCTGGACACATCATGCTAGACTCTGTACATTAACTCGCATTATGTGCCAAATAATTGTAACTTGCTAACTGTGGTTAATTCTCATTTAGACTGGCAGTGAACTGGGTGTAGACTAGGGCTGGGAGAAATCTTACAGTCTTGTATGTATGTAATGTCTTTTTCGCAACAAAGTGTGTGTGCACGTGTGTGTACGTGTGTGTGTGTGTGTGTGTGTGTGTGTGTGTGTGTGTGTACGTGTGTACGTGTGTACGTGTGTGTGTGTGTGTGTGTGTGTGTGTACGTGTGTGTGTGTGTACGTGTACGTGTACGTATAGTGGTAAAGCTCAAGTCCAGAAAATCAGCTGGGGAACTGCTGGATAAACTAAAATAACCTAACCTAGCAGAAGTATTTCATCTCATCTAAAAATCTAATATTACCATAAAGCACTGCTGTTCATTTACGTTTATGATATATTGTGCTGTACAGTTACTGTAATTTGGACAGGACAGATTTTTGAATATTATTACTGAGGTGATGAACACAAACGTGTTGTCACACGTGACAGCATACATTAATTAGCATTAATTTCTCTAGTTTAATTAAACAGTGATAGTTGTAGGCCTCTTACTTTTTGTCATTAGTCTGGAGTGTCTTTCTCTCCCATTTTACCTAAATTCTGCACCGAGTGAAACATCACATCAAACTTTACATTCAACTGCTACAACATGCGGTAGTGCTGAAACAGTTGGTTGAATTATCAACTGACAGAAAACAATTATTTATTTATTGATTTTATTTTAAAACAAAAGGGCCAGCTTCTCAAATTTTATGATTAGGTGATTTTCTCATCATTAAATTGTAAAATTTGAGAAGATGGCCCTTTGGCTGATATATTTTTTTCAACATTTCCTGACATTTTACAGACTGAACGATGAACCAGTGGTGAAAATAATCTTTACTTGCAGGTATGAATGTGATCTGTTCCCTGTGTTCATAGCATTCATTCAGATGTGTCACTCATGCCACTCAGAGAACTGGAGAAGTTTCCTATCCATCCAGAGCAGCTGCTGAACCTGAATTGTGCCCACTGTTTTTAGTGTTGTTTAGTTGTTGAGATGTTTTTGTGTCTTAATGTGGTCGCTGACTGGAAATTACACACCTACATACACACTCACATGTACAGACACAGACACACACCAGACCAGTAATTAGACCTGTGCCATTAAAAGGGAGGGGGTGATGAACTCAGTGAGCAGCAGGCTATGACACAATGGTTTCTCCTCAAGACCACTGTTTATTTTTCTGTATGTCCATCGGGTCTGTGCACAAGAAGCCCTTTCATAGCCACAAAACAGCGTTCTGTGTGTGAGAGCAATCGAGTCAGTGAGAGATTACCTGTTTGCTTTACTTTAGATAGGAGGATATGTGTGTGTGTGTGTGTGTGTGTGTGTGTAAATATGGAGAAAGTGAGTGTTAATGAAAAGCATGTTAGAGGCCTATGGGTTTCAGTCACAGTTGGGACTGAGCATATAGTCACACATTCCCTCACACCAGCAAGACCGCATGCATACCACACACACACACACACACACACACTACACAGAACATACAAGGATGAATGGTCTCTATTAAACCACCAACTGTACTTCCATTGCCAAATGTTTCAAGTCTATATGGATTTGATTGAACACAAATTGGCCTAAGCCTCACTATGAGAACTTTCTCATTTTCTACACAGCTCAGGAGAGGAACATCACTTCTGTAATGTTCAAAGTGTGACAGTAATGGGATGATAGACTCTCTAGGGACAGACTGGAACTGCTGCGGGAAACTGTGTTGCTGAGTGAGCTTTAGTGTTGTTTCAGCCTGTGCAGCAGCTAGCTGTGCCACATTTTGAAATCCACTGACTTTCACCGTCTGCTGTTGTTTCTGAAGCAGAATGTAAATGGGGTTGCTATAGCCACAACACGAAGCGTAGGTTTATCCCAAAAATCCAAAGTAAGAGTTGAGTGGAGTGTAGAAGATGAGGAGGTAGTGCGCGCTAGCTGCAGGCAGAATAGTAGAAGCCTGAAGAGTTGCAGGAAAGAGGATTTATTTTAACTTTTGTTCAACAAAGATGAGGAGTGCCACAGCTGCATCCGAGCAAGTCAAAGAGGTGGTTGAAGATTCATCCAAGTCCACTCCTGGGATCAACACATTTCCAGCAGAACCTTAGTGCCCAAGAATGTTCAGGAAATCCTTACTTTTTTGTATATGTCCCTGTTTTTCAAATTACAGCGAAGATGTCCAGGAACTGGTTTAAACTTCTAGTTATCTCCTCCTTTAGCCACTCTCACTCCTCTTTTCTGTTCTCCTCCATGCTGCTTTTTGTTAGTTCCCCCAACTCACAGGTGTGTCTGATTTATCTCCTCACCCTTCTTTCCTGTCAAGGTCAACAAGGGCCATTCTTTACTTTTTCATTTCCCCCTCTCAGCTACATACTGATCCTGATTGCTGATCCAGGAGCACAGAAAGCTCTGTAACACGCATCTTCACATTCTGATGCATTTATCCCCTCATGCCGGGAAAGTGCAAGTCATTTGACGTAAAATGTGAGCTGATGGGAATGTGGGATGTTTGAAAGCTGGACTGGCGTCAGTCTTTATTTACCCTAATACATAAACACACCATGACATATTGCATGTGTTGTCCAAGGAAGGTTAAACTTAAGGGCAGCTGGACTTGGTTGAAGATACTTGAAGACATTTCACCTCTCATCCCAGCTTCTTCCGTTCTGACTGTGTTTGTGATTGACAGCTAGTTATTAGCTGCTTATCTGTGTCTTTACAGTGATGATGTCGTGTCTTTGCAGAGATACTACAGTCAGACAGACCCAACTTGAGGAGGACACAGAGCGAGGAGACTCCCAGTACAGCTGGATCTCATAGGTCAGAGAGAGAGACACACACACACACACACACACACACACACACACACACACGTTTTCATATACCTTCATAATGTCCATATTAATCTGGGTAAACATTAAATTGTAGCCTATAGCCTATTCCATCTGTCTGTCTGATGGAAGAACATCTCAACAGTACATCTGTACAAGCAATGTGGAAAGATTATTTATGGGGAGGAGAGGATGAATTAATAACTATTATCTAAAAAGGAAGTAGGCACCACCATCAATATTTTTTTGTCTTTAAACAGACAAAACATGCCTTTTTAAATCAGCATGTCTAATCAGATAATTAATAAACCTTTCAGTAGTGGTAGATTTTAGCACTGTTTATGGGAGAATTCAACATTCAGGTTCCATATCCAGTCATACAGTAGTTTGTCCTGGTGTTAGTATTTGCTTTATTTTCATTTCTATTGTACATTTTAGATCCTATTCACTGTGTGCTGCTGCCATTATTCAGTGTCCTTTTGTTGATGAATACCAACATTTTTTTTCAGCAAGCCTGCAGGGGTCTGGCACAGTTAATTATGGTTTATGTGAGTTGCAGCACTGTTGAAAAGTGGCTGATCATGTCTAAGAAATTATTGCCGTGTAGTTTCAGTGAAAAAGCCACATGTGCATAGCACCATCACCATCTCCTCACATCTTTCCTTTATTTTCCGTCTTACAAACGCAACATTGATAGTTTTGGCTTAATGACAGCAGCTTTCCTTTATAGGAGCTTGTCAAAGCCAGCTCTCTTGTTTTTTTACTAGATATTTTTGAGGAGCACATTGTGGAAATATGAATGACTTCCTGTATGACAGAATTCAAGAGCTCGCACATAGAATGTTTTTCAGATATTGTGGGAAATGAATACAAAGCTAAAAAAAAGGGAGATCAACACATGTAACAGGATGTTTTGTCCATATCTTGATTGGAATCACATATTTGTCTTAAATAGCCGTCCACATTAAACAGTTACCTTAATGTATTATGGTGAATGAGTGCATACCCTGAAATCATACGTCAGAAGAAAAAAATTTAATTTTTATAAAGTACAAACCTTCACAGAGTAAAAACAACGAATTACATGACACAGCAAAGAATACGTATTTAATGGGCCGTGCAATTAATCGAATTCTAATCACGATTTCGATTTTGGCTTCCAACAATTATAAAAACAGGTTAATTGAATTTAAAGAGGTGGTATTATGCTTTTTGTCATATCTCTTTTTTGTGCATGTAATAGGTTTTCAAAAGGAAAAAGCCCAAAGAGAGTTCCCATCCCCCACAGAAAACTCTGCTCTGAACTGCTTGAAAACAGCTTGTTTGTAGTCCAGCTGTTTCCCTTTCATCCCTGTGTCGTCACAGGGATAAAAGCAAAATGCGCCTCGTATAACGCTCACCAAGCGGCTAGTCCGACACGCCCTCAAAAATATCAGTGGAAAAACAGTGAGCTGCAGCACACAGCTCTCCTCTCCCTTCCAAACACTAGCTACCCTCCAGGCAGTCAGAGGACATAAAGTTGTTACTGTCATGTAGAGACAGAGCTCAGTTAAAACTTTATGGATGAAAGATACTTTTGTTACAGATTAATAACTCACCACTCTGAAACTCTTGCTCCAGTCCATGTTGCCAAGCTGGTCGGCAACATGTAGCCTACAGCTGAATCCAAGCTGTTTACCGGCTTCTCGCTGACCCGCCCTTCTCTGCTTCTGATTGGCTAATAGTCCTTAACTAGAAACTGCGCATGTGCAACCCCCAACAAAGATCATTTAGAGACAAGATGTATCACTCAAAAGCTAAAACAAAGCCTTCAACACAGGGTGAAAAGAGGAGCTGCAGCAATGTGCAGTCTGACACAAAATATGTTTTTTTTTGAAAATGAAACCATGTAAATCTGTTCTGGTACAACCCCTAAATAAGATTATGAACCTGAAACCAGCATGTGGGAAAGTTGAGCCACCCCTTGTTTCCCGGCAACCATTGACAAAATTGGTCATGTTCAAAGAGTCATCCATTTTACTCTACCTGTGTTGGAGAGAGGCCCTTGGAATAAGTTATAAACACATTTTTTATGTTTAAGGAGTCCTGATTCTTGTGTCTGTCTGTTAGTGCTTTAGGAAGTTACAGTATGAGGCTATAGTGTTAGCATGACGTGACCCTTAAACTCCTGGATAACAGAATTTTGTTAAAATGGCAGGGATGGGGTCATTTGAGCCAAAAGACCTGGTGGAAGTTGAGCCAGCTATTTTAATGTAATTTTATATTGCATTCTTAAGCATCACCAAAATGATGTGAGATTATGCATTTTAAACCAGAAACCATCATTTCATGCTTCTATAAATGGAAAACAGACAGGATTCATCTCCTATTGTGGGTTTGGACAGACAGTGGGAGATGTAAAAAAATGGGAAGTCCATACGTTAGGTGGCATGGGGCATGACGATAAACAGGATGGCTTTAAAGCGATACATTGATATGAAACAGCTAGGAGACATAGCTGCAATGTTTCACTATCTAAGTGCAATTGAATGTTGGGACCTGGCATTTGAGTTTGCATGACGAAATGACATTGACGTCCCCGACCCCCATGTGGCTCAACTTACCCTTCATATGGGGCAAGTTGAGCCAAGAGTTCACTTTTTTTGGAAAGCCATTTTTTGAAAACATTTTAGATCCAAATTGGTTATTCCTAGGGATGCACCACATCCTAAAATATATGTACATATTTTAGTTGGAGACCTTACTGACTCAACTTATCCCTAGATCATAAGTTATGTTTTATACTAAATCAGGTGTGTTAAGCCTTGCTTGACTTGGTCCGTGCTTGTAAAATATTCACCATGTACCTGTCTGTATTACCAGATTTATACTTTTCTCACCGTTAGTTTAAGTAACTGCATCTCCCGAATGAACACCACTCTTACTTAAGCTGACACCTGTTCTGCTCTCCTCCATGTACACACAAACACACGGAATCCTGTCGACCCTGTGCTGCTGTCTAACATGCTGTTTAAAGTTAATAGTATTCAATTACTATATCTTATTTAATGATGCATACAATTTCAAAAGTTCAATAAATACATGATGTGTCCTAAGTCAATCAGTAATCCTGTTAATAATTGTGATTTCAATTATGTTGAATCGATAATATAATCGATCAGCCCTCATATCAGAATCAGTCTAATTCAGCTCAGCGTGTTTCTGACTGATTAAGCAGTCATCTAATACATTTGCTTTGTGGTAATAATTAGAGCAGCACTTTGCAATGTAGGGAAAAAAGAAAAAAGGGCATAATTAGTCACAGTCAGGTGGAGATGTGTGAGAAAAAACTCCTGCACAAGCACAGAAGGCCTCCCCAACACTTGTTTGTGGTTTAGGACCAACTGCTTTAGAAAAACAAATGTAAAAGTTGTTGTTGAATAGCTGGAAGTTTACATGTGTGTGTGTGTTTCCCTGGTTTTGCATACAATCTGCAGAAGACAATGAGTTTATCAGGTTTTTGACAAAATGACAGTAAAGTTTTTAGCCACTTGGGGAAGTTTGAGGTGATTTATATAGAGAGATAAAACAATACTGATTTCTAATATTGAGTCCACCTTTATCTAAACAAAGCCGATTAAAAGACAGTTTGGATTTTTAAGCAGGGAGTTGTTTTCTGTACCAGCATTTAGGCTCATGAGGTTTTTGAATCATAACATGAGAGCATAACAAGATATATAGGCGCAGCCTGGGGGTGACATGGAGCTTAGGCCTCAACCAACTTTATGGCTTTGTCCTAAACCACTAACACACACACACACACACACACACACACACACACACACAAAACCAGCTTTTTAGGCATCTAAATGAAGCACAGTTCACTTCACTGTTGGTTTCAAATCTCTGCAGACGTCGTGGTGTATAATAAGAATAATAGCCCAATAACAATCTTGCGTAACCTTTTTCAAAAACACTGTTTGCAAAGCGCTTATATGAAAATCATAAACCTCAAGCATAATTGTAATCAAAATAAATGGAAGAAAGAAAAGAAAAGGATTGAGTGAAGGAAGCCTGTGCCAGCATCGTCGTCTGAAGCACTTAAGCAGAGTGCCAGCATGTTATTCCCCCCTGAATGTGGTTTGAGACGCTGCTCTCCCTGGCTAGAATGGTAGTGGGATAATAAATAGTGGAGCAGACTGCATTTATTTCAAAGCTTTGCGGCAGGGGTGCATTGGGTCAGATGGTATTTCCCTCTAAACATTGCAGGGGGGCATTAAACACAGTTCAGCCAAGAGCCCAAACCGCCGCAGCCATGGAGAGGCAGTCAACATCTCCATCCAGTTGTGTCTGAACAGATGCTGCAGAGAAAAAGGAGAGGAGAGGTGATTTCTGGCGGGCTCCCATGACGAGCAGCTCAGTGCCCTCACACAAACACATTCGTAAGGGTCTACAGTGCACACACGCCAAGTGTTAATGTCAAATCATTGCTTCCTTCCTCTGCTGCCTCTCCTTATTGTGACGAATAAACAGCCCAGCGCGGCCCTGAATCCGTCCAAGCTCAGCCTCAGCATTCCTGGGTCCTGGGGAGGGAAAGCCAAAATGTTTTTTCTTTGTATAAAAGTTCTTGTCGGAAAAGCAAAGTTATATTTAGCGTTAGGAAAATATGAGGGTGTTCAGAGAGGAAAGGTAGCTGACACCTCTGTGTGCGTTTCTTGTGTGCTGGCTTTGGCCGTGTACACGCTCGTGCATGTGCCAGGTCTGTTCCACCGAGTCAGGAACAACAATGGGTCTAATTATAAGTTGTCAAAACAAAGCTGTGCGGTGATCCACAGGAAGCGGAAAAGAATGACAGTCAAAATACAAGTAAGACATGATAACAGTCATTTTTTCCCCATAGAGTCGGTGCAAATGATGATGTTTCTTTGTCACCGCTCTCATCGCGCCTCCCTCCCTCTCTCCCTCGTGCCTTTCCTCCACATCTCCTTTTCTTTCACTTTCTCCCGTCATCTGCTCCACATCCCATTCTGTGCGTGTGTCTTTCTTTTCGCAGAAGTAACAGGCACTCAGGCTCCCCAGGGTGCTCCAGAGGGGGTTCTCTGACTAATGGCGAGCTGAATGAGGAGCAGATCTCCGGGTCGGGCCCATCTGGTCGCCGTCGGTCCTCCAAGAGTCACGGCAGCCCTGGAAGTAGCGCAGGTATACAAAGAGTCTGCTAACCTTACATGGCTTAAACAGGATTTATACATGCATTTACACGAACTAGAGTTTGACACAGCTGTTTGTTTGAGATGATTTTGATGTTAAATAAAGTGCTGGTAGTAATTAGATATTTTAAAGGGGCACTAAAAGATGTTTGGATTGCAGCATAGTGAAAAATATCCGTGCCAGGGTGTGCAATTGATGTGCCTGGATGATTACTCTCGTACAACCCTACAGCCCCTTTTGTTATTGCCGTCGGATTGTTTTGTACACACAATGTCTAGTTTAAGTAAGTCAGGAAATACATAATTTTGAATCCCTTATCAAATCCTGGCAAGTTACTAGAGTTTCTATCTATCTTCACAACTTGTAGCTACAACCTGAAAGTGAAATGAGCAGCAGTAGATTTGAAATGTTGATTTAAATATTTGCCGTTTGCCGTTGAAATAACAGGTCAAGCCTACTTACATTTACACTTTATATTTCGCAAGCTACTTGCTCCAAAAACTTGAGGTCCTGTGTTCAAAGTTGCTAAACCTAAAATATTGATATGATGATATGAATGTTCAGCTGGGAGATTCCGGCAACAGAAACGGACAAGAATCAGTCAACTAGATTGTTTTGCTACAGAAAACTCATCACTCTGTTGGTGTAAAAACAAACGGTTTCTTTGGCCATCTACTGCCAAATCAGTTTGCTGTTGTCTAATAAGCTCTCTGTGAGCTTATTAACGAGACTACAGCAAACAGTTTCATTGTTGCCTGAGGAAAAAAAGGTTTGATTAAAGATTTGTTAACCCCTAAGGATAGCAAATCTGTGTATTTAACAGGAAGCAGATCTTAAAGGGTCCTGGGTTTATAAAAGCTAAATTCATACCAACTGTATTCATGCAAACTGTATAATATCTACTGTGGTAGAGTGTGATGTTAATATCAGTTCCTTTCCTACATTAACAAATATCAGTATGTGACTCTTCGAGAGCTCTGACAACACTGAACTATTCTTTACCTTGCAAAGCGGAGGCCTCTGTAACAGCTTGTTTGTTTACTCCATTGTCCTGTGGGTTTATTTTTACAGCTTAATTGAACGTTGCCATGTTTAGCAACCAGCTTATGGCGCTTTCCCATTGCGGATACCAGCTCAACTCGCCTCTACTAAACTCGCTTTTGGTGCATCGTCCTACGTTTCCCATTTCAGACGTTTGCTTAAAGGAAACCCAACAAAGGCGAGCAGAGTTGAGGCGGGTTGAGCTGGTACCATCCAGTGGAAAAGGGACTTTAGACGTCCCAGATGTCACACCTTCTCAATAACATAAAGGCAATGGACTACTTAGTTCCACATCACCCCCAGACAAAAATTAACATTTAAGCGATGTCGCAAAAACTAACAATAAGTAACTTTTTCAAATCTTTCCTTTCTCTTGTCCTTCATCCCCTCTGTGTCTTTACTCAGACAAAGTTGAGTTGACGTCTAACGGGCTGGAGAATAGTCGTGGGGGCGTGACCCATCACACTCCTCCTCCATCCTCTCCGTTGGGAAGATCACCAACCCCCAGCTGCAGTAGCCCCGCTCCAGGTCAGGACGCCCTGGGTCTGACCCCGCCTTCGGAGCCCGGCCCCAACACCAACTCTGGCACCGAGCCGGCCAGCAACAGCACCACAGAGCCCACTACAGACTCTCTCCCAGCAGGGTAAGAGTCTCTAAGAGCATGCATAGATGTAGTGTATCAGAACATCTCACATTCAGTGCACAGTTTTAAGAAGTACAGTTTGATACTAAAAGTATGATGGCAATACAAATGTAAATTGTAAAAACGTTCGACCACATAAATAATTTATTTTCAAGGCTAGTCTTTAAACTTAAGCAACAGCAGCTGGTTATCGGAGTTGTAACAGACTGTATGAAACCCAGTGGTTTGTGGCTACCGTTTTGAAGCCTCGAGTTTGGTATTTTGGCCGCTGCCATATTGGTTTTTTGGAACCAGGAGTGACCATATTTGGACGAGAGGGTGAAGCTGCGGAGGGATACGCATTGGCTTCACTTTTCAAACCCGGAGGTACCTGCTTGGATGGAAAGCACTAAATAGTTTTAGTGCCACTGATTGATTTGCTTGAAGTTTCATATCTCAAATATTTGATTTCATAAAAGTTTTAAATCAGGAAAATGTTATTTTCCAACGCTGCAGTATGCGGTGGTGGTATAAGAGGGGCAACTGAACAGGGACTGAAACAAGAGAAAATGTTTAGAATATGTACACAGCAGTCAGTACCAGTATTTAAAGAAACAGAAACACCACAATGTCTGATTATAGTTGTTGATAACATTGATTTGGTGTCTTATTATTGTATTCTTAATCAATACCCTATTCACATTTTTAGTTAGTGGGCTCTTAAAAAAGAAAAGAAAAAGTCATTACAAATGCTGGTAGGTTAACACAGTGACATGTAAAACATGAACGTAACAAAGCTACCGTAAGCTTTGCCTCCAGTAAATTAGGAATTAGGAGTGTTTTCTTAGGCAGGTGAGGCAAAGGACAAATGGAAGATAATTTGATAAATTTGTTTAAAGAAAATATACATTAGTTACTAATGACTTTTTTAAACTCACTCACAATACTCACATAGACAAAGCTAATCTGACAAACAGATCTCAACTCACGGACCATTTACTAACTTTCAAAACATTTTCTCTTAATTAACATTTCTAAGATACACCATTAGGACTTTTTCATCATGATTATTTAATTTCTATGCAATTGTACCAAACTTTGCAGAAGAGTCCAGTCTCATTCAGAGTGATCCATCCTAAATTGTGTTACTTTTAGTGTGAGAAATATGAGCATCCACCCGCACTTAAAATTTTAATTTCCTTTGCATTCCTCATGACTACATACAGCAATAAAATGGAGCCTATTTGCTATATCGCTGCTTGCAGCTCTAAATGACTTCATTTATTGCTTTTTAATACATTTTTATTGGTACATTTTCCCAGAATAATGCCCAGCATCATGTTTAACTTTGAAAGTCATAAAAAAAACAAATCAATCAGTGATCATGATTAAATAAATAGTGTTAATTATTTATTTAGTGTCAGTCAAAATCGTGTGAATACATTCTCCCAGACATGGTGAATTAGTTGACTTTGACCTGACGTTACTGTGTACTCTGATAGCACTGTTGCATGTAAGTGTCTTAGCACAGACAATAGGCGGCCAGATGAGCTTTACTGACATGAAAACACAAGAAAACATAGTTCCAAAGATTGATATATTTGGTAAATAATTGCAAGGGAATTATGGCAGTAAAGAGCGTTTAAAGTTAGTGATTACTGTGATGATTGAGTCATTAAGACATATTTAGAGGGCTGCACACACTGTTACATAGCAGGTAGTATGGGACACTCCCTTTCCTCTCTAAATAAGGTTTGTTTGTTGTAATTGTAAATGTGTGAATTTTAGAAGCAAGTGCTTCACTTGTCTCTTTCTCCCTCTTTCTGTGTGTAGCTGGGAGCAGAGGGTGTTGCCTCATGGCAGAGTGTACTATGTCGACCACAACACCAAAACCACAACCTGGGAGAGACCGCTGCCACCAGGGTATGCCTGTTACATTTTTTACTTGTGTTTTCTGTGTTGATGCATTGATTGTTTGACACACATCAGGGTCAGAAAAGGTTAGCCTGACTGATATGTTACGCTTTAAAAATCAGATACCAGCCAGTCACATCTTCCACCTCTAATATTATGGAAGTTGCTGCGTGACCACAGGTACAGAAAACAAACTCTCTTAAATAGTTTCCTAACGAATCTGTGGTACCTGGTTAAAACAACTTGCAGACAACAAGGACAACTGATCAGTGCTTTTAATTTACTGGCTGCACATGTGAGGCTTTCATTGCTGAGGTGAGTGGATTTAAATGTAATGGTTACCAACTACTGTAGTAAATACGTTTGAAGGGTGACTGCCTAAAGCAGCTGCTAACTATTATTGCAAAAAGCCATTATTAGTTTCAGTAGAGAGTTTTGTGTGCCAAGAATAACTAAATGCTGTTTGCCATCTGTCAGCCACAAACCTTTACCCCTAGAAGAAATATAAAACACCAGGCAGTTAATACAATAACAACCTCTACAAAAATGAGTTTAATAAATGCATAAATGAATTAACAGTAATTTCAGCAGCAGAAAGACCGGTGAAGTCAATTTAATTTAGTAAACGATAACGTAATTGTTACAAGCCATGTCAACATCGAGTTTGTAGCATTTGCCATGGGAAACAACAGACTATCATATCACGAGCCAGCCTACAAAAATGTCAGAGTGCTTTGTGTCTGTTCTTTAGTTATTAATCGTCTTTGAGATTATGTTTTGTTATATTTACAATATAAACAAGTGGTTCCCCAGTCCCAGAAAATGTCTGCAGATAAGGAAAGAATGAATGTTAAGAGTGCACTTCACCAGAGCGCATTTGAGAACTGTTGTTCAGGAGGCATACAGAGGCGAGAATATGCACAAAATGAATACAGCTGTGCATACAGTACAACACTGTGAAGACCCGGTTCATTTACATCTCTGTGTGAAACGTGGTGATTCAGGGACTACTCACAGGGCTCCTTGGCAAACATGCTAGCCAATAAGAGTGTGGTGCAAGACAGAGCCAATAAGCTGCAATAGCTTCCTCTGTTTTTGACTCTCCAGCTCTCCCTCAAAGGTCAGGCGTTTAGCTATTGGTCTATAATGACAATGTTCATCAAAGTCCAACTCAATGCAAAAAAATTCCAAATTTACTTCCCCCCAGCGAGAAGATCCTCTAATCGTGGCGACTCCATTCAAATAAATTGGATTTGTCACCACATTCTGCCATTTTAAGAGCTGGGTTGACAAAGTGTTCACATGGCAGATAAAGTACAGAAGTGTGTCCAGAGGAATGTTCGTCATATTCAGCCACGGTCTTGTCGGCTGCCCAAGCAAGCCTTCTTGTTTGTTGACTTTAAGAATGTGTTTTACGTTCTCCGTTACAACAGCAGACGATGTAATTGGACCTAAATCACCCAGTTTGATTTTAGTGTTTGTGTGTTAAGCCGCCTCTTTGTGGACAGCATTACTAGAGCAGCACTTCTGCCTGAGTCCAGCCCAATGACGTTTTTACTTGCACCAGTTATTTATTGATTTTCACAGAGTGTGTGACTGGGTGACAGAGAGAAACAGAGGCTGTTTTTAGGAAAAGGTCAACCCCCCATCCCAGTTTTTCCGTTGAAGGAACGAGAGCGTGGGGGCCTGGAGAACAAAAGTCCTTTCTTAGCGCCACATGTACTTCCATCCACCACTGTGTTGGCTGCTGGCTGCTGTGGCCCTTCAGAGGATCAATTAGCAAGCTAATGCGAGGCTAGTGCTCCTTTTGTACACACCAGGAACTGTTTAGAGGTTGGGGGCAGTCAAGTTTGGGGGCGGGGGGTAGTTAGGCAATCGAGGTTTGGAAGCTGAAATAATGAAAGCCATCCGTAGCCAGTTTGTGGAGAACTTCTGAGTCATACTGCTCTTTATCAGACATAAGAGTTTGTAAGTATTGATGCAACTCTGGTAAGTTTTAGGGTATCAGAACACACACTTTTAGTCTAGATGTAGAGCTGTGATCAATACTTTGTCCATCAGGACTGCAGTCTCTGCATCCTGTCCAGTTACTGATGGCTTTCTGCAGAGAAGTGCGTGTTAATATGACTGCGTTACTGAGCGTGTTGCAGGGCACTTTTAAATCTTCATCCCTGTAGAAAATGGGATAGAGATAGAGGAACCATCCAAGAAGAAGATTTACTTTACGCACAGGTCCAAAATACACACACATGCACAAACAGGACCCATAGCAACACACGGAGAGATGTCAGAGTGAGGGGGCTGCCACTCAGTGCGGCGCCCCGAGCAGTTAGGGGTTCAGGGGCTTGCTCAAGGCCTCCTTCAGCAGTGCCCAGTTCACACTCCACAACTCTGGTCCAAGCTGGATTCGAACCGTTTCCCAGCCTAATCCTTACGGACTGAGCTACTGTGGTCCTCAAGAGAAGAGAAAGGATGTCCTGTGTAATCTCTATCTGGACAGTTTGTGGTGAGGAGACTGTAAACTTGTAGTTTCAAAGGAATACATGGAGTAGATGGGTAATGACGTGACAGGTACAAAGAGTTAAAAGTCAGAAAGCAGAACTAAGTAGAGACTCTAAGACAGGCCGCTGTGGGCTCCAGGATTTTCCCTGGCTCCAGTAAATAACAAGCTAGTGCTAATATCAGAGAGGGAACTGTGTTTTTCCTGCCTTTTTAAGGAAGCTCAGAGGCATAGTGGTCAGAGGGACTATCCCTCAACCAAATAACTCCCTGGGTTTGCAATCATCCATGCTGCTGAAGGGTCCTTGAGCAAGATATTGAAAGCTGCCAGCTCATGGGGTGCTGCCGTGGAGCTGAGCCTGACTTCCGACCACAAGAGAAAAGAGATTTTCCCCTCAGAAGACAACAAAGTTCATTGTTGAAATCCATCAGCTAATCAAGTTAACAGTCGTTTCTGAACTGAAATCTTCAGGGTGATAATGTAGACCATGTGGGCACAGTTCTCCCTGGAGACACCAATGCTAAATATTTAGGCACTATGCTAAAAAGGCCTCAGCAAAGAGGAGTTTTAGACCGACCCTGGAAATACCATTAACAGTACATCTGTACACAGTTATCAAGAGCATTACAGTTTCTATGGCTTGTCAGAATGTTTCCCAGACCAGAAAATTATCTTTTATTAAAAAAATAAAAGTCATCTTTACTTGACAATCATGACAATAATGTTTTGTCATGGCCAGTAAAAGAGCTGTTAGTTGCTCTGTAACTGTGAATACATGTAATGTTAATACATTACAACTGCCCCCTCATTAGTACCAGATTAAATAATATATACATTAGTGCCAGAAGAGCCTCTTTGCATGTTTTTAGGAGTTTAGAGATGTTGGAGTAAGCTCACTTAATTTGTAAAAAAAAAAATAATAATAATAATAATAATAATAAATATATTGTTCATAAAAATATTGCTTGATGGCACTCAAAATTACAGTCCTCTCCAAACGTATTGGAGCGGTAAGGCAAATTCCTTTGTTTTTGTTGTTCACTGAAGACATTTGGGTTTAAGATCAAAAGATGAGAGTTCACAAGAGAACAAGAGTTCAGAATTTCAGCTCTCATTTCCTGGTATTCACATCTAGATGTGTTAAACAACTCAGGACATACCACCCTTTGTTGGAACCCACCCATTTTTCAAGTGAGCAAAACTATTGGAACATGTGACTGCCAGATGTTTCTTGTTGCCCAGGTGTTGCCTTTTAGGTTGATTGTCCAAACATTAAATATCTCTGCATAACTAGTCTAAATTTTCATCCTCGGTTCAAACCTATAAAGACTGCATTTCCTGTTAAAGAGGATAAACCAACATGAAGACCAGAGAGCTGTCTATGGGAGAAAAGCAAGCCACTGGCAAGCTGAGAAAAGAAGGAAAATCGAGCAGAGCCATTGGACAAACACTGGGCATAGCAAGCACAACAATTTGGAACGTCCTGAAAAAGACAGAAACTACTGGTGTACTGAGCAACAGACGTCCAACAGGTCGGCCAAAACAATGATGACAGAAATACAGTGGGTACGGAAAGTATTCAGACCCCTTTAAATAATTTCACTCTTCAAATCAAAAAAGTTCATTTTATTTCTCATTCATGTACACTCATCTTGACAGAAAACAGAAATGTAGAAATATTTGCAAATTTATTACAAAAGAAAACCACAAAGAAATATCACATGGTCGTAAGTATTCAGACTTTTTGCTCAGTATTTAGTAGAAGCACCCTTTTGAGGTTAGTATAGCCATGAGTCTTCTTGGGAATGATGCATGCAATGAAGTTTTTCACACCTGGATTTGGGGATCCTCTGCCATTCTTCCTTGCAGATCCTCTCCAGTTCCTACAGGGTGGATGGTGAACGTTGGTGGACAGCCATTTTCAGGTCTCTCCAGAGATGCTCAATTGGGTTTAGGTCAAGACTCTGGCTGGGCCATTCAAGAATGGTCACAGAGATGTTCCGAAGCCACTCCTTTGTTATTTTAGCGGTGTGCTTAGGGTCATTGTCTTGTTGGAAGGTAAACCTTCAGCCCAGTCTGAGGTCCAGAGCACTCTGGATGAGGTTTTCTTCCAGGATATCTCTGTACTTGGCCGCATTCATCTTTCCTTCAATTGCAACCAGTCATCCCTGCAGCTGAAAAACACCCCATAGCATGATGCTGCCACCACCATGTTTCACTGTTGGGATTGTATCGGGCAGGTGATGACCAGTGCCTGGTTTTCTCCACACATACCGCTTAGAATTAACGCCAAAAAGTTCAATCTTGGTCTCATCAGACCAGAGAATCTTATTTCTCATAGTCTGGGAGTCCTTCATGTGTTTTTTGGCAAACTCTTTGCGGGCTTTCATATGTCTTGCACTGAGGAGAGGCTTCCGTCGGGCCACTCTGCCATAAAGCCCCAACTGGTGGATTGCTGCAGTGATAGTTGACTTTGTGGAACTTTCTCCCATCTCCCTACTGCATCTCTGGACCTCAGCCACAGTGATCTTTGGGTTCTTCTTTACCAAGGCTCTTCTCCCACGATTGCTCAGTTTGGCCGGACGGCCAGGTCTAGGAAAAGTTCTGGTCGTCCCAAACTTCTTCCATTTAAGGATTATGGAGGCCACTGTGGTCTTAGGAACCTTGAGTGCTGCAGAAATTGTTTTGTAACCTTGACCAGATCTGTGCCTTGCCACAATTCTGTCTCTGAGCTCTTCAGGCAGTTCCTTCGACCTCATGATTCTCATTTGCTCTGACATGCACTGTGAGCTGTAAGGTCTTATATCGACAGGTGTGTGGCTTTCCTAATCAAGTCCAATCAGTTTAATTACACACAGCAGGACTCCAGTGAAGGAGTAGAACCATCTCAAGGAGGATCAGAAGAAATGTACAGCAAAGGGTCTGAATACTTATGACCATGTGATATTTCAGTTTTTCTTTTTTAATAAATTTGCAAAAAATTCTACATTTCTGTTTTTTTCCTGTCAAGATGGGGTGCTGAGTGTACATTACTGAGAAATAAAAATAACTTTTTTGATTTTTGGAAAATGGCTGCAATGAAACAAAGAGTGAAAAATTTAAAGGGGTCTGAATACTTTCCGTACCCACTGTATGGTGAAAGCTGTGAAGAAAATCCCCAAGACATCAGGAAGTGACATCACCAGCAACCTGGTGATACAGTGCAGGGGTGAAGGTGGCACAATCCACTGTTGGAAGAAGACTCAGAAAGCTGAAATCTAGAGGCCACACCACAAGGAGTGGAAGAATCAGCAGCAGGAAGAATCGCAAGGCCAGATTGAAATTTGCACAGAAGTACAGAGATGAGCCGCAAAAGTTCTGGAACACAATCTTATGGACTGATGAGACCAAGATTAATCTCAAGCAAAGTGATGAAAAGGCCAAAGTGTGGAGAAAGAAAGGAACTGCTTATGATCCGAAGCATACAAGCTCCTCTGTGAAGCATGGTGGAGGTCATGTTGTGGCTTGGGCGTGCATGGCTGCTTCTGGAACAGGCTCATTAATATTTATTGATGATGGAACTGATGATGGGAGCAGCAGAATGAATTCAGAAGTGGACAGAAACATTTTGTCTGCCAGTTTACAGAGAAATGCATTGAAACTAATGGGGAGGAAGTTTATCATGCAGCAGGACAATGACCCAAAGCACACTGCCAACAAAACAAAGGACTTCATCAGGGGAAAAAGTGGAAGGTTTTAGACTGACCAAGTCAATCAGCTGACCTTAACCCAATAGAGCTGCATTTCACCTCCTTAAGAGGAGACTGAAGGGAGAAACACCCTGAAACAAACAAGAACTGAAAGAAGCTGCAGTAAAAACCTGGAATAGCATCACAAATGAAGAATGCAACAGTTTGGTGATGTCGATGGGTCGCAGGCTTGAGGCAGTTATTGCAAGCAAGAGTTACGCCACCAAATATTAAATGTTATTTACTTTAAGATTATTTGTTCCATTACTCTTGCTCACCTAAGAATGCTGTGGTCTAATGCAGACGGTGGTATGTCCTGAGTTATTTAACACATGTAGATGTGAATACCAGGAAATGAGAGCTGAAATTTTGGTGAAATTTTTCTTATTGTCAACACAAATAAGGAATTGACCCAAACCAACAATAGATTAATTCCACTTGTCGTATTATTCCTCTGTGCCATAGAGCTCCATTGTTTTTTTTGTCCCAAAAGAACCCCATCAGTCATCCACACTGTTGCACTGGCTGACACGTTCCTCCATTACCAATAACTTACACTGTTGTTTATTTTGACTCAATCCCACATACACTGCCCTGCTGCTGAAAAAAGTTCCAGCAAATACACTTTTCCTCCTGTTTGAGTAACTTTAGAGGGTCCAGCTGTTGCCAGCGCAACAGTAGGACATAATAAAAGCTGTTTTTTACCTCGGTTACGTGTTGGAGATTTGTTGGTGGTCACAAACCTCAGTAACAGCCTGTCGTCTGCAGCTTTTCATCTAACGGCTCACTGTGGCTGTTCCATCTTGTTCAGTTTCTTCCCTGCAATATTTAAAACTCATCCACGGACAAAAAGTGCTGAAATTGTTCATACCTTATTGTGTAGACTAACTTTAGTGTACAATTGTACCGCTGATCTCAGTGACAGTTACCTGTGGCTGCTTCGCAATGAAAAGTACCCTGTGGTTCGCCGGTTGAACCTTTTTAATCTGAAGCAGCGGCAGGAAGAAACATTTGGTTTGCATTATCAAGATACGGCTTAAGGAGAGATGTCAGTAAACAGTAAACACTAACCGTTGAGTACTTGCATGCATTGTTCCCTGTGTATCCCTTAAATGTGGGGGTACACAGGTAAGCCGCTGACTTTGTAGCATGTCATGTCCCATCTCTCTGTCACATCATCTCTCTATTGTCAACTTTGTAACACATTGATTGCCCCAAAAATACTCAATGAATGGGCTTTGATATTGAAAATCTGCTCTGCTGCAGTATAACTGTAGATTAAAATGTATTCACCCATAGAAAGTTGACTGAGCAGGTATACTTTCACCATAATACCCTACCCTCACGTACTGTAGTTAATATTTCATGCAGCTCCCCTGCACACTGACTACACAATGAATGAGTGTGTGAGTTTGCATTAATAGCTTCACTGCAACAAAAGTGGGTCTGTTTAGAGGTCTTGGACCACTGGGAGGACCCAGCAAACTAAAAGTCGGTAGCTTCACAGCCATTCTGATTAAGCTGCAAGTGGGTGGAGGAGAGAGTAGGACCAGTGGTGTAGTCTAGTTTTTTGTAGCGAGGATACTGTGATTTTTCCCTCCCAGCCTCATACTCCCCCGTCTTAGAGCGACGTCCCATAAGCACCACTACACTCACTAACACATACAGTATGCATGTACATGTAATAGAGAACATTCTGAGGGACTGCTTAGGCTGTGTGTTATCAACACTGCAGAGACTTTAACAGCCAGTGAAGGTTACAGGTGGGCAAGGGCGTCACTTTGTGTTGAAAAGCGGTGGGGACATTTTAGGGCTCAGATTAGAGTTGAGACGTGACAATCCAGAATATTGGGGTCACGAGATCAAGGCTAGAAGATATTTTAATGCTATTTAAAGAAATATTCATTGATGAAAATATACGATTGGGGGGTCTAGGGTCCTCCCCCAGAAGATTTTGAGCATTAAACACTTAATTTCCTGTATTCTGGAGACATTTTCTGCACCAATTTATGGTGGAAATTCAGGTGGCAGATGACAATTCAGAATATAAAAATATAATGGAATATAATGCAGTAATCCGTAAATTGTTTTTTTCCATCCATCCATTGTCAACCACTTATCCTGCGTACAGGGTCGCGGGGGGCTGGAGCTAATCCCAGCTGACATCGGGCGAAAGGCGTGGTACAGGACAGGTCGCCAGTCCATCACAGGGCCAAATTGTTTTTTTAGCTTATGTAATTTTTGGGGATAATGCAGATCTGTTTTTCTATATTTATATTGCATTGCATGTTTTCTTATTGCGTAGCTCCAGTTAGGAGGCAATTTTCAATGCACATTTAAGAGTGTAAGTTGCAACTATTATTAACAATAATGGAAAGCTGAGGCTCCGTATCAGTAATAACAATGAACATAGGCACATGTGCAGTTCTGTCACCAACACTCATTCACTACAGAATATTCTGAAGAGTGAGGACACAAAAAGTGGTCCACATCATCTCAAGCACACTTATCTTTCAAAACCGTTGTCAAACAAGCATCCAGGAACTGCTGCTTCTACCGCACACACACACACACACAGTATCCCGTATTCATTGATCCACCACATTAACATTAGTTATGTTAACTAGTAATAGATGCAACTTCCATTAATGATAACGTATATGCTACTTTCACTCACCAGGTAACGTTAAGATAGCATCAGCCTCATCTGGCTCGTTTCCTGTAGTTTCAGTAACCTTAATGTTCGTGTCATCTGTCATCATCACGCTCTATGTAGAAACCTAAATCATAGCGCTTTGAGAAGTGCGTTCCAAACAGGAAGCAGGTCAGGGAGTACAGAATATCTAAGATGTTAACCGTAAAATCAGTTCTGCTCTACTTCTCGGCAGTGAACTTTAATCAGCTTGTCTCACACAGTTATTGCAGTAGCTGGTGTTTTTCATCCTGACTACAGTGGAAACCAGACTGTTGGCCCATACAATGTTAGAAAAACACTGAACAAACCAGAGATGAAGGAGGTCACAGAGATACAGTCCTCCTCTAGTCAAACGTTAAAAACATCATGGAGTCTTAACATTAGGGCTACATGGAAGCGCTGCCACGGTGCACATGCGTATTATTCCTTTTTGTGTGTGTGCATGCTTCTCAAGCCTGTTGGTATCTACGCTGTGTGCTTTTGTTAGCATACGGAAGTCGATGCTGTTTTCTCTTCCAAATTCTGCAGCGCTGAAGTCAGCGATATGAGAATAGCAGCAGAGCAGCAGTCAGTCCTGCCAGGCCCAGGGAACTGGTCTGTGTGTGTGGAGCCATGTTTGTGTGTGTTTCTTTGGACTGTCTATATCTCAGTCCATGTCCAGACCCCCCATCTCAGGGGAAGCACATGATATACATAGACCTGAGTAATGCCACTGGCAGGCACTGGCACACAAACACACCCCACAGCACATGGTTAGTATCAGTCAGAAACCTGGCGTCTCCCATTGTTTTCCCCCATCGTCGTAATGGAGGGCTGGCATTGTCTTTAAAGTGAAAACGCTGTTTGACGTCTGAGGGTGAGCTAAACCAGTCATAACACCGCAAAAACTAGGGAGGCCATGTGAATATCCGCCTTTTTTCCCGTTCTCTGGAATGGTGATTTTCAGGAGATGTAGTCTGTGAGGCACTGATCCTGTGCAAATGGCTACTGGTTACATTTAAAGTTTTGGTATCTGTTTTATTCTGCTCACCTCAGTAATCCACAACTTTAATAAATATGTTGTGTGATTTAACAATCTTCGCAGCACAATCTATCATTTCCTCTTCCCTGTCTTTCCTGATGCATCCCTAGCGTCTTTACATCTTTACTCTTTATCCCCTCTTCATTCCCTTGTCCCCCTTCTTTCCCCTGTTCCCCTTCCTCCCTCCCATTCTCTGCTCCCCCCTGTTACCGTTTTCTTTCCTTTGTTTAATTTTTCCTCGTCCTTCTATAAATCAGTGTTGTTACTATTAGCAGCGCAGCTTTTTGGTACAACCACCCACTCTCTGCTTAGTAAAGATGTTGTTGAAAGCCACATCCTGTCTCGTCCCCTCTCTGTCCCCCCCCTCCAGCTGGGAGAAGCGAGTGGACCAGCGGGGGAGATACTACTACGTGGACCACAACACCAGAACCACCACATGGCAGAGGCCTACGGCCGAGTCCGTGCGCAACTACCAGCAGTGGCAGAGCCAGCGCAGCCAGCTGCAGGGCGCCATGCACCAGTTCAGCCAGCGCTTCCTCTACCAGGTACCCCAGGCCTGCACTGGCCAAGTTTACATGCACACAGTATGCTTATATAAAGCTCACTTAGGCAAAGGCCACAAGGGATCAGTTCTTTGATTTTCAATAGGTTTGTCCTAATGAAAACCAAATAACTTCTTTTTGTCAATATCTGTGTATCAACCCGACACACAAAAAACACAATCACTGGATCCACATTTTCCTACTACGGTCACAACTAAGCAGAATCTTCCTTGGTTACTTATGAGTCGTACTGAATGTAGACTCTGTGTTTCTACTACAGTGAGGAGTGAGCACCTCTGCCATTCAGCCTTTTAGTGAAATTAGTTCTTGAGACCGCAATCCTGTTAGTAATAAGGTAATTTACCTTGTTCTTGTTATTTGTTTTTTATCCTTTTGGATTTGTGTTGGGTAAAATTAAAGCTACACTGTAGCAGAAGACATATTCCCTTCCAGGTAAATTGATATCTTATATTTTCCAAGATGCTCATAATTTAGTATTTTCCAATTTTGTTACGTCTTACTGGTTGTTGGAGGTAAAATCCTGCGGCGTCACACATTACTGCTGGGTTTAGAGTTTTTCTGCTTCAGTTCACCTCGTGAGATTTAGAAACACAGGGAAATATTTTTCATGAAAATGTCACATAATAAATCTGTGTTTAGATCTGCACGTCATCCCCACACATGCAAACAGGATCAGTACATGTTCTGAGTAAGATCGGCCCTGTATGTGACACAGTGCGGTTTACTTGTTGGCTAACTGTCAGAAGACGCTGGCTATAGGGGGGATTAAGGATGTTATTTGAGACTTGTTTGAGGGTTTTTCCAGTGGAGTCAGTCGAGGTTCGGCAATGTCTCTGACAGTCGGCGTCCTCTCAGTGAAGCAGCCAAGGTCATACTGCAGCCAGACAGTAAAGACTTATGGGACTAAAACAACAGAGCTTTCTCAATGGACCATTAGTAAAACCAGCCTTAAAACTCTTATAGGCTTCTATAAAAAACACCCCACCCTGCACTCTGTGTGTGTGTTTATGTGCTAGAGTTAGATTTTTATGAAATTTGTGTGTGCATTTGTCTCAGTCAATACAATAAAGTTTCTTTCTGTGTGTTCACTGTGGCTGTTTGTGTGTGTGTGTGTTCCTGTTCTTGAGTCTTGTTATGCGTTTTTCCTCTTTGAAATAACCTTCAGCTGTTTCACTGCATCCATCCGTCCAACCCTCTCATCATCTGTCTATCCTTTAAGCCATACACCGTCATTGATTCATGCCCCCTCCCTTTTTGTAACCCATTTTCTCACACATTGACACTCTCACACCCAAATGTTCCTCCTCATTTTACTCTCTCAATCCCCCCATCATACTGTATGTCTGTCTGCCTGTGGTCAGTGTTGAAGATCAAAGGTTGGAAATTGTTTACTTTCTCATTTATTACTAACTTATCAATCTGGGCAGTTGAACAAACAAGCAGCACTGTGAACAGGTGGCGGAGCAGCTACCTTCTACTGATTTATTGTCCCCTGGCATTTACAGTAGCTGATTATTTTAGACCCTGGTAATAGTATTACTCTGTTTACTTTATGGATTGTAACACCAATGTAAGTGCAGTAAGATGTAATTTGTTCTCATCTTGGATTGGCTATACCAAACAAAATGTATCCATAGCACCAAGTATTGAAAGTACCAAAGCTGGCATTAAATACTTTGGCTGCTTCTTCGTCATGATTCCTTATTCTTTGGACAGATGTTTTTTTTCATTTAAATCATCAGTTGCTAGTTTTAGTCTTATTTCAGCAGGGTTTCTGCACATTTGCTGTGTTAAAGCTAGGGTAGGCAACTTTGGATAACCAGCAAGAGGCAGCTAGATATTGAAAGTGTTAAACTAAAAAAAAGTCTCACCCCCCCACTCTAAACATATTTTCAGTGCACGCAGGTAGGCAGTCAGGTAGGCCTTTAAACACTTTTAAATTAAACCCAACCCATTTGTTCTTTGCCTTAACGGCCTCTGAACACCTTGAACCTTTGGTTTAAAACGTCCTGAGCTGTACAAAGTGTTTTGGCTTACTGTCATCTTAAGTATCGCTCTGACTCATTCATGCACAGCATTATTATTTTAATTATCACTTATAGCAGAGATAAGTATTTGAAATGTTTCCCCTTGTATTAGAGGCAAACTATTATCGTTCATGCAGACGGGGAAGGTGATATTTAATGATGTGGACATCAGGAGACCCAGAGTATGAAAAGGTTCTCAGCCTGAAGAAGACTAACCATAGCCTGACTAATGGCCAGGTTACCCTGTATGTAAACATCTCATGTGATGTCAGATTTCATGTGTCATATACAGATGATTGAACAAACAAAAATACAGTTCTCAGCAGTGTCAGGATTAATTGAGGTTTTCATTTCACCAAAGGTGACATCGCACACGCTCTGTCCACGTTAAGGTTTCGGTGTGGGCTAGAAACTTTGCCTCCTTCCTTCGTCCTGTTCTGCCCTTGTTCCCCTCCTCCTCTCCTCCCTTAGCCTTGTGTGAGAAAAGCCAATAGGCAGGTCTACCCTCCTTGCTGATAGTACACTGCGCTGTCTTGGAATGTCCTCACTGCTGATAGCACCAACTATTTATGGCCCCAGTGTGTGTGTGAACAAGGAAACACACACACACAAAAGAGCTCATAGTTTAACTGTGAACACAACCACATGTTCTTCTGCCCCACTGACACTCACTGTGTGTGGACACACTGTAAAAAGTGCCCAAAAAAATTACTACAAAACTTCTCTGGAATAATCATTTCTATATATATATATCTCAATAATCTTGCCATTAAAAATCAGCAGATGTCTCAACAAACTTAAACGTTTCATTTATGAAGGCGTTCAGGATAATGTATTTATGTGTGCTAATATGGATGCTGTTGTGTGCAAGTCCCTACTATTAAATGTCTTGCGCGTGTGTGCGCATGCGTGGGGTTATATGGGTGCGGATGTGTGTAGGTCTCTGCTATTAAATCACGTGTGTGTGTGTGTGTGTGTGTGTGTGTGTGTGTGTGAGAGAGAGCGCAGATGTGCTCACAGGGCTGTAATGTCGAGGTCAGGTGCCACATTTCTTTTCTGTAGCACAGGACAACCAAAAAGGGTCAAGGGGCCGGTTCTCCTCCTAAATGGACCTTGGCTGTGTAATGGGTCCCTGTATGCGCACACACACACACACACACACACAGTGCAAAGTTGTTTCTGGGCAAACTCATAAACACAAGCACCAAAGCATGCATCCATTGAGAGTTTTTATGCGTTAGTTACACACAGTTGCAGATATCTACTTTTTAGCTGGTCCAGTGTGTGTGTGTGTGTGTGTGTGTGTGTGTGTAATTGCAGCTCATTAGGAACCCCAGAGAGAACAGCCTCAGAGTCATTAACTGCTGTTTCCGGCTCTCCCCTCTCTCTTCCCCCCTTCTTTTTACTATCCTCCCCATCGTTCTGTCCCTTTTCCAAAATCCCCCCGATCTCCATTACCCTCTGAAAATCCCCCTTTTCTGCACCAAAATGTCCTTATATTTATCTTGGCTCATTTAAGATAACCTCTCCCTCCTTTCTCTTTTCTGTTTTTACCACCCTTCATCCTCTGCAGTCAAATCAGTCTTTCGTTCCCTCCGCTCACCTTCCCTCAGTTGCCTCCTTCTTCCTCCCCCCCTCCCCTCTCTGACTCTCTGTCCATTCTCGTTGGAACAAGGACCCTTAACAGCTGCACCTGAATCAGCCCTGTGTTTTATCACTTTCACCGCTGAACAGAAAACACACACGTCCACACGGCTGAATGTCACGTTCATTCATGTTTACACACAACCCGTCAGTGCTCATGTTTCCATAAAGCATGTTTGTAATTGGTTTATGCCATGAAAGGACAATGAACAGAAGTTGCTCAAAGTGCACTGATGCTGGTTTTGTTCACTTTATTTTGAAAGTCTAAAAGAAAGTCCTATTTTAGATGTATACATTTGTATTCACGTGTCTTAAAGCTGCATTCTGGCATTTTCCATACTGCAGTAAGAAGCCAAAGAATGCCAATTTGTTTACTTTTTACTCATTAAGAGCAACTTTACACACCCAACACTCACTATTTAAACTTTTTTTTTTCTCTATGGCCATAGGTTTTAATGCAGGACAATTACCTGTATATGAATGGATAGTGGAGAGTGTCAGTGTTGCACGAATAGAAGAACCATGTCGAACGGACACTCCAGTGTGCTATCAAAGTATTCTGGAACTATAGTTCATAATTTTGGGGCTTTTTGGGATGTAAACAGGAAGAATAATGTTGCTGTGCAGTCAGTGACTTTGCTGTGGCCTACAACTTAAGCCCTGCTTTTTATTTATTTATTTTTTTTTACATTTGTGCAAAAGGTAAAACTTCAAAATAAGCTAGTAGAAGTTCCTGTTTGCAATGTATCCATGAATGTACAGACAACTACCAGTGGATTACTTTGACTTTTCAGAACGGAAATTGGAAAGAATGCTAATGCATGGGAAGTCGCACTGAATCTAAGTATATCTGGGTGTTGACTGAGCTCTGATTTAGAGAAGGGGTACCAATTCAGCAAACTTCCAGTTGTTTTTAGAACCCGACATGCATCTGTCTCTTTCACCTCATGCCTTTCCCTCCACACCCCCCTTCAACTCTCCTGTGCCCCCCTTTTTGAAAAACGTATCTTATATAATGGTGACTTGTTTTCATTAATGTTTAAATTAGCTGCTTTTGTTTAAAAAAAGACTTTCTCAGTTAATAATGCTTAAGTTATTTCCTGATTAATGTAAAGATAGATGGTCATTTACAAGATTTCAACTCAAAGGTTCACTTTCTAGATTTTTCAGCAGTTCCAGCTTGAGCTGAAATGATTAGTTGCTTAATCAAGCCAGGGGAAAATTCATTGGCGACTGGTTCTATTATGGATTAGTTGTTGTCATTTTTTAAGCAGAAATGCCAGACTCTCTCTGGTGTCCAGGTTCTTTATTGTGAGGTTTTGCTTCTTCTTTGTCTCTTGTTTTGTGCAGTCAATCGAAATACATTCACTTTACCATCACAAGTGATTTAAATGGGGGGGGGGGGGGTCCACTATTTTTAGGCATTTTGTAATATCAATCAACAAATCAGGAAATATTCTGCAGATTAACTGGTAATGAAAATAAATGTTAGTGACAGCCCAGCCATGTCTCATGGTGTCATTACAAGAAATGCAGTTAAAAGCTCTGGAAAAACCTTGTAAGTGGACCTTTTGAAATATTTTGTTGCACAATTTCCAAGTGTCTTCAAAAAAAGCTCTGTTTGTTAAAAGCAAGTGTACTGAAGAAGCACTGGGTCAAATTTAGTATGTGGATCTCCATCTTAACCCCCCCCCCCCCCCGTTCAGAATATTTACCTCAATGTCAAATTATTTGGGAGAACAAAGCAGAAAGATGCAACTTTTCACCAGCAAAACTATTTTCTAACTATTGCAGATTCGAATACGCAAACCAAAGTTTAAAACTTTTTCAAACAAAAACTTCTTGGCTACATCAGTCTTAAACACAGATGAGTAAAAATGTTTTTAAAGTGTTTGAACGCTGATGAACCCACTGACCTCCCGAAGTTTACTGGATTCCTCATGTTCTGTCTGTCTGCCTGTGTCTCTCTCTCTCTCTCTCTCTCTCTCTCTCTCTCTCTCTCTCTCTCTCTCTCTCTCTCTCTCTCTCTCTCTCTCTCCCTCTCTCCCCTCTGCTGATGTGGAAAACGAGTGGCAGGTCGTCTTTGCAACAGTAGTTATAATAGTTTTCATTTCACTAATAGGTTTGCACATCTTCTGAAGCCACAGTGGTGGTAAAAGTGTTAACATGTCAAAAGCGACTAGCTGAAATTGCCATTTTCACCTGTGGTGCCTGGCCTTGAATCAGGCCTTCATGGCATATTCCTTCCAGATCCATAACACCCAGCCATTATTTCACACGTTACTGCCAACATGCTGCTTTTCCCTCTCTTCCTCTCCCTCCCTTGTTTTCTCAGCCTCTCTTTCTTTTCCTCCCTCCAGCCTCGCTCTGTCTGGAAGCTGCTGAGGAGCTGAATGGTCAGAGCCAGGATGAAGTCATCATGTCTTTATATCATTATATTCTCCTTTTACCTTTTTTAGTCACAGAAAACCCATAAGGGTGGGGCGCCGGGGCATAGATTGGCTGTCGATGGGAGCGACACACACACACACACACACACACACACACACCCTTTAACCCTGTTGTGTGCCCACTCTCGCTCCACCAGCAGGCCCCGTCCTTTCCATCCCGACTCCCTCAGAGTTTCCATGACAGAGCCATTTTAAATGGGCACAGTCACATTTCTTTTAGGGAAATGCTGTGTAAAGTGACGTTGACATTCAGTGGATAATGCTCTACTTTATGGCTTCTCAGGAAATAATCATCACTTTTTGTGGTGCATGTCTCAGTGAAAAAAAAAACCTTTGAAGGTCCACCAGTTTTCATTTGGAAAATGGTGGTTTAGTGTTTTTTTTTCACCTCAGTGTAGCCAATAAAGGAAAACAAGCGCTACCTGTGCTGCCAAAAGCTGCCATTTAATAGAAGGCGAAGCCACCAAAACAGAATTTTCCCACATTTTTCTGCTAATATTAATATTGAGGGTTGTTTGGCTTCTTACAATCACAATATAGAGCTCACGGTGTACCCACCATTTTTATTTACAGCACCACTACATCTTTAATCAGCATAACATGTTGTCATTAGAAGGGCCTGTGCTTGGTGGTACTGGTAATGATTTCGAAGTTGTTTGCGACACACCTAGACCAGTTTGATAAACATCTTTTACCATGAAAACCCATCAGCAGCCGCTTACTCCCAACAAGCGTCTTTTCAGCTACTTTTCCACTCAAGCTAATATATTCATGTGGGTTTGCATGTGAGTATTCCAACATAAGAACGTACACATTAACTGTTTGCCACTGACAAACTTTCCACACAGTGGCACACACACACACACACTTTTTTTTTCTTCTGTGTGTGTGTATATAGGAGTGCAGGCTGAGTAAACCCCACAGTGGTTTCCAGGCCCAGGGTGAATAAAGGTGCCTTTTGTCAGGCCCGGGTGGGTTGGGGCGGCCGGTGAGGAGGTGGGGTGGGTGGGGCGGGGGTGTCCAGTCTGGAACAAGCATGAATGTTCCCTCAGTTCCCTCAGACATCACACTTCCCTGCCTACTTTCACAGCAGCATTAGAAGAGAGCAAGAGAAAAGAGGAGGAGGAGGACCTCAGGGTGGGGTAGGAAGGGGTGCCAGGGTGGAGGAGGAGGAGGAGGAGGAGGAGGAGATGGGCTGTATTTGAGGAGGTGAGCGGGAAGCCGGGGGGGGTGGGGCTTGCATCCAGCCAGTGAGCTCATTGGAACAGCGTTGTTGTTTTATCCTCCTACCGAGCATGTCGTTTTTGGAAAGCATACGACCCGCCGGCCATCCAGCTCCCTCAGTCGCCCCTTACCTCTGCAGCAGAGAGGAGCCACCCCCACCCCTTTCTGCCCTCCACACTTACACAGACACACATACACACACACTAGACTTACCCACAGATTTCATCCCTGGTTTCGTGAGTTAGCGAGGTCAGGCGAAGACTTGATTGTCCAAGTTTGGGACAGCTTTACTGAGTGAGTTTTACCGGCGTTTTGAAAATGTCTTATTTTTTCTTGCTCGACTGAACTCTCCTCGGTTTTCCCCATTTTCTGTATTTTGGTTTTTTTTTTCCTCTTCGTCACCCTCCTGCGGCGGTGAGAAACCGCGTGGACAGACGTACGAGGACAAACGCTGAGAGAAAGCTGGAGAACGAGAAGAGAGGAGAGAGACAGAAAGGTGTCCTAACAGGATTTGTTTTGTCTCTCTCTGTTTCTCCCTCAGCCGTCCGGTGCTCCGGTGGAAAATGATCCTCTGGGCCCGCTGCCTCCTGGATGGGGTAAGTTTGCCTGACACACTCCTTGTACACACTCTCCAGACAAACTGCTTAACTGTTATAAAAGGGTCTTGAGGTTTGGCTTCTGTCAACAAGCTAGATTTTGATCAGTCTGAAAGTCCTCCGTACCTGCTGGAGGTGTCTGGTGTTGAAAAAAATCAGTCAGGACTGCATTCTTAAGGCTGAGCGGTAGGTATTTTTGACGGCTCTTGCCAGTAGTCAACAGTGAAGCAATGCAATTTGTCAAGATATGAACAGTGGGTTCTCCATTTAGGTTTAAGTAATTCAAAATGTGCTTTTCATTTCTGCAGGCAGCTGTGAGGGAGTGAGGTTACAAAATGTTTGCAGAGCGGCAGTGTTCTCTCTCCTCACAGAACTCGGAGCACATTTTTGATGATTTTTAAGCCTTTATGCAACATCAGAAACAATGCTGGATTTAGTCATCGTGTAGTGCCCAGTGAGCAGCTCAGTTGTTAAATGATTGATTTATGTCTCTGCTCCTGATCTGGATTTTTGGATCCGTTGTGGATAAATGTGTCTCTTGGTTTCTTTTCAATACTCTGCTCATGTTATACCAATTTATCACTGTACGCACTCCCTTTGCTCTAAAGTCCCCAAATTACAGAGGCCGCGTTATTGATGGGGCTCTTCATCATCCAACATTTTCCCAAATGAGTAATGTAATCAGATCCACGCGGAATCATGTCACACACATTCATTCATTCATTCATAAACGAACGCTGCTGCCAGCTCCTGTCCCACCAACATCTTCACAGACTTCATTACACAGCCATGTTCTCTCCAAAAACTCTCACTCCCTGCCCATGATGCCTTTTCAACATGTTGCGGTACCTCAAGACGAAAACCTCAATTATATCACTGGCTCGGATTCACTTCTCTGGCGCTCTCTTTTTCATCTGCGGTTGCTTTCCTACTTTTTTTTTTTTTTTCTTCTTCTTTCAGGCTCAGATTTTTTCTTAAAAAGAGAAATATGGGAGAAAAGAGGGAACGATGGAGGAGAAGGAAAAGAGACAGGAGCAAATGAAAGAAAGTAGAAATGGGGGGGATGGTTTCAAACTGCATAGTGAAGTGGGGGTGGAGTGAGCGAAGGAGAAAGCTACTAAGAGTTGCAATGTGAGCACTACTGTTTCTGGGCTCTCCACACACTCCTGTTAATGAGAAAAAGATGTCTGAGCGACGGAGGGAGGAGGATGGGGCACCAGCTACTCTCTCATGAGACCTGTGGCCTACCGTACACACACACATTTTACACACTTCCATAAAATGTTATTGTCTGTTCTTTAAATGTAGTTATCTTTTTGAATTGAAGTATTGGCACCATGTTTAATATTTGCTCCCAACATCATGGACACTTTCACAGCCTTAACTCTGTACACATTCACTCACACACACACACACACACACGCTTAGGTTTACCCTGGTGAGGCACTCTGATCAAGCCACAGTGAAATATCACACAGACTTGATGGTTTTCTATCATGGTGGTGAGATTTTTTTTTTTCTCTTCCTCCCAAATAAGAGAGTGAGCGCAGTTGTTGCTGCCAGAGACTCTCAGGTGACCCCTCTGATCCCAGTCGATTTATTGTGGCGTTAATTACAAGTTTTTCAAAACTCATATTAAACGCATCTAATCGTATTGTCTTGTTCTGTTTGTGCCCGCAGAGAAGCGTCAGGACAATGGCAGAGTGTACTTTGTCAACCACAACACACGAACAACACAGTGGGACGATCCTCGGACCCAAGGGTGAGACCTAGAAAAAGTACAAGTGTGTGTGTGTGTGTGTTTTAGTGTGTGTGTGTGTGTGTGTGTGCATGTGATTGTTAGATGGTTGCTTTGGGTGTTTGCTCGTACTGAACAAGATACACATCATACACAGTTTAGTATGTCGGCAGAGGGAGTTGATCAGGGGTGTCCTGGAATATTTTGGAATTCAAAGAGGCGTGTTCCCAAGACAGGAAGATTTGACAAATTCTCTGAGGCAGTCCAGGGAATTTGAAACATTTGTGAGTTTACGGGAACATGGCAGGATTGAATTTAGTTTACAAATTGACTGTGCTGAACTGAAAAACAGCATTGGTAAAACTTGTGTGGGAGTCCTAGTTGTACTGTAGTCCATCTCACTCCTCCCCAAACTCTGAACAACCAGAGATGGATTTGGAAAGTTTTGGGGGTTTAGGCTGATATCCTCCTATCTGTTTATTTGTTTATTTAATCATTTTTCTGGCATCACCCTCTGTTTCTTTGACATTTAAACACTCGTTGAGCTCTTTAAATTATTTTCCTCTCACCTCACTCATTCTAACTGATCCTCTGACTCTCTGTCAGCCACTTGGTTGGATGAAGTAAACTTTACACATTACAGATTTTTTTAGGGTCAGGCTCTTGAACGTGCAGGGCATCTTCCTCTCTGTATGACATCATAAGAGCGAGCTGGAGATGTGGTTACTAGCTCCAGATTGTGCCTCTCATCTATTAGCATTACATTCAAGTCACAGAGCTAAGTATCGTAACCTTTGACAAACCCGAAGGTTGTTATACAACACTTACTGCTGTTTTGAGGGTGTTTCCAGAATCCTCCAAGACAAAGATTTTTAAACCGTTTCCAAACAAAAAAATGCATATGGCCTAATCTGAGTGACATGAACCAAAATGTAAACATTTCTAATTCTCAATATCACCATTCATGTCCATGAAAATCTTTATATTTTTCTTTTGTCCAGCTATCTTGGTTGTAAGCACAACTTGAGTCCCAACTTGTGATACAGGTTAAAAAGCAGACTGGGTATTTTTTCCTCCAGATGGTTAGAAGTACCTTCAGACAACAAGTGTTGTTAAATGATCTTCTGTGTTTGTCATAGATCGCTGGGTATTTCTTTTACAGACAAACTAATGCGCTGTGATTCGAACATGAGAGTCACAAACTGCAGCTAGGGTGGAACAAGCATTCTTGGCCACATTAAAAATATTGCTGAGTCACTATTTTTTATGATAAAATAAAATTTTATACGGGCCTCTCCCGCTGTTGGCCCCACTAATGAAGGCCCTCTAGACTTTATTCTGTCTTCATCTCCAGTGGTTCGAAGCAGTCTGAATAAGTCAGCCATGCCTTTGAGTTCCTCAGTAGAAATAAACTTCACCTGAGCGTGGGTTTTGTTTTAGAATCCAGGGCTTTAGATCCACAGGTTGGCAGGGAGGTGTGTTAGTTTCATCCCCAGGACGGGGCCCCTCCGGCTGGGACCGTGCTCACTGCCCTCTCCCTGTTGCAGGATGATCAAGGAGCACCCCCTGCCCCCGGGCTGGGAGATGAAGTACACCGCTGAGGGAGTCCGATATTTTGTGGACCACAACTCACGCACCACCACCTTTAAAGACCCCCGACCCGGGTTTGAGTCAGGGTAAATATTCTCTTGGCCCTTCCTCCCAAGCCTGCTTTTTTTAAAGTATGTCGCAGACCAAGGCAAAGACATTCTTAGGAAGTTATCGCTGTCATTCAGGTCAATGAAAATACAAATATAAAGTGAACTACTTCTTTTAAATTTTTAAAATGATTTAATGATTTAGCCTAGGTCTGAAATAAGTGAATTGCAAATATTAATTTAAACAACCCCTTATTTTGTGTAAACCTTAAAAATCATGTAGGAGGTCAAGATTTTATCTTAATCTAAACTACATCATCTTTTAATATTTTTTCATCTGCATCTTTATTGAACTCATGTTTTATCCATTGCTTTTCATTTCTTTGCCTATTTTAAAATACTTCTTTGGGTCAGACAGTCAGCGTCACAGATATTTTAACAAAAAGTCATATTTTATCACAGCAACATGTTCATGCTGGCACACACACCTCTTCCCCGCAGCCTGTGGATGTTTGCCTTGCCTTGAAGCAGTCTCAAATCTCACCGCAAAAGTCAGGAGAATGTGCAGATGTGCAACAACAGATCCACTGCAGACTGCACTGCTGTGTGTGTGTGTGTGTGTGTGTGTGTGTGTGTGTGTGTGTGTGTACGCTGGTGGTTGTGCCTTTCTGTGTTTATGTTCGGCATTCAGGTGTGCATTAGCTTGTGGTGTGTGTTTGTGTGTGTGTGTGTGTGTGAGTGAGTGCATCTGCAAGCTGCTTTTCATGCTGATCTTTGAAAGTATCTTTAGGCCGGTGCTCATAGAGGGCTTCTGAAAGAGTTTTCACTTTTGCACTGGATCCTGCAAGAGTGTGTGTCCATGGCCAGCGCTCTGCCGCTGTGGTCTCCATTTCCTAATCCAAACCAAGATGTGCCTGGCAGCTCGGCAAGCACAAACCCAACGCATTAGAGGCCTCCTTCTTCTTCTCTCCCCCCATTTCAGTCTCTCTCCTCCCTTCCATTGTCTGTCTAACTTTCGTTCTCTCTGTGTGTCTGCCTCTCCGGTGCTGACAAGGCACATATCCAGCGTGTGTGTGTGCAGCGGGTTGGTGAAGCTTATACTAACACAGCTGCAGACCTGGACTCAACCTCTGTCTTTGAGACCCAGACACACCACGTTGTTATTTAGAACAGAATGGCTCGTGTGAATTTAATATTTACTTTGAGTCTCTGGCCTGCAACCTAGAACTTCAGGGCGTCTTAAAGGAGACCATCGTGGTTGTTGATCAGCCGACCAGATAAGGGCCGAAAACACAAGACACCAAGGCCATCACTTTGTGTGTTTTTAGATTATTAACTCTGGAGTTAATCCAACAAAATTGACTGAGTTCCTCTCTTCTCTGTCTTTGTGTGTGTGTGTGTGTGTGCGTGCGTGCGCGCTGTGTGCACAGGTCGCGGCAGGGCGGCTCACCCGGTGCTTACGACCGCAGCTTCAGGTGGAAATACCACCAGTTCCGTTTCCTGTGCCATGTAAGTGTTAACTAGAGTCTGAAGCCGCAAAAAAACTCACAGCTCACCTTGCTCTTTGTGTTGGTGTGTATTTACTGGAGTTTGGGTCTGTTCACCAAAATAATGATGTCATATTTTCAGACAGATAGAAGCTCAGCAGATAAATCAAAAACTATTTGCCTGACTGAGAAAATATTTTTTTATTTTGTAATGTCAATCCAGTTTGGGATTGCAGAAAGCTGCATTATTTTATATTTGTACTGTTAGATTTGCTGTCCTGCCTCCTTTCTTGGCCAGGGCGCCCTTGAAATAGACATTTTATCTCAATGTTTTTTTCCCCTGGTTAAATTAAGGTTAAATTAATTTTAAAAAATGTAGGCAATATCTTAATAATAGTAATAATAATTATAAACTGCATAATATTCATCATCAGTGGTGGACTAAAATAGCAGGATCAGATACTGCTTAATAAAAGCCAATAACTGTACTGAATATGTCATTGTAGGTTAAGTACTCACCCATGTTCAGCTTAGAAAGACTATGGGTCAGAACTAAATTAGGGTTAAAGTTAGAAGTTAAGGGGCTTGTGGTGACCAGCAGCTGTCAGGAGCTTTTCAGAAGCTCATACCTGTTTAACATTTTATTTTTCTCCATATGCCGTTCTTTTATTGAATAGATCTAACTTCTTGATTTATTATTTTGATTTTGTCTCTGTCTAGTCCAATGCCTTGCCCAGCCATGTAAAGATCTCCGTGTCCAGACAGACGCTGTTTGAGGACTCATTTCAGCAGGTCAGACACGGACAAAACACACATCTGTCCTACACTTGTATATAACTACATTAACACCATCTTGTGTTACAAAGAATACTGGCAGTCACAGGTGACATGAATATGTTTACAGTCTACAGCAAAAGTAGTGATGGTTGGATCAACCAGATATATTCCCATATTTTATTCAGAAGTGTCTGTAATCATGAGTCCATACGTACAGTAGAAAGATAAATATTCAAACATCTCATAAGAATGAGATACATGAAGGTTACAGCATCAAGGAGGAATATATACAAACAAGACTTCACACAATAAAAAAAACGAAAATCATCACTCACTTCTTTTGGGGTGAAAATAAGCGTTTGATCCACTTTGTATGTGACCATCTCAGATGTTGCCTGTTAACAAATATTAATATAATTAATGTTATATATTTTTTGTCATCAGATCATGAATGTGAAGCCATATGACCTTCGCCGCAGACTCTACATCATTATGAGAGGAGAGGAGGGGCTGGACTACGGCGGCATCGCCAGGTGAGACCAACAGCTAAACAAATGTACCCTTCTCCTCCTCACATTCAGATGTTTTGTGTGTGCTGCGACAGATTTTTTCAGGGACTGTAACTTAACCCAATGATTTTTTTTTTTAACATTTGTTTTTAATGTTGGTGATGGTGTGTTTTTCCTATCCCTGCTACTTCTCCATCTCTGCACCAGCTTCCTCCTCCTCTAGAACCAGCTTTTAAGTTTGCACTTCCAGGCAGTATTGAAACTATTAGAACCTATACTATAAGATCGTAAAGAGGCAGTGGGACATTAGAGGGTTCTTGACTCAAGATCCTTATTGTTACGTAACTTTTTTTTGGCGTGTCAGAATAATGTATGTGTGAGGGTGTAATTCTCACTGGTTGCCAGCAAAGGTCATACTGTTATTGACTTAAAGCCCCTTTAAATGTTGCTTCCTGAAACCATAAAACACTTCCCACCCCTTTGCAGCATTTCTGTCCTCCTTCCCTTATCCCACTCCTCCATCCACCCATCACATGTATCCATCCTGCGTCTGCTGCGTTCCAGGTCTTCCTCTCTGTATATGTTATTTTTCTGTTGGCGGTGTTCTCATTTTTTCTGTTTGGTTTTGCATTGTGTCTCTGTCTCCGGTGTCACGTCAGTGGTTTTACCCTATGGTAGGTGACATCATGCTGTTCTACCACAGGGTAGAACCACGGACGGGATGTTGGGAGGTGTCTGCGTCCGTCCGTCAGTCCATACCCCCCTCCCATAAACCCCAAGGGGGAGGGCAGGGGCCTTGGGAGCGCTTGGTTCTGGTGGTGGTGCTGCTGGTGGGCCCCTCATTCAGTCTAACATGCATCCTTCCACAGTCTGTTTGTGTCTTTTTTATTCTGACTTGTTGTATTTATCCTTCACTTTGTATGTTCTGTCTTCATGTAATTTATATGTCAAATTTAGATTTTAGGATGTGTGCAAATGTGTTGTACTGTATGTTCTAATGAATACAACTATCTGGAGTAGGCTGGTAAAAGTCTCATTTTTTAAACCTGATCTACACAAGACTACCATAAAAAAATTAAGAATAAGAGAAAAGAGTGTGATTCTCATTATAGTAATAATTCTACATTTTCACATCCCTTATTTTGCTGAGAGTCATTACCACTCTCATGGCTCTATGTGAAGCTTAAGATAGCAGATGACTGGCTTAGCTTAGCATGACTGGAAGCAAGGGGAAACAGCTACCTGGTTCGGTTCAGAGGAGGCAAAATCACCATCACTTCTAAAGCTAAACGACTTAATATATTATATCTTGTTTGTTTAATCCGAACAAAAAGTGTACAAAAATGACAATTCACAATTTTACATTCTATTCAGATTTATTAATATAGTGCCAGTTCACAACAAAAGAGAGAGGAGGAGAAAAAGGGCAAGAGAGAGATAATTAGTAATAATTAGATAGTAATAATTAATTACTAATTAAAATAACTAATAATGATAGCAATATTAATAATGATAATAATAATAGAGCTAATAATAATGATTTTAGCAGCGGGTGTCAAGCAGGAACATGGGGGTAGCAGTCGGCCCTGCAACCACAGATCCAGACCCCACAGCTCCGAAGCCTGAAACAACCACCGAAAGTGATAGGAGGAGAAAAGAGAGGGACGAGAAAGCACAAGACTACAGGAGAGGGAGGAAGTTGAGTTAGTTTCATCCATTAATGGGACAAGAATCCATAGAGAGGGAGAGAAAGAGGAGAAGAGAGGAGCTCAGTGCATCATGGGAAGTCCCACAGCAGTCTAGTCCTATAACCGCTAAGTGATAATTACATTCAGAAGTATCTCTGGGCCAGGTGAAGTGACTTCCTTGTGTCGCCACTGTGAGTAATGAAAGCTGTAGACTAGCTAAGTCTGTTTTCTCTAATGTCATTCAGGATTCATTCATTCAAAATTGAATTGAATTCATTCAGATTTGGAAATCTTTTTATAAAATTGTTACATCAAAACTGACGTAATTTAATCTGACAGTATTAAACAAATCAAATTAGATTTTACCTAGCTCAGTGTTGCTTTACTGGGGCCACCTCATCACATTTAGAAGGTGTTTTTTTTTTCAAAATAGAATATCAAAAAAATCAAATACCATATTAAGTGAAGGCAACACTGGAAATCCATCTTCAGTGGTGTCAAACAGGGTAATTCAGAAAACCAATAAACAAACTGCGAGGCTACTAGAATATTCAAACATATACAGTGTTTCATTCCTCTGAAGAGGGAAAATTACTGCATTTCATTGTCAGTTTTATAGTTGATTATTATTTTCTTCACTATAACCTTCTCACTGATCATGTGCTGTCCTTGGATTAACTGTACTGTGATTATTGTTTTGTCAGTATTTGTTATAAGATGCGTTTTTTTTTCCTCCATCATCTATTTGTCACCTGTTTTTATCTGTTCTTGCTCCTGGACCACAAAATGTGTTTGTTTTTGTTTGTTTTTTGTCCCCACTGACCACATTGTCTCAGTGACGACACAATCTCCTTCACTTCCCCCACTTTTTCTGACAAGTTAAATCGCACTATCCTCTAACATTGCACCATTTTACATGTTGATTCCTGACATCCCTGCTGTCCTCTCTCAGCCACTCATATCTTCCTCTCCAGCATAAATGTCTTCTGTCCTCTGGCTCTGCAGGGAGTGGTTCTTCCTGCTGTCCCACGAGGTGCTGAACCCCATGTACTGTCTGTTTGAATACGCCGGCAAGAACAACTACTGTCTGCAGATCAACCCGGCCTCTTCCATCAATCCCGACCACCTCACATACTTCCGCTTCATCGGACGCTTCATCGCCATGGTGAGCTTCACTTTGGAATAGTTTGATTAAAATCATACTTAGGATTGGACTTGCTTTCAGGGATGTTCAAGGTCATAAAAACTCAACTGCAACAGGCAACGTGTTCAGCTGTTTATTGTCCACCTTTCAGCCGGTCTCCACATCTGTGGTAAAAAGAGGACAGCAGTTTACAGAAATTGTAGTTTGTAAGACGCTGTTATTTCTATTGTCAATTTTTTCAGTTAATAGATTAATCCCCCTCTCAGGGCGGACAGACATGCAGTACATTTTGTGCAACGTAAATAGACCAGCATAATACAAAACAGTAAAGGCATGCATGTAAACGCATTTGACAGCTGGATCCAGAATATGATTTCCTTTTAAAAATCGGCACAGAGTTGTGTCCTCATGTGTGTGCTGACATATTTATGAGTTGTTTTTAAATATGGATTTTGTGAAGCCCAGCTCTTATTCACTTGCTCCATTGACATGGTTTCTTTTTTTATGGTTATATTTGTTGGGCATTTGATGGCAACATTGGAGATATGGACAGACGGAATGACAAAGGTTAAAGGACGCTGCGGTGGGGGCCTTTTTTTGTTTTGAAAATGTGTACAATTCTATACTTTTTAACCTTCAGAGTCTACACTATATACATGCTGTACAGTATGTACTATAATGTCTCTCTCTCTGGGCTCAACTCCAGAACGCTGTAGGCCCCAAAACCGACACCCTCCACCCCTCCTTCCGTCTGCCACCCCACCCCTCACCCACACCATGACCTCACTGCCGCACCCAGCCCACACCCGCCAGCAGCTGCCTATATTAAGTCCTAAAATGCACTTTGCTGACTTGCCTTATAAAGATGCTTGTCTCTACCAAGTCTCAGCTACCAAACCCTCTTACTGTCTCCTTTTCCTTCTCCCTTCTCTTTTCTTTACCTTCCATCTTTGCCCCTCACTTTCCACTGACACCCTCTCCTCTGTCTATAAATCCTCCTGTGTGTGTGTCTCGCTGGCTGTGAGACAGACACATGGTCAGTCAGGATACAGTAGGACAGAACAGACTGTGACTGAGTCAGTCAGTGGGCGCCTGTGTTGTTCTTGGCTCATAACAGCTCTGAGCCCTCTGTGGACCGCTCCGTCTGACTGAGGCTACTCACCCTACCTCTCTGTGAACACACACACACACCGGAGAAATATTATGACTTGGTTTGAAGCAGTTTGAATGTGTTTGTGCTAAGCACACACATGAGTTTCAGTTAGCCTGGCGTTTTGTCTCAGTATCTTGATCTGATCTCAGTGACTCCTTGTAGTTTTCCCCATGAGAATAAGGATGAAGGGTCGAGAAGAATTCACCAGAATTTAATTTGGAAGTCAAATGTACACATGGCAGCAGCTACAATTCAAACAAGTCAATTTCCCTTCGGACCAATCAGAAACAACACATCTGTCATCATTTGCAGCTGTAGTTGTAGAGAAAAAATAAGTGTTTGTGATACATATATAAATTATCAGTTGTTGTTTTGTCCCTGTAACGCCATGTATATTTAAGCCAGTGTGGAGTTTGTGCTGGTAAATGATTTCGACAGGAGAAGAATTAAATCAGGATGCCGTTATCCAGAAATAAAAAGTCCATTCATGTTCTGTGTAATGGTGGCTGGCTGTTAAAGCATTTATAACGCTTGAATGGGCAAGAAACATTCCCCGGTGAATCATCAGTACAAATACTGAGCGACTGAGAAAAATATATGTGTAGTTTCTCAATAACAAATTTAAACCATATGTCACAGTAACACTTTAATATCACAAAATTACAGCAGGGGAAAAGTACTCCCCCCGCTTACCAACCCTGCCATATCATTTAGGTTTAGAGAACCAACAGTGTTTCTTTCTGAATTTGAGATGTGAAGACCAGGTGACGTTCCTCATTGTGGTTTCTAATGAAACAAATTCTCCCTGCAGGCTTTGTACCATGGAAAGTTCATTGATACCGGCTTCACGCTGCCGTTCTACAAGCGAATGCTGGACAAGAAGCCCACACTGAAAGACCTGGAGTCCATAGACCCTGAGTTTTATAACTCCATCATGTGGGTCAAGTAAGTAACGCAGGATGGGTTACCTCTGCATGTGTGTGTTATTGTTCTTTTATGCTCACAACAGTAGAAAGTGGTGGAAAATATTCTAAAAGGGCATTTTTCCAGGCCTCATTTCTTCTTCAGTGTTTTTTTAATAACTCTCTGTATTCGTTGTTTAATTGAAAAAAAGAAACAGGACAAGAACAACCCAGATGTGTAGGTCATTATGAAATGAGTCAATTACATGTTAAAAAAATAATTAAAACGGTTTGCTACTTAATTATCATACTATCGACAGGAAAAATGGCTTGAAATTCAGTCTTTCCAAAACACGCTTGGGAAACAGTGAGAGCCTGATTTTCTCCGTCCCAGAGAAGTTAACAAATCACTAACCCACTATTGTCCGCTTAAAAGGTGGGCTAGCTAGTGATTTTAAAATGAAAAGGCTCTTCTTCTGGAAGAATTGTAACAAAGGCCACTGCATTATACATATTTAGCTTGTGTTTCTGTTTGTGTGTGTGTGTCCAGAGAGAACAACCTGGAGGAGTGTGGCGTAGAGCTGTATTTTGCACAAGACATGGAGATCCTCGGGAAGGTTTCCACTCACCAGCTGAAAGACGACGGAGAGAATGAGCTGGTCACCGAGGAAAACAAGGAAGAGTACATCAGGTAAGCTAACATGAGCCGCTACAGACAGAGAAATGATTTCAGCGACCGAGACCGAACCATAAAAACCCACTGCTCTTCCTTCCTTCAGCCTGCTGACAGACTGGAGGTTCACCCGTGGAGTGGAGGAGCAGACCAAAGCTTTCCTGGACGGCTTCAACGAAGTGGTACCTCTGGAGTGGCTTCGCTACTTCGACGAAAAGGAGCTGGAGGTGAGAAGGAGCGGGAGGGCTGGGGGGAGAGCCAGCAGGTTTGTCAGTGTTTGAAAACCGATGAAACAAGGTCCTTTTTGAAAATCAGAAGAAAGGTAATGAATTTAACGTTTCATAAACATTCCCTGAATCCAGTTATTAGCAGTCTTGTTTTGTTGCCCAGCGGTGATGGTTAATGGACTTTGATTTTACATTTTTCCTTAATATTGACAGAAATACCGATTTTGTCAGCTATGTTTCCTTATTTTACTGTTTACAATACCCAATGGTATAAAAATTCTAAATTTAGCTTTCTGGTACTTCCAGACAAGAGAATTTCTTCTTATATTGGATAAATAATAATAATAATAAAACTGTCATTCAAAAAAGATGTAGCACAGATGCAAGCAATTGGAAACAGCAGAAATTATTTCTTAAAAGAGACAAATAAATGGGAGATTTTAAAATGAAATTGTTATGGCAGAAAATTGTGTCCTCTTACAATTAGTCTTTTATGTGTGATCTTTTAATATGATCATTATTACTAATTTGTTATGGCTTAAATAGATATATTTTAGATTATAGATACATATGTATTGTGTTTTTATCCTTAACCTTTCCTCTCCTGTAATTCTCATATTAGTCTGTCCACATTTACTAGTGTTTATGTCAGAGCAGTGAGATTGTTTTGGTGTTTTCTCTCTCTTGTTGTTCCTCTCCTCTCCTGGAATGTGCATTCAAGGCTGAGAGAGGATCTCTGTTCCCCAAAACATAGAAACTTAGGCTGTGTAAATGATTATGCATCTTTGCTTGGGGCCAGATGCCCAAAGCTGCCCTAGACAGCAGGTCTCTCGACCAGCTGTATATGTGTTTTAGTACTTCTCTGTTTATTCTCTTTTATTAATAAATTCTTCTAAGACAACGGTTGGTTGTTACTCAATTATTTGATTAATCCCTCACCAGCTAGATACAAATTCCACAACATAAATTACCAGTAAATTAAAAACTATGGGTGAGGGGAAATACAGTGAACGTTTCTCGATAAAAGCAAATTTGAAAAGATCGTCTGTAAGTTCACATTCACATTCTCATATCTACTGGGAGAATTATCCAAAGTCAAAACTAATTGCTCCTCTTGGGACAAATAGCGTTCTACTTGACTTGAATTAACTGAAATTCAGGGGTGTATGAACTAAGCAGCATCACCATCAGCGATTTCTACATAAAAACTGAGGAGGTGAACGAGAAAGAAAGTTCATACTAATTCAAATCACCTGTACTATGTGTTCCTGCGTATTTGTCGTCAGTTAAGCTCTCCCAACAAACAAGAGCCAAAGGTTTTCTGCTGAAAGTAACCTTTAGTGAATCCCGGCCAGGAATTAGTTTGTAAATTGTTCCTGATGCTAATTGATGAGTTTCAGGGAGCAATTTGCTCGTCTCTCCTTGACTCCACCTGCAGATGAGCTTTCATCTTAACGAGTCTGTGTCCCAGCAGAAACTAACGGTAAATTAAATTAGTCTGGGACATACTGTATTTCCCTGTTTTCAGCGCCCTGCCCACTGATGAGTCAGACAAACACAAATATGAAGAGTAAAGGACACACATCTGCACTGACTGGAGTGTAAATGTCATCTTGTTTGTTGCAGCTGATGCTGTGTGGGATGCAGGAGATCGATTTGGCCGACTGGCAGAAGAACACCATCTACAGACATTACACCAAGAACAGCAAGCAGATCCACTGGTTCTGGCAGGTAGGGACACACCGTGGTTCAGTGGGCACAAGGCATGATCTGAACACACACACATCTGCTGTGATGAAGTATATGTGTTCCTGTGTGTATGAGCACTGAGGTGAGTTTGCCCAGTGAGTGACGGAGTTGTGTTCCTGCAGGTGGTGAAAGAGATGGACAACGAGAAGAGAATCCGTCTTCTTCAGTTTGTAACAGGAACCTGTCGGCTGCCTGTCGGAGGCTTCGCTGAGCTCATAGGTACACAACACTGATTCACACAGCGCGACACACATGTAGGACTGTTCACTGCCTTTGTTCTTTTGTGAAATAAGAATATTTGACATAAGTGATGTCTGTGACATAAGTGTTGTCTACGAATGCAGATTTTTCACATTAAAAGCATCCCAACCTTTCTATTATTGTACCGTAGGCGTTTAATGTGAAAAATGTACGTTACTTTTCATTAACAGTAGCCTAACATAGGTCGGAAAAAACATTTAACAGGTGGATGAAATGGCTATTTCTGTTAAAAAGAACAATCATACTGAACGTACTGTGTGAGCAGTTGTAGTAGGCTACAGGTAAATTCACAACCTATTAGTTTTATTACACATCATTTTAACTCTAGCTTTTGTATCCATATTTACAGTATAATTTCATTAAGGTGTTTCCATTTCGAAGACAATTATGATGAAACAAAATCAAGCTGACATTTGATGAAATTACACTGTTTTTCTTTTTTTTTTTAACCTCTGCAGGAAGTAATGGTCCCCAGAAGTTCTGCATAGACAAGGTGGGGAAGGAGACTTGGCTTCCAAGAAGCCACACATGGTAAGCTGCTGCCTCATCTGTTGGTAAACTTTGTGCAGCATATATAATCAAAGGCCCAAGTGTTGCTGAGTGATGTGCTTTAAGAGGAAGACGTGGATGATGCGCCTGAAAGCTCCCAAAAGCTAGCAAGTGCACCATTAAACTTAGATAGGAGGATGAATTCCAGTGCTCAAAACATTTGTTTATCTGTTTGTTAATAAATACATCAATCCAGAACTGGTCTGTTAGATAACGTAACCTGCTTCAGTACAAAGTACACATTTAGATTGACTGTTGGCCATTTCTAAAACCTGGTAGTTTTTTGTTTGTTTGTTTCGATTGCCTATATCCAAATTTGCTTAGTTGAAAAAAAATCCACAAAACCCTTAACTGGTATGAGAGTTTTTGTATAATTGTATTTATTCCAGGGCCAAGATGCCTCAAATCTTTTCTCATCATTACACTGCATCAGCAGTAACTTAACTACAGCTCTGATACAGCTGTAGGAGAGTGAACAGTTAACAGTGAGGCCTGATATCAACGACATAAAATGACAAACAGTAGCACTGGATTACATGCTGCATCATGTCCAGTGAGTCCCTCGTGTGTAGGTAGGTCATTTGAATCCAGCACAGGAATGGCAGACTCTGTCGCTGAAAATTAAAACTCATATTCAAGATTTCACCTCCAGCATCTTTTAACTAGCAGCAGCCACAGAAGACTTTAGATTTAGTATGGCTCACACAGCTCACAGACTCGATGTACTCTGTGAATCCACAAAGAGAGAATGACTAATAGTGACCTGCCTGTCTCCTCCCCCCAGCTTCAATCGCCTGGATCTGCCGCCCTACAGAAGCCTAGAGCAGCTCCGAGAGAAACTCCTGTATGCCATCGAGGAGACGGAGGGGTTTGGACAGGAGTGACACAGTAAACTGAGACAAGACGGCTAAAGGAGAACAGTGGATTCAAGGGGATAGTTTTTTGTTATTAATTTGCATTTCTTAATCACAGGGCTGAGAAATCACCTGTCATCTATAGCCCCTCGCCTGTGGGAGGGTCCTATTTGTGAACTGAATCATGGGATAATCATGATGAGCTAGGAGACGGAGACACAAGAACATAGAGGAAGAGCGTGAATGCTTACTTGTGTGTATGTGTGTGTGGTTGCTTACATTAATGCCATTGTGTATAGGCATTTAAATTGTGTGTATGTCTATGTGGGAAGGACAGGATGGCACATACAGAGAATTATATTTGACTATAGTCTCACCCTCCCCCTCCTCACACACACACACCTGTCCTCACTGCTTAGAAACGCACCAAAACCAGACAACAGGATAGTTTTAATGTCGTCAGCGTCTAACGACAACAGCACAGCTACCCACAAATGCAGTATAACATATCTACCAGAGAGAATTACATTTTTTAACTTTAATTTTAAAGTGACGAGAGAGAGAGAGAGAGAGAGAGATGTGGGGGAAAGAGAGGCGGTGAATGAGTGCATGTGTGTCTGAAACAGAGTGCTGTTATCATGAACTAGTGCGCCTCTTTTACAGAGGCTAGACAGAGGAGATGTGATTTTATTTTTTATTTTTCTGTTAATTGTGAAATTCAGCATTTTTCTCCTGTACATAACTAAAATAAATGAGATTTCAGTCTTGACTGTGTTGATGCTTTTTTTTGAATAGACAGGTCATGTGACATGTACAGAGTTTATATTCACCAGAATAAGGCATGCAATTTGAACAGTCTTGTCATTTAAACTAATGAGATTTGTTTTGTTCATCCACCAAAACAGCAAATGACAACACAAAAGGCCTTTTTCATTGAGGTTTTACAGTAGATGGTGTGTGTGCCCTAAGCGGTAATCACCACCCCATTCACTCCCGGTGTTGGCACTGAGGCTGTAGGCACAGTGGTGCTTTCAGCTAAATGCTAATGTATCCATGCTTACATTCTCACAATGGCAATGTTAACATAATGTTGTTGAGAAGGTAGAATGTTTGCCATGTTCACCATCTTAGTTTAGCATGTTAGCACTGTAACAAAAACATAAACACAATCCATCCAATAGATGCTGAGACATTTCACAAACACAAATGTCAACCTCACAGTGGCACTCAAGTCACTGGGATTCATCCTCTGGGGACCGTGAATGTTTGTACAAAAGATCATGCCATTCCATCAAATAGTTATAATAGAGATGTTTCTGTCTGGACCAAACTGACTGACATTGCCATCTAAAGAGCTGTGCAGCTAACGTTGCTAAAAGTATACGCACATCAAGTACATGATGAATGAGTGAATAGAAAGAAGGATGCTAAGCTGCTGCCCCTGACACCTGTGTTTATGTGAAGGTTGACAGGAGCATAAAGAGCACGCATGAAACCCACTAACAGGCAGGCAGAATAGAGTAACTCCAAACATCCTGAAGTCTTGTTACTGTTTCACTCCATAAAAACAGAACTTTTACACCTCTGTTTTTTTGCTATAGCATGTGATCTGCATCGTTTTATTTCACTTACCAATGCAGTTTGAATATTGGTCTTGAAAAGATTTAGGATAATTTGGGAATGGTGATGCGTTATTACACTGCCTTTGGACCTACAAGCTAATGCTGAATTTGTACACACCGGTAAGAACGGTTAAAAGGGTAATGACTGTGAATGTGGATAAAGCTGTGGCAGAACGAGACGCTTTTTCCTACACATTTGGCTGGTTTGACTGGCAGGATCGTAATTGAAAATATAGATTTTAAGATGACCATAAAAACTAATGTTTCACACCATTGTTATCACCAGCTGTCCAGTTTGCAGCTTCATAAGTAAGAGTGGTGTCACAGAGTAGGCTACGGATCACATAGCTTATCAGTGGGTTGTTTATAAAGTGACAAGAAACAACCTCAAATACACTGAGGTATGACTGGACCACCCTGATGAAAGCAAGTGAAATATATTTGTGGAGTACAGCATGGTATATAGTGTATATGTATAGTAAAAGCAGTATGGGACTTGTTTAATCATTTAACCTTCTTGAATATGTTATTTTATTTTCAGAATTGGAATATTCTCATGATTTCTTTTGAATGGAGTGGTATTCCTCTGCAACTCTGAACTCATTAGTTTTGAATGCACTGGGATCTGCAGCTCCGGCCAGTGTCAGCTCAGTGTGTCCGTAGAAGAAATTATGACAGTTTGGAGCTAAGTCAGTTTCCACTTTTGCATAAGAGATGCAAGTGGATCCAATGAGCACAAAGGGCCTCAGTGTTCTTCTGATGGCCATTGCACCAGTAGCTGCAGCCAAACAGCAGCCCTGCAGTGTTTGCTAAATGTGAGACATATTTGACTGATGGAATCAGTGAGTGCCAGTCAGTGTTTGACCTGCATGACTGAGACTGCCATATCAAGCAGGCACGGGTCAGGTTAGAACAAGCATCATGACCTGAGGTGAAGCTTCAGTCACATCAAATTGGTGCCTACACAATTCCACTAACCACTCCTCCTCTTCCGAAATGCTGCAGTTTGCTCAGTTGTGCAACTGACATTTAGTGATCATGGAGTCAGTTCAGATATGTGGTACAAACTCTCCAAATGTTTCTGTTTTACGTAGGTCATACTGTAGTACAGAGGTCTGATGTGTGTCCAGGTAACTTGAAGATATGTAGACCATCCGTTTGATGAGAAAAGGTGATTTCTGAGTTGATAGAGCTGAGGGATGAAAAACTCATTTAAATCAATATTTTGACCACAGGTGTCATTTACACTTGGGACGCTGGGGACATGTCCCCATCACTTCTTGAAAGCATTTGTTAAAAATGTTCTGAAAAATAGCTTGCACCAAGAAATGTTAACTAACAAAGGTTTATTTGCACAATAATAAAACATGCCATGCAATTTAAATATAGAAGAAACAATTGTGAAATGTCCAAAACAAAGTAACTAAATAAAAACAAGCTGCTGATTAATGCATTATATTCTGTAATATTTTTATATTTACAAATTGTCACCTACCAGCTGGATTTCTCGTTATATAAATAAAGACATTTCCACCATACATTTGAGCTGAAAATGTCTCCAGAATGCCGGAAATTAAGTGTTTAATTCTCAAAATCTTCAGAATCCCCACTCATATATTTCAGCATTTCACATTTCTTCAAAATAGTGTTAAAAATCTTCTCATGACAGTCAGCCTCGTGACACACTTGTATCATCACGCCCCTAATCTGAGCTTTAATGTCTCCAACACTTTACAACACAAAGTGATGCCCTTGGTTTTGACTGTACTATCACTTTAATATTTTCATAGTATAATTGAGCTCAATCTGTGCTCTTTATGCAGATGATGCATGCAGGCAATGTCCAATGATTCTGGTCTTCCATTTTAAATTTGCACTTTTGTATAAACAATTTAGCCTCCACTATGTAACACTCACTATACCCAAAATTCAGTTCAATATAAATACAGTATAAAGTATTTTATAGTACTTTTTACTTATTACTATACTATTACTATACAACTATAGTGTACTTTACACTATTACTATACTGTTCTATTATTTTTTTATTTTTGAATGGCGTTTTAATCTGGCCTTTTTTTCTTAAAGTTTTTTCTTAAATGTGTGAATTGTATTTTATTATTTAAAGGATTCATACAGTCAACTGGCAGAGTTATGTATAATAATTATTAATTGAATATTGCTAAGGCATTTGCAGTTCTGAAGTTAAGGACCTTTATTGTGAAAGTAAAGCGTTCCTTGGCTCAGCCCGGAAGTAACTTTTTCGTTTTCTCGAGATGCCTCCAAGCAGACCACTCGGTCGAACTTAATCAAAACATTGTTCGTATAATGTTCATGTGACACCGTGACTATTTAAAATATATTTACCGTTAACATAAATCTTATTACTAATGCCCGTCAGCCTCCAGTTGCACGTTCCTGTCCGGTTTAACATGGTGAACGCGGATGAAATTGCTAAGTTGTGCTACGAGCGTTTCAGGCAGCTCCCCCGGAGAGGGAAGCCTGAGCCGGGCAGAGAGTGGACCCTGCTGGCCGCCGTGGTCCAAATCACGCGGTGTGCTAACTCTGACACAGGTTGGACAGCTGGATGATTGGCGCTACAAAGTATTTCAAGTTCTCTTAGGGTCAACAATGTCCTGTCGCTGGGCAGGAGTCATATTATTTTCAAAATGTTGTAATATTTTATAACAAAATAACATTTTGGTATCGTCGTTTGTCCATATATAATGTTACAACACGGTAACATTAAGTTTTAGCTAAAGCCAGTGTAAACTGGTAAAATCGGCATTCAAGAAAAGTATACTATAACTATAAGTTATGTTACACTATATTTCAGTGAATGTAGCCCTACTAAACCAACAGCTTTGTCAGTTTAGACTTGCAGAGAGAACATAACACGGTCCAGTCCAAATGATGCCGCCCTTTATATACAGTCTGTGGTCTGATGCAGAGGACAAACTGAATGTTGAGACTAAAAAAATAAGGAGATTTCTTTTATTCCTGTATAATGTAAATGTTAGAAGCACCTAGACACTCCTAAACAAACCCGAACACACAAAAGCATAACATGGTATATGAAAATGTGGAAGTATAAAGATGAAATATGTTATCAATGACATGATCTATTGATTTCTTTTTCTTTCCAGTTGAAAAGGAGGTTGTGTCCCTGGGAACGGGGACCAAGTGTATTGGACAGACAGCTATGAGTCCCAATGGTATGTGGTCTTGATCTTGTTACCATAATTGGTGTTTTCTGTCTTTACCTGCTGCATACTCTGTGTTTATTTTTCCAGCCCGACCAAATAGCTTTACCACCACTTTTTTTGTATTTTGGTGTTCCTATAGTGTGTGCAGAGTTCAAAGTAAGGGTTGACTGAAATGTGACATATATGGTCCATAAAAGTGAAGTTTTTGGGAAAAGAAATGTCTGGGAAAACTGATATCCAAAGCAACCTGTAAAAGTCCAGTGTAAAAAAAATCATTAAATCAATTAATGGTTGTCTTCTTTTTGAAAAACCTACCTTTACATCAGTGTGTTTTTATTTAGTTGATTCTCTCCTCCATTTAGGTGATGTACTTAATGACAGCCATGCAGAAGTCATTGCCAGAAGGGGATGTGTCAGGTGTGTATTTGGATTGAGGTGTTTGATAATTGGTGGTTGAAAATTTTTTTAAAGAAAAAAAGTCTCTGATTCCCGCTTCTTAAATATGATTTTTATCGGGTTACTTTCCTTCCTTCCTCTATGACAGTAAACTGAATATCTTTGGGTTGTGGACAAAACAAGACATTTGAGGACGTCATCTTGGTCTTTGGGAAACAGTGATTTCTCACCATTTTCTGACATTTTATAGACCAAACAACTAATCCATTAATCGAGAAAATAATTGACAGATTTATCGCCATTAAAGATAATCATTATCGGCCGGCCTTGCTGTTACTATTTTGTGCATGTGTATTTGTAGGTACCTGATCCAGGAGCTGCACAGGGCTGTGAGTGGTGGGGACAGCTCTGTGTTCTGTCAGGCAGATCAGCGGGGGAAGTGGAGGCTTCAGCCGGGGGTTTCCTTCCTCTTCTTTACCAGTCACACTCCCTGTGAGTCCAATATGCTCCCAGTGTACCTAGCTGGCTGTCTGTTTCAGCACTTATCTCAGATCCACAGGACTTCAATCAAGCTATATATTTTGTCATGTATTTATGAAATGCAATTTAGATATATTTATTTAAGGTATATGATCTCTGAAGTAGTGCATGATTTTTTCCATGATTCCTTAGTTGTTGGATATCGGCCTTCACAAAGCTATAGCCGAACTCTGTCCCCAAGCCAGAATCAGTCTGGAACTTCTTGTGTGTTACCAGGTGGCGATGCCTCCATCATTCCCATGACTGACCAGTCTCAGCCTTGCCCTTCGGTCACATCTGTAAAAGGCCGTGAAGGGACAGATGGAGGAGGAGACCTGAAAAGGAAAGCTCAAGAAACAAGTGAAGGGAAAAACGCTAAACTGCCACGTCTGGAGGAACAGCAGACAGCAGAGACAAAGCTAGAGGACAGAAGAGACACAAAACAATCCTTCCTTTCAAATTCATCCAAAAGTGAAGCTCCATCACAGAGTCACTCCGCAGACACACTCGTGGAAACGTTCTCACAAGATTCAGCACAGCCGGAGATTAAAAGCAGAGGCCCCTCTGACAGAGCTGGAGTGCATCCTCAGGTCCTAGACATTCACCGAACGGGGGCCAAGTGTGTCCCGAGCGGCCCAACGGACCCTCTGCGCCCTGGGGTGGGGTACCACAGCACGGGGGTGCTCCGGGTGAAGCCTGGGCGAGGAGAGCCCACTCTGTCCCTCTCCTGCAGTGACAAGCTGGCCCGCTGGGGGGTGCTGGGCTTCCAGGGCGCACTGCTGTTCCATTACCTGCAGGAGGCGCTCTACTTCAGCACCGTGGTGGTGGGGAAGTGCCCATTCAGCCAGGAAGTTATGCAGAGAGCTTTGGTCACAAGGTGTGGAGTGATGCTGAAACAATAAGCCAATTGATAGATATCTATCAATATCAAATATCTTTGGGTTTCGCACAGTTGGTCGGATAAATTGAACACTTTGGGGCTTTGGGAAATGCGATGGCTGTTCTTATTTATTTTTTTGACATAGACAAATGATTTATTGCTGTTACAGTTAAACTCTTAATTAGATACTGGTGAAACCACCAGAGGTATAGCTACAAGTTCTGAACCCCATAAAAGAAAATTCTCTCAAGACTCCATTATTTAAGTTGCATTAATAGATATTTGTGAGACACTGAAACAAGGTTGTCATGGTGGCTGTGTTGGTAAACAGTTGCTAATCCTGCAGACACAGAGCAACATTAGAATAGACTTTTCTGACCGGAAAACCAAAACACTGAGCTAAATGATGCTAAAAAAGATCCGTAGAAATGAGGAGAGTTCCTATAAGCAACATTGCAAAGGGACATTTGACCCAGTATTCATATAAATAGATCTATTAGTGCAGCTTAAAATAAAGCAATCCTTGTGTATTTTTATCTGCCCTTTATTAGCTCTGGGCCCCTAAATGTGTCGCCACTGTTCACCTCACGAGGGTCAGCACTTACAACTCAGACACTCATTAGTCTTCATTATTATTTTGTAGAATTCAGTATAGTCAGATTAAGATTCTGCTCCATTTCTTCTGAATGGATCTTTTCCTTGTTTGGATAGATTTTTTTCACAGCACATTTTAGCTTGTAAAGTACAGATGGACCATGATGATGGCTGTATTTGTATATTAAGGTAAAGAGGTATACGTTATATACATTATATTTAGGTGCACAGGTCTCATATTGGTTTTCTGAGAGTTTTCAATGTCCAGTTAGAAGGAGGCTATAAATGTAACTGTTGTAACTTAATTGTTTGACATTAGTGTGTGAGAATACATCGTCTGTCACTGTGTTGGAGTATTTTTCAGACTTGGCGGACGTTACTGAATGTAGTCCTCCTGTACCCCCCAGGTGCTCTAATGTATCGAACCTCCCTGCTGGTTTCTCTGTGCGTCCACCTGTGCTGCTCCAGTCCAGCCTGGAGTTCCCCTTCAGCAAGGCCCAGACCGAGCTTCGACACCAGGCCGGAAAGGGACGCATCTCCCCCTGTGGGGCAGGTAGGATTGTCGCACGCACACAGTGGTCTGAATGACCAGACATGCCGCACTCATGTCATATAGGTGTCAGTAATTACCGGTTTCCGGCTGTAAACAGCATTGACATTGTCAACATCGACATCATAATTGTTATGGGGAAAGTCAGATCTTTCTGAAAGGTAAAACTGACTTTGTGCTAAATAATGTGCCTGAAAACCAAACAAACGTGGACCCCTCACATCCGCCAACGTCCGTTGTTCTGGATAATTTAAGATAAATGTATTGGATATTGTGTCACTTTATTAACACAAAGACTTTAAAACCCTCACAACTTTAACTGAAATCATCCAGCTGTTTGAAGACGTGAACACTCGCAGTCATAAACCACATCCTTAAACGTTCCCATTTGGAAGGTAGAGATAATCAAAACCAGCACTGGCTGCGTTTTCGCCATGTTCTACAGAGGTCAGTTTCCAGACATTTCATTCTACTGAATTCAAGTCAGTTTTTGGCTGGACTGCTGCAAAGCTGGCGACAGCCCTAAAAAGTGACACCATTGTTGGAGTTTTCCCACTGGCCATTCAAAATGAAGAGGTGTGAAGGTTAGTTACAGACCATAACTCCACATTCTGAGTATAGACGCCCTTCCTCTGCAGCAATGAAGACTTTGAGTCTCAGCTAAATTAATACACAAGCTGTGACGGAGGTGGGGCCCTCATTTGGCTTCCAAAACTGCTTTTTCTCCAGCTAGTTAAAGGAACCAGAGGGCCCCACAGCTTTAGAGGGCTGCGCCGTAATTCTTTGAGTATAGGCTTCACCCTCTGAAGCCTAAATGGCTCGTCATATGATGTGCGTCAAGTGCCGCCCCGAGCACCAATAGGGAGCACTGCAGCTTCCTATTGCCCATGTTTGTGTCAACATCTGAGTCTCTGCTCATCCGCGAGCTACACGATTGACTGTATGATCGACAAACAAGTGACAACAAGAGGTGAGGAGAGGAAGTCGAGCTGTAAGAGGAACCAGGATGTAGGCTACCAGCAGGGAGCGGGTGGAGTTTATTAAATTTTTTACATTTTTTGATTTTTGCCTTGCAGAAACAGGCACAAGTGAGGTATTTAAAACTACAATGAAACACAAGCAACAAACTAGTAAATAGCAATAATAATAATAAAAATTCCCCTTTCCGTGCAGCTTTTGTAGCAGGTAGTAAACGTGTTAATTTCTGCTGTAAAGTTGGGCATTTTAACATGGGGCTCTATCAGAGCTATGATATACTCGAGTTAAGTGGTCAGTCAAGGAAATGTAGTTTTTGCCTTGTGGGCTATAAAAGAAAAAAGTATTTATATTGAGATTTTAGGAGCTCATTGAGTGTTTGAAGTTTAGTTTCATCTCTCTACTAAATCCAGTCTACATGTGTTTCAGCCATCAGTTGGTGTAATGTGACGGAGCAGCCACTAGATGTCACTGCCAACGGGTACAAACATGGCGTCACCAAGAAGGATCTCGGCACAGCTAAAGCCAGGTCGAACCAATACACTCATCATACATTAGTATCACATAAAGAATATGTTATGTTAGGATTTGGCTATATAAATAAAATTTATTTGAATAAATGAGAATTCACCGTTTACTGCATTTTATCACCATAGACTGTTTACTTAGAACAACTTTCAGCTATATTTATGCGTTTTTGTGTGTTGTTAGGTCTCTTCTGTGTAAACTGGAGCTTTTCCATTCCTTCCTGTCTCTGGTATCGGCCACTGACTTTTCAGCACTTCCAGACTCTCTCAGGTAACAAACAATAGGCTCTTTCATAATCTTTCTGTGGTTTGAAACAGCCTCAAACTAAATCTGAACAACCCAAAACACGAATGAAAATCTCCAAATGACGGATCTGGCTTTTATCATTTTGTCTGTTTGGGTAACTCTCTTCTCATCTGCTGCTGAAGCGTGTCGAATCGACAGTGAGGCAAATTACCAACAGACAAAAGCGTTTATGTATCGCAGTCATGGCGAGTAACAGCATTATAAAGACAAAGTGCAACGGGCTTTCAGGGAAATGTTGAGTTTTATGTTTTAATGCTCCGATATGGAGAGCTCATTTAAAGTGCGGCTCTGAGGCTAGTCTTAAGTCACAGTTCTGTCTTGATAAAATTTGTGAAAACAGAGTCATGTTCTTTTATTTCATTATGTTCATACTGAGTTTACATAACAAATGTTGTCTGTGTGTGTGCTGTGGATTTCACTGACGTGTCTTTGTATGGGGCTCGTATTTCATCGGTTAGTTTTTCCGTGTGCATCGTGCGTCTGTGTGTGTGTTTGTCTGTGTGCGTGTGTGTGTTTCTGTGTGTGTGTGTGTGTGTCTGTGTGCGTGTGTGTGTGTTTCTGTGTGTGTCTGTGCGTGCGGGCTGATGGCTGAAAATCCTCTCCAAAGGTAGAACAGTGGTCTCTCTGTTTATCAGCATTTAACAGATAATCTGATCCCATCCCAGTTCAGCACCAACCACACATGGATGAACTTAACACACACACACCCTCTCAATACACCAAGCCCCTGCATACAACGACAACATTATCTGCAGCAGCAGTGTTATGTCTGGTGAGGAGAGACAAGAAGGGATGGCTACGGTTGGGATTTTATCGATTCTACTACTCTTATAGCAGTTCTTTTTCCTTACTAAATAATTGCCTTTTTAAAAAATATATTATTTAAAAAATAATAATTTCAGAACAAGATTAGACTTGAGTATTTTAATAACGTAATAATGTTTCTACAGCAGCAATAGTAAAGTTTACAACAGCTAAGTCACCATATACACTCAATGAGATCTCACTGGAAACTAAAATGTCAGTAAAATCACATTCCTAACATGAAAATACTGGGTGAAGTTTAGAAAGAATGAAGAACTCAGACATCAGTCAGTATCAGTCCTTCCTCCTGTCTTCCTCCTCCTCCCTCTGCTGCAGTTATACACTGCCTGCAGGTATCACTTCTCTCAGCCAGCGGCTGAGTTTACAAGAATTTGCCACATTTTCAGATGTGTTGCAAACTCAGCTAACAGACAGAGAGCAGAGAGCTCTCATTGGAGCTTGTTTGTAACGATTCGCTGTTAGCTCAGAAAACAAAGTCTGCAACCAAATACACATAGTTTCCTCAAATTGCACAAATATGTGGCAATATTTTTATATTTGATTGTCAGCATTAAAAGACCAAAACCAAAACAACACCGTGTTAATCCGTCGCTCAATACTTTCTGACTTCCCTAACCTATCTGTGGGGCCCAACTTAAAAGTCTACAAAAACAGCTGAGGAAAATAGCATAATGGTTTTTTTAATTGAAAAGGCCCAGTAATTTTGTAAAACAGCTCATTAATAGTTTAGTAAGTTAGTTTTACATTAATAGTTTTTGGTGGGAAAAAGTAGTTCCATGGGGTGGTGATGGTGCAGTGGATAAGACGCTCACCTTTGGTGTGAGAGACCCAGGTTCAGTTCCCCACTTTGACGCATCCACCAGTGTGTCCCTGAGCAAGACACTTAACCCCTCGTCGTTCCAGAGGTGTGCGACCTCTGACATTTATAGCAACTGTAAGTCACTTTGGATAAAAGCGTCAGCTGAATGAATAAATTAAATAACTGTCTATAGTACAGAGGAAAAAGATATATCAGGCTTTGCACAGTCGATACTTTCTGTCAATTCCTTGCTTGTTTTAGTCTTTTTTTATGGGTTTTGTTGACAATAAGAAAAATACAGAATATGACCAGCCGTATACTTTAATGTCAGTGTCTGCATCCCCTTATTACAGCAAACCAAAATCAAAAAACGAAGATGTTGTATAGTGTTAAATATAAAGTATTTCAGAAGGCAGATCTGTAAGCTGAGCAGGAATGAGTGGCCTCGTGCGTGATCAAGTTATGCCACGATGGCTTTAAAAACAGGCATCCTATATTGTTCCTGCCTAGCATAATGACCACTTGTATCATTTCAGAGCACACTGATAGAATTTGATCATTTTAGAGTGAAAACTAAACAAATACATACTTTTAAGCCTTGTGCAATAAATATAGGAAGTGCAATATCCTGTATTGATGATTCTGAAGTGTAATAACCTCATATATAACACACATGACTTGTGTTTTAAGCTTTTTTAAGCAGGAACGTTTATTTAAATGATCGTGTAAACACAGGAAGTGTGAGCAATAACTGGGCTCCTGCTCTTTATTATTTGTGTCTGTTCAGGAGAACAGAGCTGCAGACCTACTGGGACTACAAGCAGGATTCTCAGTTGTACCAGCAGGCCTGGCAGCAGCTACACAGCCAGGCTTTCCCTCTGTGGCCACGCAGTGACAGAGATCTTCTCCTCTTCCACTGAAAGTCCACTCTCTCTGAAACCTCACTCTGAAGCAGAAATTTGGCTCCGTCGTGTCAAGAACTAGGAGGACACAGGTCAAAAATAACTGCAGGTCTGCATCTATTGTTTCTCTCCCAGAGTTTGACTCTTCATCAGGGTGGAACGGCTTGTGAAACTCACATTTCAAACCAAAGACAACAAACATACTGCTGAATAATAAATATTCTGCATCATCATGTCACACCTCTAATAAAAGGTCTCCAGATCTCCAGTGTTCATTTCCCAATGCCTGTTGGGTCAGCTGATCAATATGGATGCATATTGTTTGGCTACATAGCCCAGGATGTCTCTGTTTGCAACAGCAGGACACCAAGCTCTGTCATGCGGTTCAGAGAGGTCGATGACCGCTCTTCAGTCCTCAGATGAACGTTTTATTTTCACAGTGGTTGTAACATGTTGTGTCTGCAGCTGCGTGGAGTTCGTGCTCTGAAAACACAGGCAGGTGGAACATGAGATATTTCTGCACAACAGTTAGGTCCTTCATCTAAGCTTTTCACTCTTTTTAATGTCATTCTCATTCCTCTGCAGTACATAGTTTTTTAGAGGTTCAGGTCTTGTTTTAAGTAGCTTAAGTGTTCCTTGTACTGTACGCATACATTTACTGCAAATACCTTGTGATACTTATTAATGTATCTCAAATCATTTGAATGTTTTTTCACCCTAAATAAGAAAATGACGCAAACCTTTTTATGTTCACATTATTTTTGTGTGTTGAAGAGACCTACAGAGATTTACACATCCAGATCAGTTTAGTCATCACGTCCGCCTCAGCTTGTGACAACACTTGTACTGGATAATGTCTGTGGCTCAGGAGGAAGCTTACCAAAGTCTAAACAAGACTATGTAGCCTACAGCAACACTAGCAGCTCTGTGATGATGTTTGGCAAGTACAACGTTTACCATTGTTACCATCTTAGTTTAGCGTGTTTATCAGGCAAGGAGTGATGCTACATAGATGCATTATGGGAAATGTAGGATCAGTGTTTGTGGTGTTTGACCCATACAAGGGACTAAAAGTGAGGCTAGATCAGCTTCTGCTGTACAGAAGTGCAAGATTTCACCGGAGTGCCCATTTAAGTGGATAATTCTAGACTTTGGTCAAAATAATGTAGCATTTATATTCACGGCAGAAAACCAAAACCTTAATTAAAGCTGTGTTACTTTTAGCTCTTATCAGGTCTTATTCATCAAGTTCAGCAGTCAATCAGAGATCGGCATATCAAGACCCACTTTTTTATAGAATGTACTCTAGCTAATCTAGAGTTGGCAGTCAGGTGACCTGCAATAGTAAGAAAATATCTAAAATGTGCGTATATGTAAATATCCAATGTTGTTCATCACAGTGAAACGAAAGCACATTTTCCAAGTTCTAATCCTGTGTTGACTGCTAATTTATCTCTCGTTACATGCTAAATGCGTGTGGTGTACTGACATTAATTGCATTTCTTTTAAATAAGACCACACCTTACGACCCATTTTACATTCATCTTTATTGGTCAGGTCTTCCAGCTACCTTCCCTTTTTCAAATATCTAAAATGTGTGTCTTTAAGATATATTTAACAATCATACAAGACGGATGAAAGAAAGCAATACCGAATATCATAGCATTCCATCAATATATTACACATTTACATACCATGTCTACAAGCCTGAAAACTACAACTGCAGCCAAAATGTCCAAGTGGTTCCGATTTCCATGTGCAGCCAAAGACCTGAGCAACTCTTTACTTGAAGTATTAGCGATGTAATAAAGTAAATAACAGTGCTGTATATTCTTAGTTTATGGTCCTCATAAACACAGGTTTCACTGTAAGCAATTTCACATGTATTCCTATTAAAGCTTTTGTGTATTTTAATCAATAAAATTTGAACAAGATATAATCGACAGCATCAAATACTAACAATCTCATGACACTCATTCCAGGAACATGAGGAAAATGAATGCATGACATAATGCTATTAATATGTACCCGTTTGTAACGTTCTGATGGCTCACAGTGTATTAGGAGTTGTCCATAACGACAAACTGAACTTGATCTTAGAGCAGTTCTACAAGCTGGACAAGTTTGAAACTATAGCTAAAGGCAATGCAGTCGCCACCTTGTTTGTATTCACAGCACTGAGTAAAAAGTTTGGTGAGTAGTGAGTCTTAAAGGGGAGAATCCTGGTTTAGATCCTCTTCCAATGCTACATACAAAGTTATTATATGACCTGCTTCCTATACTGTTGCTGCAACGATTTCTTACATTTTCCAGAATGCCTTTAAAAACAAACTCCAGAGAAAGGACATGTAAGTTAATGCTTGTAGCGTGTTAGCCACTCAGTTCATGATCATTATGGCATGCCTTTTACACAAAACACAACATGGCTTATAAGTTACTCGCACTGTGGTCTCTAGTCTCTGTGTCTCTGAGCAGGTAGTGTTCAGTGGGTTTATCTGAACCTTTCTGATAACAGCTGGGATTGCAGAGCAGAAGACCAAAACAATGAAAGGCATTCTGGGGAGTGGAGGAAACTACTAACTGATGCAGATGAAGATGACTCAGGCTGAGGGAGAGAAGATTAAGTGCAACACTTCATCACTGCGTCACAGACTGATAATATAAGAAGAGTAACAGGGTGAGTTTTCTGCTAAGTGATGGCAATTTTCAGATTGTTGCTCTGTGATGACAACATAAACATACTGTATATCACAGTTTGACACAATAAACTTCAAGTAAAGTGTTGGATTTCTTTAGCAGTTCACTGAGGTTACATGACTTGCTGTTGGCATCATGAGTCGGAATCCAGCTTGACTATTCAGCCAACATAAAGTGCAAATACATAATAGCCAGGCAGGGAAGCACTCAGGAACACCCCAGGGACTGGTGTTGGTCCCAGGCCGAGAGCTGGACACACCTTACACTGGCTGCCTCCTAACAGCTTACAGGGATCATTCACCATTGCAAACAGCATGAGCTGCCATCTTTCAAATGCTTATAGTCATTCTCATAGCCTATCATAGTGCTGAGTGTACCTGTGGAGTTAAAGTTACATAAAGAATATTATGAGCCATACAAATACATCCATATTGTGGTTAATGATTCTAGTCACATGATTATTGGGTTTCTTTCTCACTCCAGCCGAACACAAATATCTGTGACAACAAAGCTGGATTGAAAGAAAATGATGTGTGATGATGGACGTGTGTGTGTGTGTGTGTGTGTGTGTCAGAGCCTAAAGGAGTTTTTATTTCTTTTTTAAATCTAATACTGATGTCGATACCTGGAAAATTAATGATATCTGACGTGCGTGTAATGTGTGGCAATTGTTATTCTTACGGCAGTGTTAAAGATATTTCTCTCCACAACTGACCTTTAAACAGTAATCATGACAAAAAGACCAACAAGTTTGTTTATTGTAGTATTTTGGTGTAGTTAATTTTCACCATGAATGTGTATTTTTTTTGTATCAAAAAGACCATAAATGACTGCGCAAAGTGTGTAGATGCATTACTTGAGTAACACATGTAAAGGCCAATGTGCACCAGTATTTGTTGGGTCCTACTGTGTGTGTGTGTGTGTGTGTGTGTGTGTGTGTGTGTGTGTGTGTGTGTGTGTGACACTGGTTTTCAGTGAAGTGTTAACCCCGTGTTGTATAAAAGGCCTTGTAACCAAAGGTGTTTTCTCCGCTGTAGGCCACGTACAGAAAGCCGTCCTCGTCCTTCTCCTTGTCGTACAGCTGGCCCATAGTCAGACTGCAAAACACAGCAGAAACCAGACTTTAGAATCAATTATATTACATCTGTAATTTGGGTTTGTGCAGACTAAAGCCTCTAATAGTGGTTATTTTGTGCTGATCGACAGAATTTTGAAATCAGTTCAAAAGCCTACAGTGATCCCAAAGGACAGAAACACATACAAGAGCAAAAGCACAAACATTTAGGAATAATGCATTCCAATTACAAAAATGCTGCAGATACGAAAACAAATGTACAAAAGGCGGCGTCCACCCAGAATGGCTCTTTTGAATTTCCAAACACTTTCTCCCTGTAGACCTGAAAGACGTTATAAAAAGGGTTGTATTGTCCTCGTTATTGAACATACAATAAAGAATTCATTATTCATGTTATTTCCAATTCCCACGTTTCTCTAGGCATCATCCATTCAGCCCGACCAATAAATCAGCCAGGCAGATATTATTACATGATTTTAGCTGATCTCATATACTGTATACAGCTGGTAACAGCAGTGTAAATGAAATGCTAAATATACTGTATGTTTGAAATATTTAGAAACAGTGTTACCATTACATAGGTTGCCCCCAGAGAGCGCTGTCAAGTAGAGCTAGGCAAGTTAAATCAGCCAGGCCAATTTTAGCTTATTGCAGATATATATCGGTATCAGTTTATATGTCTGTCTGAGAACATATATGATAAATTGCAATACAGAAATGCCGACAGCTCTTTTTTTAAAAGATCTGTGTAAGTTCGCCATGGCATTCTTTAGTAAGGAGAAGGGTGGCATTCTGAAAGAGGTTAAGAGGAAGTCAGAGGCTTGAAAAGCTGCATACAGATAAGGTTAAGATAGGAGAGATATGCCCTGACTTAATCAGTGACATTTCTGTTGTCTGATTGAAGCCTGCTCAGTTTTTTTCTCTCCCAGAACAGAGCCTGGGAGAGCAGCAGCATTGAACATGAGTCATACAATTGATATTTTTCACACACTTTCTTGACTCGCCACGAATCAACGAATCCCGAATATAGAAAATTGTTTCTCCCCACATCTAATCTTTAATGCATATTCTTCATATTTACTATTGTATATATAGTTTTTCTATCCTTAAAGGTTCAGTGCGTAATTTTTCTGAGGATCTATTGATAGAAATGCAATATAACCATGTTATCAGTGGTGTGTAAAGACCTTACGCAATAAGCAATTGTTTTTATTACCTTAGAATGACCCATTTTATCTACATAACCGCGGGCACCCCCTTCTATGGACGTCGCCACGTTGCATCGTCATGTTTATACAGTAGCTGAAAACGGACAAACAGCGCTGTTTGTCCGTTTGTTTGAAAATCCCCCTCTTACCCCTTGAGGGGTGGTATGTGTCATCCTCAAGCTCAGGTCACTGTTGCTCCTATTTTCCACATCTTTTCTAGCTCCTCTTTCAGCACTTGGTATTTCTCAAGCTTCTCGTGTTCCTTCTTCTTGATGTTGCTGTCGCCTGGGATTGCCACATCCATCACTGCAGCCTTCTTCTGCTGTTGGTCGATCAACACGATGTCTGGTTGGTTAGCCATCACCAGTTTGTCAATCTGGATCTTGAAGTCCCACAGGATCTTAGCTCGGTCATTCTCAACTACCTTAGGAGGTGTCTTCCATTTTGACCTTGGGACTTCCAGCCCATAATCATTGCAGATGTTCCTGTACACTATGCCAGCTACCTGGTTATGGCGTTCCATGTACGCACTTTCTGCCGTCATCTTACACCCTGCTGTTATGTGTTGTACTGTCTCAGGGGCATCCTTGCACAGTCTGCACCTGGGGTCCTGCCTGGTGTGGTAGACCCCAGCCTCTATTGATCTTGTACTGAGTGCCTGTTCTTGTGCCGCCATGATTAGTGCTTCTGTGCTGTCCTTCAGTCCAGCCTTTTCCAGCCACTGGTAGGATTTCTTGATATCAGCCACTTCTTCTATTTGTCTGTGGTACATGCCGTGCAGCGGCTTGTCTCTCTATGAAGGTTCTTTGTCTTCCTAGTCCTCACCTTCGGGTTTCTGCTGCCTGAGGTATTCACTAAGCCCTTCATCTTTCGGGGCCATCTTCCTGATGTACTCCTGGATCTTTGTCGTTTCATCCTGGACAGTGGTCTTGACACTCACTAGCCCTCGGCCTCCCTCGCTACGCTTGGTGTACAGTCTTAGGGTGCTGGATTTGGGGCGAAACCCTCCATGCATTGTGAGGAGCTTTCTCGTCTTGATGTCAGTGGCCTCTATTTCCTCCTTTGGCCAGTTTATTATACCAGCGGGGTATCTGATGACTGACGTGTATGTGTTGATGGCTCGGATGTTGTTCTTCCCCATTCAGCTGACTTTTCACGACCTGCCTTACTCTCTGTAGGTATTTGGCTGTGGCGGACTTCCTTGCTGCCTCCTCATGGTTTCCATTAGCCTGCGGCACCCCATGGTATTTTGTAGCTGTCCTGAACATCTGCAATGTGGCCTTCTGGTAGTTCAATCCCCTTGGTTCTGATCATCTTCCCTCTTTTTGATACCATGCGTCCAGTCCAAACGACATTCCAATGTCGTTGCTGTAGGTCCTGGTAGTGTGGATCAGTGAGTCGATGTCTCGCTCATTTCTGGTATACAGCTTGATGTCATCCATGTAGAGGAGGTGACTGATGGTTGTTCAACTTCAGAACCGGTATCCGTAGCCAGTTTTTGTGATGATCTGGCTGAGGGGGTTCAGGCCTACGCAGAACAGCAGCAGGGATAGTGCATCGCCTTGGTATATGCCCCACTTGATGGTGACTTGTGCAATTGGTTTTGAGTTGGCTTCCAGACTTGTTTTCCACAGCCCCATTGAGTTCTTGATGAAGGCTATTAGTGTCCTGTTGATTTCCAAGCATTCAGGTATCCATATATGTGGCTTTGAGTCATAGGCTTTCTTTTTTGAGTTTGTACCTCCCTTCTGCTACATAGCTGACAATATACAGTAATATAAAATCAATTCTAAAAATGGTAAATGGAAATAAAATAAATTCAGTAGAGCAGTGCTGAGGATGAAGTACTCATCATAAAGATTTTTGGCAAAAAATTACAGAATTACGCTAACCTTTTTTTCTGCAGTTTTAAAACTGCTACAAATAGCAGTTCATCATCAATAAATTCTCTCAATATTGATTCTAAAAACTGACCACAGCTTCTAGTGGCCTCTGCAATAGATTTAAAGAGGTGGTATTATGCTTATTTTCAGGTTCAAAATCCTATTTAGGGGTTGTACCAGAACAGGTTTACATGGTTTAATTTTCAAAAAAACACCATATTTTTTGTTAGACTGCACATTGCTGCAGCTCCTCTTTTCTCCCAGTGTGTTAAAGGCTTCATTTTAGCTATGGAGTGATACATCTTGCCTCTACATGATCTTTGTTGGGTGTTGCACATGCGCACTTCCTAGTTAAGGACTACTAGCCAATCAGAAACCACCTGTGTTTTTGAGGGCATATCGGACTAGCCGCTTGGCGAGCGTTATATGAGGCGCATTTAGCTTTCATCCCTGTGTCGTCACAGGGATGAAAGGGAAATGGCTGAACTACAAACGAGCTGTTTTTAGGCAGTTCAGAGCAGAGTTTCCGTGGGAGATGGGAACTCCGTTTGGGGTGGACTTTGGGCTTTTTCACTTTGCAAACCTATTACATGCACAAAAAAGGAAAATGGGAAAAAGCCAAGAAGCACAATACCACCATAATACCATTGTGTGCCACCTGGTCACCTTTTGGGGGAGAAATCTGCTTCAGTGCTTCACACCACCAATGACATAGATACATGATATATAACAGTAAACAATTCTGTCTTTCATTTAGCTAAGATTTCAATGTCTTACTGCAACTTCCTTCCATTATTACAACTGCAGAATGTAGTGTTGCTCTCACCTGGATTGGGGGACTGTTTTGTCGACAAAGAGGAAGATGGCTTTCTCTGAAGGCAGCTGGATACGTTTCCTGATAATCCACATGAACTGGGCCACTGTGATGTCAGAGGGCACCAGGTACTTCCTCTTATCAATGTCCACTATCTGAGAGCCAGAAACCTTCTCCACTATCACCTGGAGCACAAAATTTAACAGAAAAAATGTGAATGTGAGTTCACTGCTGTAACAGAAACTTTACTGCTATTATAGGATGTGATATCAGTTTGTCAGACTCAGCTGAACGCAATGAAGTAAACCATGTCAGGCTTACAACTGTGTCCGGAGTGAGTCCTGTTCTTATGACATGTGTCTAATGGTTGCTCTAGCTGATAAAATTGCGGTAGCATACACAGTAAGTGTATGCACTGAGCCTGACAAGCCTACATGTCCTATAATGGCCACTGCAGGGACCTTGTTTATGTGCAGTTGTCATGAAATGTCAGGAATGCTTAAAGCTCAATTATTAGCATTACCATTTGAGGATTTCCCAAACATTATTATTTATTTGTCGTGTTTCTGCCACCTGACAAATGTAAGCACTTTCCCTCTCATTTTAGGTCTGGTTTGGTTTCCGACAAGCCCTGAGGGAAATATCAGCTGCTAAATGCTCCACTAAGTTTTACCAGCTAGTTGGTTCCTTTGTCTGTGTCTATCAGGCATTTGGTGCTGGGCAGTGGGTATGTGCAAGAGCATTTTTACTGAAAACTGCTTGCTGTGACAGAAAAATACAGTGCAATGACTGAATCAAAACAGGACAGTTGCTAGTCGTAAAACCAAATCAATGAGCTGAAAGACACTAAAACCTTTGCATAGTGAGGGAAACGGCACACTTGGGTGATAATTGTCTGTGGGTTTGTCACTATGCGCATTACTTTTGCATTTCAGTTACTTTATCCGTTGCGCAGTTCTACCATGCTCGTGTTTACAATCCTGTCCAGTGTTGAACCCATTGTGTTATATAAAATCTAACAATGGAATGAGCCCAAACAATGGGAGAAAGTTTTTGTGTTCACTGACTGTGTGTCCTGTTCTCCCAGCAGTCCTCCCATTAAGCAGGTGAAGAATGAAAGAGCTAATTAAAAGATTGAGTTTAACAGGGATTATCATCCACACAAAAGGCTCTTGGTATGCATATAGGGCCAGGCAGGTTTTCCACAATGTCCCCCTGTATGCGCTCTGACCTGAGGTGTCAGTTTTCAGCGCTGTTATATTCCCTTCCTGACAGCACTAGCAAAGGTTAATTCACAGGTTTTTCAGACATGTTTACAGCGGGGTGTGCTTTGATAGCCAGTGTGAGATGTGTCATCACATATCAACAGTTGCAAGCAACTGTGAGTTTTTGCTTATACTTGATACATTAGTTCTGATATTTGTATTACACTGTGTTATTTTTATTTTCCAAAATAAAAATAGTTTGATGTTTCTCTTGTATACAGTATGTTTGACAGCATGACAAAAGCTACGTAACAACATTCGGACCAAGTTTAGAGCCACAATTCAGGAAAATATTTTTCATATAAATAAATGATTAGATGAAATGAGCACATATTTGGTTTGAACATGGCCAAAAGTATCCTTATCACAAGCTCATTAAAGTTGTTGATGGAAAACAAAAGTGCTAGCTTGCAAGCTAACTCTAGCTAACAAGCTCTTATTATTGTGTCTGTGTCCTATTACAGTGGAATATTAGATTACATTTGGATTCAACTTTGTTGTCATTGCGCATGTCACTAGGTACAAAGCAACAAAATGCTGTTAGCATCTAGCCAGAAGTGCTTAAGTGGTAATTAAATAAAATATCATACATTATTATAAAAAGTGTAAGGTATGAATGATTGGGATGGGCAATATGGCCAAAATGTTATCAAGATAAAAACATTTCATATCATTCAATATCGATAATTATCATGATAAATGTCAAATCGTTATTTCTTTCAAGTTTAAAGGTGGCGATTTTTGCCCCTGAATGAAAATTGAAGGGCCAGATGGTTAATTGTGTGGTTAAACTATACTTTATGGTCTCAACATGACAAACACTTAATACCAAACTGTGGATCACTGATCTGAGGTAGAACATTCAAAACTATTATGATAAACTTTTTTCTAAAAATATGATTAGTAAATCTCTTTCTCTAGTAAAGTGAATTATCGTTTTATCACCCAGCCCTATGAATGATATATAATATAAATATGTGTCTTCATGAATGTCTATTGCTACAGGTATGTACAGTCTATGTACGGGCTATGACTAAGGCAGTATGGTATGAATACAGTATGTAGACTAGTGCATTATTTAGTGATAAACATACACCAAACAAAATATAGATAGTAAATACTCAATTTATAAAGAATACATTTAAGTTACTTATCTTAAAAAAACTTGACGTGGATATGCCTTGTTCAAACCCATGTTTAGAAGCATTGTCACAAAGTAGAAAACCTTTGTTTTATCCAAAATATTTTCAATGTTCTATTGCAAAAAGAACATTGAAAATATGTGGGTGTACCCCATACAGCGTGTATCAGCGGAGGAGAGCAAGGATAGACTGGCCACTACCTGCTGAATCAAACCTGAGGGCCAATAACCCACACCACTGTAATTACTAGTAGCAGTGGCACTGGGGGTGTGGGTCACATCCTGTATAGCTTTGTTAACATATAGTCAGTGAACATCAGGGAACTGTACTAATAGGTCACTTTGTGGTATACATTGAGGTATCTTCATAGATGGTTTTCAAGAGATTACCAAAGCAGACAGGAGAAACTCTGTAAGCCATGGAGGGACTCAGACTCAGTTAAGGAAAGTTATGGAAAAGTGGGATTTTTCATTGGGGTCACAGCTGGAACTCTGGTTCTCGGAGCTGCATCCAAATCACTTCTACGTCACTCATTCTCTTCTTTCTTTCGCACTCACTGCTTATCTCTTGACTTTCAGTCCCTCACTTTATCTGTACCTTTAATGCCCATTCCACTGCAAAGAAACACCACCTCCCCCTCACTCACCGGTACTCTGTCAGGGTATTTGTTGCGTATTTTGGCTGACTCCACACATCGGTGCTCTGGGGGAGAGACAGGAAACAAACAGGAAGTCAGAGATTAAAGGGATAAGTGAAGCCTCTTGGGAACCTCCTCTCATGCCTCACTGCCAAATACAGCCAACCTTGTCCGATATAGTGTTCAGCATCAAAGCTGGCAGTGGACAAGTCAAAGTGCGAGGATTTTAGTTCAATTTTTGTCCTCAACGAATAGTCATTACTGTTAAGTTTAAGTAATGAATCACATCAATTGTCTTTATTAAGTGATACTAAACATTTAAGTACTTATCATTATCACAGACCAAGTCATAATGGGTCTATTTCCAGTATGCTTTGTGGGCAGGACCAGATGCGGCAGGCAGACACTGAACAGAAGCCAGAGGGGGGAGGGGAAGGTGATGGGTGATAATGATGTTGCGGATCCATTTAAGTTCAACATGTCGCATGCATTCATTAGCCCAGATAAGAGGCCTACTTTTGGAAACATCTCTAATAATCCCGCAGCAGCCTTTCTTTAAAAAGAACACTTGAGATTATCTGAAGAGAATATGAACACAGAAGCTGAGAGGAGCTGAGTGGCTGAAATTGCACTCATAGAGCTGCAAAACAACCTGCCCCAGCTATCTGGGCATGGAAACAACTTTACACCATCTTTTAAATAAATACTCCTCCAGAGAGCTTAAAATGTTCACATTAGAGGAACAAGATACAAGTTCAAGAACAAATACTAATGAAACACTCGGCATCTATGCAAAACACACTGATTAGTTTTTCAAATCAAATTTCCTGCTGCTGTTTTTATTGTTTTGCATGAAATTATCACTTCCCTTTGCCAGCAAAATAAACCCTGGAAGGCAGTAGCCTACCAAGCACTGTGAAGCAATACAAAAAGTTTAGGTAGGCCTCCTACTGACAGAAAGTGCTTCTTGGTGGTGTTTTTGTGCAGAATTAACTACCACGCTTAACGAATTTCTGACACGTCTGAAGGCATTTTCTACCAATGGTTTTCTACCAAGAATTTAATATAAGCAAGGCAACATTAAATTGTCAGATACTTAAATGGAATTTGGCGATGAAATGTCTCCATGCAAAACAGACACGTGCCAGGGAGAAACCAGCTGACTAATTTGATGGATCAGCAATGTAGAAGATGAACCCGGTTTTGGCCATTTGACATGTAGGAAGAACACGTTAGCATTTGTTGCTAGTCCTGCAAGGTTAGCCATGATGGATTGATGTAATTGTAATTTACAGGGCGCCGTGGCAAGCAAGCATGCACCTGTGTGGGATGATATGGCAAAATCGACGCGGAGACAGCTAAACAGAAAGGAGGGTGCATGACACTATTAACATCTCTGGTTTCATAACAATCCAAATCCCTTTACCGAGGGAATGGTCCTCTTTAAACATCCATTTCATCTTTGCTGGATCCCCGCTCTGTGGCGTGATGGTAGCGCTGAAAGGTGGGCTTCGAAATCAGCGGATAATGTCAGCGTACTGTCCAAAAGTCCAGGCAAAAGCGATCAAAACAAAACGTCAACAATGTCTCTCTGCCCGAAGCTCCCAACTGTCCTTCTGGATGTGAGGTGACGTCACTGTCTGACAGAAAGGTGGTGGTGGTGATGCTACCTTCAGGTGCTGTCGGACAGAATCAGTCCGTCCACGAATTCAGTCCTTTAAAAAACAATGCAGACTAGTACATGCAGGGGATTGCTAAGGCATTTATTTTGGATACAGAATGAAATCATTTATAGAATTATATAGCAAAACTGTTTTAGTAATATTATAATCAATTTTACTGCGCACATTAAAAGTTATTTCATTGCAATGTGCATTTAACAACAATTCCAGGCAAAAGCAAAGATTGTACCACATGTAGGAACTGAAAGGAGTGTCTGAAGGGAACATGCAGGCCTGCCCACAGAAATGACTGGGCCCCTGAAAAGGTCCAGCAAATGGGCCCTCTGCAAATCTGCTTTACTCATGTCAATGCATGCTGTGCTCTCTCTCTCTCTCTCTCTCTCTTCTACATAAACACATAGATGGCCTGCGCATGTGGTGTACTTCTGATGTTCTGACTTGCATGCAACAACATGTTTTCATTATGAAACAGGCTATATTTTACTAAAACAACATTACATTTATTTTAATAAGTAATGGTGAGTTTTTTGGTTCAAAATAAAATTTGGTTATCTTTGCTCATATTTACAATGAACATCACTAGTGCTGGACTACATGGGCCCCCTAGCAGCTGGGCCCCAGAATGCTTTCCCCTTTTCCCCCCTTGTGGGCGGCCCTGGGAACATGTAAATGTAAATGTTGCGGTTGAAACATTTGCGTCAGTTATTTCCTAACTCTTAAAATTTACAATACTGAATCAGAAAAGGCCCTGGAAAAGGACGTCTTCTGCCACAATAACAACAGTAAACATAGGAAGTCATACACTAGGTTTTTCGCCAGTTTCTAAGGATGCTGAATTTCTTTACCAGTGTCGTTGCAAATTAACACTACATATACAAAACATACAGTTAGTTAATAAATATGAATACTGAAATACTGATATCTACATTTAATCATCCCTTTTTCAGTCAAAAATAATGTTTTTTAAAATGAATTGGTAATGGGTTTTTTTCATTGCTGAAAAGAGGAAATATCAGAAATGCTCTCTCTCTCTGTCTCAGCTGCCTGGAGGGACTGATTAGCTCTGGTATCAAACACAGACAGGCAAATGAGAAACAAAGTAGACAAATGTGCTTGTAACAAATCACATGGGTAGACACAAAGAGGTTGTGTTGTCACTTACACACTTTGTAAGGTATTTCCATTGGACAAGAGAGCGCAAAGTGCAAAGGTACTGCTATTGTAGACCCATGTCACAGCCTGTTATTTTGGCTGAACCCAGGCCATGTGTAACAGCACATTCTGTGGGAGGTGTTTCAGGCCCCCCTGAGTCACTTGGAATGGGTGGTACTCTGCGTTTTCCTCCAGGAACCAGGCCTGGTACGTGTCATTCTGACATTTGGGAAGCGTTACTACACTATTTGAAAGGTATTCCACATGGCAGATTTCCTGCTATTCTGATATTTGGCAAGAGTGACACACAGCCCCAGAGACCAACATATTACTCCCAAATCATTAACAACAGGGGGATATGACCCCTGTCCACTTGTCATACACTAGTTCCAATAGGAAGATATTTGAAGTGGACAAACTTTGTTCACATCACATACACAACAGTATACTATTAAATTAACATTATACTTTTTATTTAATGTTATATTTAAATTAAATAATATTATACTAATATTTACTCCTCAATGCTGTGGATAGTGCCTCTGCAGTGGAGAAATGCAGATTTAGATATAAAACAGAACAAGGGGAACAAGTTGCTCTTAGGAGGAGTTCGGCTGGAAGGGGCACATAGTGGCACAATGGCACATGGCATCCTGACTCTGGCTATTTTACTAAAGTTATTGTTATAAATATTGCTCATTAATCTTGTTTATATAAAGTGTGGTGAGGGTTGGGTGAATCACCTGTCCGTCCCGCAAATCACTGCTGTCTGATTGTAGACTAGGAGCCAGAGCTTTCAGCTATCAAGCTCCTCTCCTGTGGAACCAGGTTCCAGTTTGGGTTCAGGAGGCAGACACCATCTCCACATTTAAGAGTAGGCTTAAGACTTTCCTCTTTGATTAAGCTTATAGTTAGGGCTGGCTCAGGTGAGTCCTGAACCATCCCTTAGTTATGCTGCTATAGGCCTAGACTGCCTGGGGATTTCCCATGATGCACTGAGCTCCTCTCTCCTCTTCTTTCTCTCCCTTTGTATGCAACCTCATTAATGCATGTTACTAACTCGACTTCTCCCCTTTCCGGTAGTTTTGTGCTTTCTCATCCCTCTCCTCTCTCTTCCCATCACTTCCTGCAGGTGTTTCTGGCTCTGGAGCTGTGGAGTCTGGATCTGTGGTTGCGAGTAACCTGCTGCCCCCGTGTTCCTGCGTTCCCATTATAGATAAAACATATAATGGAAAATAAGACAAAAAGGCTCTCGGGTATTCTGTGTTGCTTTCAGATCTGTTTCTCCTGTAGATCATCTTTTCTCAATATCATCCCTGCTGAGTCAGCACACATGCAGGTAGGGCTGAACGATTAATTGTTTTCAAATCGAAATTGAAATTTGAAAAGAACGCGATTAGCCCATCGTGAAGACGGCGATTAAAATGTGGGTTAATTATACAGTCACGCAGTTACATATTCATTCTGTTGTCATCCTTGTGCGACAGACCTGGTCGCCAGGTTCCTGCTCAACACCCTCTGCTACAATTATTGTTACTAGTCCTATTGCTATTATTGTAATTAAAATCATTAACATTACGATTATTATCATTAACACTACTATACATATCTGTGCCATTTTTCATTTAGTCTATAGCAACATCACCTTTACTGTCTGTACCTCTGTGTGTGTATGTGTAGGCTGCCTCCCTCCCCCTCTCTCTCCTTCCATCTCTCTCTCTCTCTCTCTCTCTCTCACCCCCAAATGGTCGAGGCAGATGGCCGCCCACCCTGAGCCATGGTTCTGCTCGAGGTTTCTGCCTCTTAAAAGGAAGTTTTCCTTGCCTCTGTCGCCTAGTGCTGCTCTTGGTGGGAACTGTTGGGTTCTGTAAATATCATAACAGAGTATGGTCTAGACCTGCTCTTTTATGAAAAGTGCTCTGAGATAACTGTTGTTGTGATTTGGCGCTATATAAAAAAACTGAATTGAATTGATCATTTTCCAATGTTCCTCTACCTCTCCTGATGGCTTACAGATGCATTTCAGCCGTTTCAGATAGTTTAATGTCTATTTATAATACCTGACTGTCATCCAGAATTCATAGAACTGCAATTACAGTCTCGTTTTAACATCTATAAAAGGATGTGGGGATTAGTCGACCAGTCGATTAAACGTTGCTACACATTCTTAGTCAGCACCAGAAATACTAGTCAGTTAAAGTTAAAGAGAAGCTTTTAACTTGTTAGAAAACGGTCTCAATTTAATATTGATGCCTCCATATGACCTACATAAGCAAATGGTCAACGAGAAAATTGTTTCTATATAATTATTCTAAATGCCTGTCACCAGGTTTGATTTCCTGCTAAAATCAGACAAGCAGAACAGAATATACTATATATATATATAAAATATATATTTTTTATATATATTTCTATATTTCCATTTTCCCAGTCAAAGTTTCACAGTGAGTAGTACATCAGCCAATTAAAAGGAAGTAGAAGAATATTTTTGTTATATTTTAGACAAAAATTCAGGTGCCAGCTGACAATTCAAATAATAATCTAAATAATGCACTAAGGCTTTTGGGCATTCTGTATTGCTTTTATATATGTTTCTCCTGTAAATCAACATTCTCATGCAACATTACTCTCTGTATTGAGACCAGTCATCAGTTTGAGAGTGATAGCAGGTTCTAATCTGTGATTTCAGTTTTATTATTGGGGCTACCATTGTTCCCTGCGACCCTGTACACAGGATAAACAGTTGACGATGGATGGATGGATGGATGGGCTACCATTGTTGTATATAGATTGTGCCTTTAGGTTTATATATATTTTTATAATGCTAGTTGTTTCAACATATTGGGCACACTTGTTGGAAATCAATTGTAAATTGTAATTCTGCAAATAAAGTGTGATTCAAGGAATGTCTTATTTGTTTGGATGAAATGCTGCATAGTAATTATATATTTGTATAGGTGTGACAATGGTAATATTAAAGGGGGGTGGGGGACTGCTGAGGGTGCATATGTAGGGACCCCAGATGTTTGTGCGCCACTGCTTCCACATAGTGTTAACAAAGCAAAATGGCTGTAAAGCCATCATTGCTGTTAATTACATATAAATAAAATCATATATTTACAGTCATACAATCAATTCAGCTTATTAAGGACTAACACAGTTCGATTGGGTCTGGATTCACTTGTTGAGGAATCCAAATACGCCGCAAAAGTAGCTAATTTACGGTTCACATTGTTCCCACGACTGGACCAACATTGCTTGAATGCAGCATGATTGCTACTACTGGCAGCCATGGTAACCGTGAGACGCTAAGCTAAGCTAAACATGGCGCGGTGCGTGGTTCTACATAAGCTAGGGTGCTAACGTAAATAGCTTATTAATGCGCCTTGAAAGACGACTGCATTTCGAAGGCTGTTGGATGGATATTACTTAACGACGGTTAATAGCTGTGTTTGTTGTCTGTGATAGTTTCACTCGCGTTAGTCCTCCGGGCTTATCCACTCAGTTAGCAGCTAACGTTATGTTAGCTTGAGCATTAACAGGCTAGCCGGCTGACTTGATACACAACACTGGCGGTTACGAACACTATTTATTGCGTTACCTATGGCTTTCTATGAAGTGTATTCTCATCCGGCTTTGATTCGGTACAAAACGAGTGTTTGCACAAAAGCCACTCTGTTTCTGGTTGTTGTTCTCTGCCTCACCTACATCCCACCTCTGCTGGTTGCTTACAGGAGCCAAGGTACACAGCTGTGATGTCAAACGCTCAACTATTATGGTCACTGCTTCTGTCGTGATTGCTAAATGTTGAGTTTAAATACACCGATATTTCAACGCTTTTGTTAAACAAGTAGAAATGCATGCTCGATGTTTAAAGCCATGTTTTCTATTTTCACATTTAGGTTTCTGGATCAAAAGAAGCACTTATGAGGAACAACCGGTTGTGAGGTTCCAGTACCAGACTCTGCTGGTGGCAGCAACCAGTACTCAGGGAGACTATGTGGCCTGGAGCACCTTTCCCCATCTTAACAACATGCTTGGGGCCAACCTCCGGATCCCTGCTGTTTCTGTAAGAGATTACCACAGTTCCCTCAAATGTATACCATTGTCCCCTGTGGCTTGTGGGGGCCTTGTGGGTTTGCCTGCATTTAATTCATAATCACATTAGAGTTTTAACGATGTCAAAAAAATGCAATGGCTGTGGGTGAATACACTCTACAGGTGAGAAGAAGAAGACCAGAACCAGGACGGGAAGTTGGATCTTCTGAATTTTCAACTGCAGCTACCTCTAAACCTGAGGAACAGGTGTACAGTGTCCAACTGCTGCTCACCTTCAGCTACCAGCTCTTTGTATGTATGCCACTGCAGTACCTAACCTAGTCTGTGCACACTCACAGTATATACATGACATACAGATGCTTCATAGATCTATGCCACTAGTAAGATGGTAGTACTTTTCCTGAGTAATTACCTGAAAAATTACAGTCAGTGTCACCGTGTGTTGGATCTGATCATTACTACATTAGAGCTGCCAACTTTTCAATACAGTTTGGAATGAGATTCGGTATTGCTGAGGTTGGTGTATTTTATGAGTAGGCCAGACATCACTCTTCAATCCTCAGGAATTTAGTTTTAAAAGTTCAGCTGCCAAACTCACAATTTTAAAGCACGTATAGATGAAAAGCCAAGTCAATAATCACGGTCACTGATGAATATTGTGGTTAATCAGCATACTTCCTCCAACCTCCACCATAAACACCATAACCTAAATCGGGAGACCAAACCTAACCAGGTGTCTGGGAATCATGTTTTGAGTTAATTAGCTGATTAGAGTGTGGCACCAGGTGTCTTCAATATTGAACCTTTTCACAATATTCTAATTTTCTGAGATACTGATTTTGGGATTTTCATTAGTTGTCAGTTAGAATCATCAAAATTAAAAGGAATGAACACTTGAAATATCAGTCTGTGTGGAATGAATGTATACATTATCAAGTTTCTCTTTTTGAATGGAATTACTGAAATAAATCAACTTTTTGATGATATTCTAATTATATGCCAGCACCTGTATTATCCTCATATATTTTACTGGAGTGAGACCAGACGAGATTTTAACACTTTTTTTTTTAAAGTTCAATACTAAGTTATGAAAATTATGAAAATTTTGAGAAATTTGAAACACTTAATTTCCTGCGTTCTGGTGATTTTTTTTTGCACCAATATCTGCCTTTTCTCTATCAATTTATGGTGGAAATGTTTTTATTTATGTAGAGGGAAATACAAAATTCAGGTGCTCCTCTGTTTCAGCAGGTTTTCTGCTCATGTACAAAACTTTCTGCACATTCATAATCTCTCTTACACATCTGTGTTCTCTGACCTGTCCAGAAATAATTCTTAATATTATGAGACTAATGTCATCATTTAAGCAGAATTCATAATTCTTTTGAAGTCAGCCAACCCTATACTCTGCTGTGCATTACATTATTGCTCTGCTGATATGGTAATAGGCCCTTCAGACCATATGACAGACACAGAACCCCATTTGGGACTTTACTGGATGAGACAAGGAGGTGGAAAGCTAAATTAACTGAAAACTAGGGCTGTCCCTACTAAGGATTTACATAGTCGACTCAGAATTGTCAAGTCCTGCCTATAGTCGAATCATGTGAATTTTTGTGCATGGTGATTGCTATTCATTCAACTTAAACTGTAAATTTCCAGCTAAACTGAGGCTTTTTGAAGGCCCTTTCTCTTTCTCTCTCTCGCTTGTCATTCACCGGTCTTGTGCAGAGTTTTGCTTGCATGCCATGCTGTTCCTAGCGTGTCTATTTCAAGAAACGATATTATATTCTTTTTGTGATTCTTCGATGGTGATAGATTATCTGAAAGTCCCGCGAGGTGCGGACAACTCCACACTGGCACAACACCAGTGAAGCTGGGGCTCGGTCTCTTCAGCAAGGTTCTTCTTCTGCCGCTAGGCTACACCATAGACTGTATAAACGCTACGCCTACACATGCGCACTGACCCAGGGTTGGATTTATTCTACCACTTTAAAAACATTTAGTGAAAGTTTTTTCCTTTTACATGTTTATTTACAGCATTAAACTTTGAAATGTATATTGTAATAGGCTGTATATTAACGTATTGGGAGGAAACTGGTAGTTCTAAAACGTTGAGCAGCCCCATATCGCTAATATGGCATGATCCTTGTTTTGCTGTGAAGCTTCGACTGTGACATTGACAGTCGAATCAGGCTCCGCCCATCGCAGCATCGAATCTTCGACTATTTGGGGTCAGCTCTATGAAACACATGTGATCAGGCCGCAATCTCACCACAAATCCACACAAATATTAACTTAAACGCCTCCAATAAAGTGCAGCTCACAGTCCCAAACAGAACAAGTTTGCGCTCAGGTTTTTACGTATATATAGAAAAACTCTGGGTCCCTTATCTCGGTGTATGCGGGTGTCACTTCAGCTGGGTGAAGATGACTTGCAAAGCGAGTTGACGTTATCAGTTACTCATTTGTTTTTCAGTGTGTGAGAAAATTGATGTGACAGTGTGTGAAAAGTGTCCATTGTGTGAATCTCGCCAGACAGGTTTTCCCCTAATAGAAATATTGTTTTAATCTCGCAAGATCGTGCACAATATCACATATTCATAAGTATAGTGTGCTGTTTTGCCCCTGGAGCAAGTACCATTATCTCTTTCAGTCTACCTGCTACAAGAATAATTACCGCATGTGTATGGTCATATTATCAGTCAGTTTGGTTAGATGGCTTTAGAATATAGTCAACTGATACTGTTGCTATTACACTGAATGAGCCACACATCCTTTCCTGTGTGCATTTCTTTGTGTTTTTCCAGCGGATGTCCACAGTAGTGATGCAGAGCCTGGCCTATGTGCAGCACTCTTCTTCTGTCCCCGGAGCTAAGCTGTTCATCAGCGGAGACCTGAGGCTGCAGCAGAAGACACCCCTGCCTCACCGAGGACTGTTCAACATTTACAATGTGAGAGGACACAGACTCACTGTCTTTCTCCTATCCACCAGTTATCTCACTCTTGGTTTTGCACCAATACGAATTCAAGTAGAGCAGTCTAGAACGACATGGGAAAATATTTTGACACACCCTGAAACTCTATAGTTCACATGGTCCAAGGCTGCAGCAGATCCTGGCAGAGCACTCTGCAGGAAGGTGAAGCTGGGGTGGTTGTCGAGCATGCAAAACAATCACAAAGAAAATGAGCGAAAAGGCAAATGTATGAATGGGACAAGGTGCAGTAGAGAGCCAGGAACTCATATGATAGGATTGATGAGATGAGGTAGGATCAGGAGATACATGTAAGAGAAGCGAGAAAAAACTTGGCCTAGAGTGAACGGTGCAAATATAGTCATCGCACCAGTATTCTCATAAACATTTCATTAACTTCCAACGCATAAAGGCCGAATATAGTAGGCCACACTTAACACACAAAATAAATGAACATCCCTTCTCTTACATAACCTTAAATGCATGCAGAAATAAAAATAATCTGTTTCAAATGCATCACTCCAAATGCAGAATTCAATGAATTCATGTCATCCCTCATTCTATTTTCCTCATCGCTTTCTGTCTTCAAAAGGAGAGAAAGGCTTCCCCTGCTCCTATAGTCACAAAATGAAGGTGCTTGTCTTTTAACTGTTGATGTCACATTAGCTAATTGTGCCTTCTTTGCTGATCAAAACAATTCATCATCAGGGGATACATATAAAATATGTTATCTCAAAAAACAAGTTTTAAAATGCATTAATGAATATTATAAACTCAAATAATATAGATTTAAAAAATGAAAACTCTTGACCCTCTTCTTATATACTATATATATGTGCGCGAGATCAACACATCTGACATCAGGAAGACCTTGTTTATATCTCTAAAGGGTGGAGTTTCCTGCAAGAGCGGACTTTCACCTCCACTTTACTAGACATCAACCTCTAATCTGAAAAACGATCACGTACAACCATAGGTTGTATATCAACAAAACATCTTTCTTACTTTAACTTAAAACACAGGCCATCAGAGTGAAACCACAGGCGAATCATGTTACTTTATGGCTTGTCATGTCATGTCATGTGACAAATGGGGGCTCGTCGGATGGATCTGTTTCTTTTGGCCTTTGTTGTGTTTTTGGTAACTTGGAGTAGTGCAATTTGTCCACCTTTTTCTCTCTTCTCAGGGCCTTAGCAGGTGGACTTGGTAAGGTATGAAGGAAAGCTGTGCATTGGTAGGTGGAGTTTGTGATTAGTGATTGAAATGTGTAATTTGTCTCTGGTGTGTTGGTACCACATGTCCAGAGTAGAGTAGAATAGTAAATTGCATTAAGTGCTACAGGGAGACACTTTTGGAAGGGTATTATCTGCTTCCTTTGTTTGTTTGGTTTCTTGTCCTTGCTAATATGCGTGTGTTTTTAAACAAGAATTGAAACCCATACGCGAGCTATGAATGTTGCTACTCCAAAATGATCAAAGTAAGGATAATGCAGTATGTGGGCTAACTTGACATGCTCAGTTTGAATTACCATAAAACTTCAATTAATAGCAGAGTCCCAAATAGCCACCTGCCCCTTTTACTGGCCTGGTATGGGAACACATTTTGACAAACACAGGCCTAGATGTCAGTGGACATGCAACGGAAACAACGAGCCCCAAAGTTTGATTCATACAGACTTACCGGTGTGACCAACATGGTACAAGAGATGAGGGAAAAAAAGTGCCGACTTCCGTTACCTTTTGAAGAGCTCATTAAGTCAGACTGTGTCCATTCCTTGATTATTAATATTCCTTTTGTCTGTAAGGGTCCACCGATAAAAAGAATCAAAACAGCTTTTCATAAAAATTAATCCAAGTTGTGATTGCTCTCGGTCTGCTAACTTCTGCCAAACTTCTCTGTGTTGTTATTTTTGTTACGTTGCTGCCTTCAAAATAAAAGTGCATAAGCCGTCTGTCGGAGCTAGATCAAACGAATGATGTGTATTTGATATAATATTTTTTATACAAGTATATTCATACTGTTTTGAAATGGATAAATTCAGCAATATCGTTAATTCATTTCACTTCAGTCACAGGCAAGTATCAAGCTGGATAATCTCCAGTAAATATAATGGAATATATACATACAATAATTAGGATATTCAAATATTTGTGGCAACCATTTGGATTATTTGGTTAGGAAAGGGCAATTATTTACAATTAACTTGTTCACCACAGCCCCATTCTCACTTCCCTATCAGCCCTGCAGTTACATGGCCTACTGTGGCCACTCCTCACATGCAACTAATTACCTCATCAGCCACTCAGCACATACACCCAGTCACTTCTCTGTCACAATATTAGTTCATCCTGTTTGCTATCTGCTTGTTTGCCATCCTGTTTGCCATCCTGTTTGTCCTCTGCCTTTCAACCGTGGTCCTTGTTGCTTGCTGGATTTTTGCATCATCATTACCAGGGGCCTGTACCACAAAGCCGGATTTGAGCTTATCCAGATAACTTCAGGATTAACCCTGGGTTTTCAGTACCAGTACTGTGGTCACTTCTTACTGGGGTAGATCACCATGGTAACCTATACTGAACAGCTAACCTGCTCCGGATCAGGTTATGTTATAGATCAACTCTATAAAAACGCCGCCTACTGAGCAATCCGCTCTCTTGGGAAATCACTATCTGTAGCAGATCCTGCAGACTGTTTTATAGGCTGCTTATGTTTGCTGTGGTGATGCGGAGAAACTTTAGCATAGCGATATCATCCTACAGAGACTGATTGAAAGCCTTGTAAGCTACTACTTATTATAGGATTTTACAGTAAGCCTACTTACTGCTTTGAAATGTGTTTTATATTTTTTATTTGCTCCCAAGTCCATTTCACAAAGCCTGTTGCAGCCATTTAATTAAATGAGTTTCATTTTACTTATGTGAGGCTGAATGAATCAATCAAAACTTTATTACATACTCAAGGTCCAAATCTCACCCACAATAATACATAAAAACATATCCACAAACGCACATGCATTCACATATACCTACATATAAAAAAATACCATAGTAAATCATGGTTAGAAAAATGAAAAGTATAAAATTTATTTCAAAAGAAAATCGTTGTTCTACCAGGAGACAATTATACCAGTGTTTCTATATACGTATTGGTATCGTGTAGTACTTAGCCTTATGTTAGTTAAGCCCATTATTATTTCATTTTGTGACCCATTAAACCAGCACATGAATCTAAACATTAGGTTTCTTAAAAGAGCATGAAAGGTCCTTACTCTTGCAGCCACAAACTTCTCACTTGCACTACACCATCTTGGTCGTGTGAGTAATATTGTCATTGCGTAGTTATATGCTACTTTGAATTTCAATAAACTTGCCTTTCTATAATTTGACCACAAGCGCGCAGTATAGAAAGGTGTGCAATATGCTTTAAACAGAGATATCTTTACACCAACCGTACATGCAACAGCCAACATTAAGTCTGGCAATACACCCTGTATCATAAAAACAGTAAAACAAATGGCGAGCAAAGGAGCTAGTCTTATACTGGCATTTTTAAGATGTTCAGCAGAAATGCAATCCAACTAAAGTGCTGTCGCCATAACTGCTGCAATTTTGTCTGGTCCGGAGATTCCTTCAACAGTACATGGTAGAAATGTCTTGCAGTTGTTAAGAACTCTCACTTCTTTCCAAAAATCATTAACATTGTTACCTATGAGCTTCCTTGCCATGGAAGCCCTCATGGCCTGCTCATTTTTATATATAAAGCGAATGGCATAATTATATTTTGCATTAGTGAGCTTCTTATGCTCAAACACAGGACCTTGTCGAGGTCTACCAGCAATAGCCCATGATTTAGTGGCCTCTTGTGCCTCCGTATGATATCCAGCCACATACTCCCTCCAGCCAGGCTTGTTATTATGGTTCTTTTATGTTTATAATAGGGCTTACTGCATTCATATAGATCATGAACTATGTCAGCATACATGGAGCATATATCTCTCCTATGCTTCTCATCCACAGTTAATGTCCCTACACAGCATCTAGAGGTAGTTGGATATTACCTAATGACTTATCTGTATGTGCATAATCGGCAGAAATGTCTTCCTTTTTGAGTGTTGACCAGTCTAATACTTCTGTGTTGACACTGTTTCCACATCTGGATAGCACAGGTATTTGTTCAGCATTTCTCACCATAGCAAGAGGTATATGCTCACATGTTGTTACCCCATACAAAATGTACATACACCCCAGGGAGGCATGTGCATCAGCTGTACTGATACAGTGGTCCAGCCATGATGTAGTGTGCCAGGCCTCGCTAATGTAAGTACAACTGTTTGTGGGCAACAATACTCTGCTTGACAATATGTGATTATCTTCACAGAATTGAATTATGTTTGGCAAATCGTGACTTCTTATCCGAGATATCCGCATTCATATCTCCAATGACATAAACGCAAGAGGTGTTAATGTTTTGAATAAAGGAACTGATGAAGGCAAGCCTATTTAAATATTCATCCTCATTCTGACAGCATTGATATGGTGTATACACATTTAAGATAAAAAAAACACATTTATTATTGAGTCTAGCTTCTTATTCCATAGGACAGCCACGCCCGCTGATATCCTACCCCTGACTATTCCCATGCTAAGGTCAATTGTAGACTCCCCAGCCCCATAAAAGTCTTCATTGAGAGAGTTTAAACATTCCAAGTTTTATGAATATTATGAGCAGTTGGTAGTGATATTTTAAAAAGATTTAATATGAACGTAGGCTTTTTATTTTAGGTTAGTAGCTATCTTACAGACTGGTCACGTAGTGCCCCACCTCTTGCGTTGTGAGCGCAGGTTATGTACGGGAGTTTTCAGTAGCCTAATTGTTGAGATGAACAATTGCTTTATGAAGTTAATTTAGAACAATGTGTGGGACACTTTTGAGTGCGTCAAATAAATCTCATTTTTGAAGTAACAAAAAGTTCTTAAAAGGTGAGGTGGAGCGACCACAGCTGAGCTGAAAGAATAAGGCTGATGTTTACGTAGACGCCATAAGAACACATCAAATCAACACATTTTTATAGGCTACGCCTGTTCATTCAGGCATTCACACTATCGGCGGTTTTCTCTCTCCAGCTGTGTTACTTAGACTATGTCGTATTTGTCTTAATATAACAGTTTGCTCTTGGTTTGTAAAATATGCCACTCTGCTGACAGTGCATTTGTTTATGTCTGCGATTGATCATGCCAGCAGCCTGTGTACCTGCATGTAGGCCTGTCACAATAACTACTTTTGTTGGGCGATATACTGTCCCAGAAATAATTGCGATAGACAATATTAATGTCATTTGAAGACCATTTAATGACACTATGTAGGCTATGTAGTTAATGGTTACTTTTTGTCTGTTTTAATTGTGTTAACTGTTGAATATGATGGGGAGTCTTCACAGGGTGTTAAATTGGCTAGATTCTATGTGCCGTTTCTGTGTCTGACTTTCTGCCTGGTTCATCTGCTCTGTTCTGCTTGACGGGGCTTTTGTCTAAAATAGATTTGCTGTGTATGCTCTCGGCGGAGCAGAGCCACTTCTGGGATGCTTCTGAAACACACTGCGTTGCGTCTGGTGGAATCACAAGCATTGTCTACAATTCCGTGGCTGTGGAATCAGTGACCTGGAGGGGAGAGAGGTTCCTGGTCACCCCTGCTAGCTCCCAGCACGCTAGCCCTAAACTTGACTCTGTGTCTCCTGCTAGCTAGCATCTAACTACCTGATTCCCCAGCCTGCTTGTGCATCGGTGACTAGCTACCTGCCTGCCTGTCAGCCAACCCCCTGACACTGCTGAGCTGCTGCAGATCCCTGTCACCATTGCACTACTGCAGCACCCTGACACTGCAATGCTGCAGAGACCTCCTGCTTCAGTCACAGAGCTGCAAATGATTTTAACACCTGTGCTACAGCACATCCCTCACTCTGCTGAGTAGCTGCAACAACTTGCTGAGTCTGCTGAGTTGCAACAACATTCTGCCTCTATAACTGAACTGCAGCAGCCACTTCTGGTTCTTCTGGATGGGCTCCAGCCCTGCTGCCCTGTCACTGGCCTTCAGTCCAGCTGCCCTGATGTCAGCCTTTGGTATCGTACTCAAACCTTTAGACTCGTGTCTTGGTCTCCAGTTTGTTGCCGGCCTTTTTTTTTCTGGGGGTGTCCCCAGTGTCAGACTGAAAAGCCCTGCATTATAGTGTAAAATGAATGGACAATATTAAAATGACCTGTCACTAATCTGGTATTTGATCTGTCTGTCTTTTTTCTCTGTTGATGCCTAGGTGTCAGTGATCGATGGCTCCAGCCCCTTTGCAAGTGCGTATGACCTTGACAACATAATTGGAAGCTACCAGGATAGAAACTGTAAGTTGACAAAAGGCTCTTATTTTGGCTGCTTGATTTTATGACTGCTTAATATGCTGTGTGACTCAAAGCAGAATCAACTCAAGCTGAATCACCACCTTTGATCGGGAATTAAACCCACCGCTTATTACATCCATGGCATTACATTCACATTTTGTAAAATGTGTCAACTGTCAGTCTTTCTGTCAATTTTCTTTTTGCCCCTTTCTTTTTTCTGCCATAGTGACCACAGTACTGTCCTGTCCCATGCCAGTCTGGACTGTGGGACGAGCTGCTGGTTCTCCCTTTCAGCTAAATGCAAAAATCCGGTACCCTTTGGAGGTCATAAGATATCCTTTAATAAATGCAGGAAAGGGTTTTGTGTTTCTGTGTATTTTAACATAGGATTCACTCATAGGAGAGATTATTTTTATATGCCTTCAATGGAAACCTCCCCCCTTTTGCGTATATAAGTACTATATAGTAAACATTTGATAAATGGTTTATAACACACTATAATGTGGTTGCACACAGTTATAAGGACATTTAAAGTAAATAATGATAACATATTCTACATAATTACAGCTGTGTCATTCATCTGTTTATACAACAGTCTTCACTTCTGGGTGCCTGCAGGAGGAGTTAAAGACTTACATTTTCTTACTTCATTATAGTGTTATAAATAATTTATTAAATGTTTAAACTTATTAGTATTAATAATAATATTATTAATATGGGCTAAAATAAGGGGGTCAAAGTAAAGTGTTGCTAGTTCTATCGTTTTAGCATATTATTTATTCATATATACTGTATGCATTCATATATACATATATAAATTAACCTGAATTTTTGCAGGCAACAGTGTGTTCCTCCTGCTTTCACCTTATGAAATGAGTGTGGGCTAGGATCAGCAGTGAGACAGCAAGTTTAACTACAAAAAGGGTCACGCTGAAAACCACACATGAAAACTGGGCTGGGAATCTGACATATCTGCCAGACCAAATGAAACATGACTTCAGCAGATTCATCTGATTCCCAGCCTCCCTCCCATTCAGAAACATTCCCACTTGAAGTGGATCAAGTCGGGCCAGTCACTAGACCTGACCCCACAGGGCGTCACAATCTGATATGGTGGCATTTGGTTTGACTGAAAAAAGTGTCACCGTTTCAGATTTGACTGAAAAGTCACATGTTTCGTTACTCTGGTTCGTTGTAGGTCCTCCTCTTACATCAAACTGTCAAACTAGGTGCTGATAAGATATGAATCAGGATTATGTTACTGCATTGCCCATCTCAAATGTTTTCAAAAACACATTTTACTGTACTATCTGCCTGCAATTTGAGAACGCTTATGACAAGGCTGCTATTTTTTCTCCTACTTGAAAACAGACAAGCACTGCCCCAACTTGCATGTGTCGATTGGTTATAGATCTATCCAACCAGGATGCATTTTCGTCTGCTCCCACTGATAACTTCCATTTCAAATTTTAAACGAAATGAGAGGATCCAGACTAATACGAATATGCAAACAAGTCTGGCGACACCAGGCTAGGCTGAAAAACTAAACGGTTTTTAAAAATGTGTTGCGTCAGCAATGTTAAATGGTAGTTGTATCTTGGGTTAAAGCAGGTGAAGAAATGAAGTGAACTGCATCCAAATACAGCGGCCCAGTACAGAAGATTTGGCCAGGTTTCTTCATAATTTCTGCCTTAACCATTTGCCTCCACCTATCGTCCTGGCTTCTGGGAAACCATCAAATTTGCCTGGGTTCAATACATCAGTGTCCTCCTTGTCTTCCTCTGGATCTTTGAACGCATACAGAGATTTGTTTTTCAGAACCAGGTTCTAACTACCGTACCCATACCAGTGGGAAAATCTCATCTTTCATGATGCAGTAGAAGTGCCTTGACCTCCAGGTATACAAAAACCACCAGGTTGCTTTTTTCAGAGACAATATGTGTCTCACAGTGACTCAACAACACTGAAATGTAATACCAAATCAATGGTTGTTTTAGGGAATAGGCATTTGGTCAGTTTTGTAATTACATTATGAGAACATAAACATTAAATTCTACCATCTGTCTCTGGAAGATATTTGCTTCCTTGGTTACCCATGCTGATAGTATAACGTTCACACAACAGTGGTGTATAGATAATGTTATCTCTAACGAACTTGTGGCTGCTTTAAAACTAAATGTAGAGAAACTTTAAATTGTACACAGAATTCATTTGAAAAATGATTAGAAGTTGCAGTGCACTGTTTCCATATGAAGCAAATGTCATGAATGAAGTTACCAAGCCACATCCATTTCATTTTGAAACTTCAACTTACTTTTATCACTTTAAGATGTCTTTCTAGTTTGTCCTCATTACATAAAAATTTGACCAATGAACCCCTTAATAATTTGCCTGTATTTTATTCACAACTGAGAGATACACAAATTAATTTATATGGTAACCCTTTCTTGTCCAGGTTTCTACGCAGGCCCTGCTCTACACTAGTTACACTAGTTCTTGCTCTTGAAAAGGCATTTCTTCTTTTACTGCTGTTTGAAGCAATCGAGATTTATAGAAAATATAAATACATTTTCTATATTTTTACTATTTGTATGTGTGACAGTTTGTGACTGTAATTAAAGAAATACTTTGTCAATGTGTTCTTCTGTTCTTTTATGGTGCATAGCTTGAGGTGATGGATAATCAACAACTTGTTCATTTTAACATTTCTTCAAGCAAAATGATTTCATTTACTTGCATCTTTTTGGGGGAAAAAATGATTTATTGGCAAGTAACAGCAGTGAACCTTTTTTGAATACTCTTATTTAATTATTATCTTAATCTTTAGGCCCTGTTAATATGCAACTTTCAGTTCCCTATTTACCCCATACTATGTCTATGTCTGACCATAAAAACGGATTAATCTCTGTTTTTATGCTTGACTGATCTATAGGATTAAAGCTATGCAGGCACTTTATAACAGCCACTTTATTGATCAGACTGTCCTATATAAAACCTGCTTTAATTTAAGGATGGCTTATGAAGAATTGTGCTGTACTTTATAGGAAGGTTGTCTGGGGTACTTCAGGGAAAGAGACAGAGTTTTTGTTTTCCTTCCTTCCTTTGTTAGTATATGCGCATGTCAACAATTAGTTTGTTGTCTGGGTGTGTGTGTCTGGTGTAGTTCTAGAGCAGTACCACTGTATTAGCTCATTTAGGCCACTCAGCCTGCCAGTTTGGGATAGGTCATGCAGTTTAGTTAGTCACACCCTGTTTGCTAAACTCTAGTATCTAAAATTCTCATCTGCCCTTAAAACTATCTATGTTTTAACAATTTTGCAGCCACCCTCATGTGGATTGATACAGTCTGCTACAGATAGAGGTTGTACTCTATGGCGTTTTTAAAACAAGGACAAGCAGAATGGACAGATGGAAATACAACCTTTGTTTGTTTTATTGTAATATCTGGCAATAATATTGTAGACTTACAGGTAATAAAAAACATACCAGAGGGCTTTTTAATTTTAGCAGAGCCTGTTTTAATTGGACATACAGTAGCCTGTATGTCAGTAGTATTGTGTTAACATCTTAGGTGAAAATTGTAAATAGAACACAAGTCTGTAGCCATATATCTATGTGACTCTGTACATTGACTTACAGTATCTCATAAAAGTGAGTACACCCCTCATATTTTTATAAATATTTGACATCTTTTCATGACTCTTTGCTACAATGTAAAGAAGTGAGTGTACAGCTTGCTGTCCGCTCAAAACAACACATCACATAGCCATTAATGTCTAAACCGCTGGCAACAAAAGTGAGTACCACTTAATGAAAATGTCCAAATTCATCCCAATTAGCCATTTTCTCTCCCCAGTGTCATGTGACTCGTTAGTGTTACTAGGTCTCAGGTGTGAATGGGGCGTCACACATACACGCTTTGGAAAAGCCGTGTGTATTGTACGCAAAACTGTGATTTTGCGTGTATAGTAGCCCCCAGGTAGGTGTATATGAGACGCATCCAGGCCGCGTGTGTATGTGACGCCCCGGGGTCACGTAGTAGCTAGCTAGCTAGCAATGTTTTTGTTTAAGGGGTAGTAGTCTACTTTATTGTCCTCGAAAGGAAATTTGTTTTGGACTGCATGGTTGCTGCATGTACATAGAAATATACAATATACAAGTATAAAAATTATAAAAAGAGGAAAGACAATTAATTTGACAGGTTCCACTCAGAACAGGCCTCGCCATGGTCAACTAAAGAAGTTGAGTGCACGTGCTCAGTGTCATATCCAGAACTTGTCTTTGGGAAATAGACATATGAGCGCTGCCAGCATTGCAGCAGAGGTTGAAGGGGTGGGGCGGTCAGCCTGTCAGTGCTCAGACCAGATGCCGCACACTGCATCAAATCGGTCTGGATGACTGTCGTCCCAGAAGGAAGCCTCTCCTAAAGATGATGCACAAGAAAGCCTGCAAACAGTTTGCTGAAGACAAGCAGGCTAAGGACATGGATTAGGAGTATAGAGACAAGTGTGTCTTGTCTACAGTCAAACGTGGTGGGAGAGTCCTGGTCTGGGGCTGCATGAGTGCTGCCGGCTCTGGGGAGCTACAGTTCATTGAGGGAACCATGAATACCAACATGTACTGTGACATACTGAAGCAGAGCAGGATCCCCTCTCTTCAGAGATTGGCCCCAAACACACCTCCAAGACGACCACTGCCTCGCTAAAGAAGCTGAGGGTGAAGGTGATGGACTGGCCCAGCATGTCTCCAGACCTAAACCCTGTTGAGCATCTGTGGGGCTCCTCAAACAGAAGGTGGAGGAGCACAAGGTCTCTAACGTCCACCAGCTCCGTGATGTCGTCATGGAGGAGTGGAAGAGGACTCCAGTGGCAACCTGTGAAGCTCTGGTGAACTCCATGCCCAAGAGGGTTAAGGCAATAATGGTGGCCACACAAAATATTGACATTTTGGGCCCAATTTGGACATTTTCACTTAGGGATGTGTTCCCTTTCGTTGCCAGCAGTTTAAACATCAATGGCTGTGTAATGTGTTATTTTGAGGGGACAGCAAATGTACACTGTTATAGAAGCTGTACACTCACTACTTTATATTGTACCAAAGTGTCATTTCTTCAAGATATAATCACATATTTACAAAAATGTGAGGGATGTATAATGTGTGTCATGTTCACCATTTTAGTTTAGTGTGTTATCATGCTAAATTTTGCTAATTAGCACTAAACACAAAGTACAGCTGGGGCTTCGCTATTGGTTTGCCATCACTAGGCTCTGCCTCAGCACTTGAGACAAAATCAAAACCCTATATAGCTCCAGTGCATGCATTGCTGATCTCCCTTGGAAAGTCAGCAACAACAACTAGGGTGGACTAGTTAGAGGGCTCCGCACATGCTCATACAACTGGAGTTACATCCAGGTAACTACTAATTCTATTTCATAGGTGTTCTGCAACTGGCTATGCAATTGGTTAAAAGCAAAGGCTGTAGGGATGAAATGTTCTCCCAGCTGGACCCAAACCAAAAACTAGTCAGAACCCTGCCAAAAGCCAGAAACATGACAGAGGTCCCGCAGCCCCACCTGAGGGCCTCAGTCAAACTGCAACAATACCAGCGTGGCTGGATGTTATCAAAAAAGACCTCTTTGTTCTTCAGACGAGGCCCCCCAAGACAGTGCACCAAGCACTGAAACAGATGCAGAACCAGCGGTCATGTCCATGAGACATGACTGCACAAAGGTTGAAATGGAAGACCAGGAGGCGGTCAGACAGGTGTCTTCCACGGAGACACTCCTGAAAAGCGCCATTGAGTATGTGCTTTTAGGCCCCTTTGTCTGAGCAAGCCGCTGCACAGACAAAGGGGCCCCTGAGCCTAACCGCTGTGGTACACTAACAACCAGTCGTATTTCCTGAAAGCAATTGAAAGCAGAAAGTGCCTGTCTAGATCATAAGGTGTGCAGGCGCTTCTCCTCCCCTTTGGTGATAGGAGGAATGAAGGCCTCAGGTTCATGACCCTAGACCTGAAAGAAAAGGTGACCTTTAGGAAAAAAGGACAGATTTGGACGCAGTTCCACCGACCCCCTGTTGCCACTGATAGACCTACAAGAGGAGGGCACAGACAAGACCACAGGTCCCCTGCCCTCACAGGTCCCCTGCCCTCTTGGTAGACGCCAGAGCTAAGAGGAGCTCCAAGAGATCCTCCTGAAGGCTGTCCAACACCTTTTGGAGGACCCATTGAGGGCCAACACAATGACCAAGGGACCTCAGCCTGTAGGACATGCCTCACCAGCGGGTGGCTCCTGGCCATGAAATAGTCCAGACTGTTGAGGCCCGCTGTAATAGCTGCAACACAGATGCAGCTTTGGATGCAGCACAGCCACAATCAAACAGGCCCTGCAGAAAATCCAGGATGCCCATGCGCACTGTATGGACTGTATGGACTAGATGTAGCTAGAGCCTGTTAGCTAGTGACACAGACTGAGCTTTACTAGCATATAGTTGTATAGTGTGAAATGCCCTCAGGACGAGGGGAAAGGTGCTGTTAGTTACTGCTGAAACCGGATTAGCAGATGCGAGCAATACATGCTGTAGCTCGAGCTAACCAGCAAGCATATTCAGTAGATCAGTTATAAGGGCGTGGCGCTCCGGTGCACAAGCGTTGCGTGTATGTGCGCTTTTTACCCACCAAACAACATGCTTCTGTTTCACCAAAACGAACGTCAGTGTCACACTGGATTGAATGTCTTTTTGTGCGCACACTTTCTGTGTTTTATACATATGCAACATTTAAGAGTCTTTTCTATGTACAGTTTTATAAATGAGACCCAAGGCCATTCGGCAGCACCACTTATTGAGAATGGCTGTGCTAGAAGGAAAGTTAGGGGACCGCCAAGTCCACAGACTTCACACCCTCTCTGTACAAAATTTCATGGCAGTCCAATAGTTGAGAGATATACAAGTCTGGACAGACCAACTGTCATTGCCGTCAACATTATCAGTGTTTGTTTTTGAGCAATGCCGTGATGCAAAATAAGAAACAGTCTTTTAACCCGTTTGTTAGAATCAATAATAGTGAAGTCACACACACTGCTTCCGGACTGAGTGACTATTGTTTGAATGACAAAACACTGTATTCTTTTTTTTTTACACCTTACTGCAGCTGTTTTAAACTGATTCCACATCAGTGCCCTGGGGCAAAGTCACCCCCCTACTCACTCCGCTCCTCTCAATTCATCCAGCATGCATTTACTGGTGACCAAAGCACTTTGGCTTTGGCTGCACAGAGCAGGACAGGATATGAGTCTGGCGGAAACAGGAACCAGGTGCATCCTTTTCTCAGTGTTATATTGTTTTTCTCTGGATGAATCTTGTGATATATCCAGTGTTATTTACCAAGGCCCAGGAGAGCTAAGCACAACTGCATATTTGGTATTATCTCGTTCACCTACAACCTTCAGAAATTGCAAGACATACTGCTGAAGAATACTACCCTTACTGGACCCTATTAAATTTAAATTTCCCCAAATATTTTCATTGTTTTGGTAAACATCCCCAACCGGTCTTCAACTCTATTATTTTCCCCTTTCAACCTCCAGAGCAGCTTCTTTCCTCAAGCACTGAGACTTTTAAATTAATCATCCTCACTGCATCAAAATTATTAGTTTTTTGTAATGTCTTGCTGTGTTTGCGTTTGTGTGACTGCAAATGTACATTTTGTTATACATGCTTGTGTTATAAAATGACAATTAAATTCACAACTTTTCAGAGAAAAATAACATCACTTTACATCACTACATTTAATGTATGCCATTGCAAAGTTTTACATGCATGACTTAAAATGAGCTGACATTGCTGTGCTGGCCATCAATTTTCAAAAAATATTTGTCAAGAGAAGTGGTGGAAGAAGCATTTAATAATTTACTTAGGTTAAAGTAGCAATAGCTCACGGTAAAGGTCCCTATGAGTGTTTTACTTTTGCATATTATTGAAGTATTGTGTATTGTATTGAAGTATTATTGATTGTGTATTCATGTGTTAGTAGTATTTAGCAGCTTGTAGTCTGTGAAAGTAATTTCAATAAGTTTATGTCATATTGGGTGATTTTACCTTTAATTATATATTTTTATAATAAAAAATATTTTATAAGCTCATTGTATGGTTTGTATGTAAAATCTTAATGGGTACAGTACCTAGTAACTATAGCTGTCAAATAAATTCAGCAATGTAAATGTGCAATATTCCCCTCTAAAGTGTGGTATAGTATATAGAAGTAGAATTATAAAGTGAAATAACTTAAAAAACCTCAATGTGTACTTATCTACATATCTTGAGTAAATGTATTTAGTTACAGTACATGCCACTGCAGCAGTATGAAGTTATGGGTACCTGTACTTGGTTTGTGGTGATTGTTACACGCTTTATTGACCAGTAACGTGTGGCTCTACCTCCTGAGCCACATATAATACTGATATGTAATTTAAGATGAATAATCTTCATAGTACAGAGACATTTAATAAATCAAATGCTCTCACACAAAAGGGAAGAAAAAACGCTATCTGTGGCTGTCTGAAATGACTGGCTGGCCAATCTGCCTACCTACCTACCTGCGCACTCTTCCTGTGCTTATTTTGAGGGAGGCCTGAATGGAAGGGGGTGGGATTTTTTCGGTTGGAAGTCTAGCTGGTTTCTTCAAAGTTGCAGACCCCAGCTTTCACTAACAGCTACATTACAGGAAAACGTCATCACTGGGTATTGATGTTTTCACCGAGTAACTTCAGTTTAAGTTAACTTTCCGTAGCAGTCACTGAGGTAATGTTGAGTATGAGAAAGATGATTAATGTGTACTTCTTGACATTTCTAACTAAACAAGTCTTCCTGTAACAGTTAATATGTTTACTTTGTCTGTTTATTTGAGGCCCTGGAATAGTTCTTGTTCAAAACACCTGCCAGTGTGTTGCCTATTAAAATAAGGAAAAGGTAGGAGGAATGAGGGACAAGAAATCTGAACAGGCGCAACACTGTTCACAGCGAATCTCCCAGACCAGCCTGAAAGCAAGATGTAGGAGACTGAGGGTGTGGTTTTAAATACTACCTCATGACATGTGGAAGATAATACCTGTAAAGGAAAACACACCTCCTGCAAATAGACACACATTCACTGGACCATATATAGTATCTGTTGAAAAATTATTGTGAGCCAGGTTCAGGTGTGAAGACGTTTCGGAGACTGATAAAGACTTAACATAGCAGGGTTTATTGAGCCCAGCCGGGAAGATACAGTGCCTGCATGCAACATGTGAACATGTCAAAGGCCAACACCAAATCTGAAGGAGAACATTTTTTGATCTCTTTGATGTTTCTGTCTTCCAGCTAGTTCTTATAGGTTTCCCTATTAGGTCATCTTTAACTGGCCTTAACCTAGAACAACTAATCTATCTAATGTTTAGACTCCAGTGCTTCATCCTAATGCTGCTGATAATCAACAACTGGCAGATGAGCTGAATGACTTGACACTCCACAATCATCTCTGGAGTAAATGACTACAGGCCCGTCGCCCTGACATCTGTAGTCATGAAGTCCTTTGAAAGACTGGTGTTGGCCCATCTGAAGAACATTACAGGCCCCTTGCTGGACCCCCTGCAGTTTGCCTACAGGGCTAACAGGTCAACTTGGGACTGCATTACATCCTGCAACACCTCGACTCTCCAGGAACATGACTGACAGGAGTCAGCAGGTGAGGCTGGGGAACATCACATCCAGCACCTGGACTATCAGCACTGGCGCCTCCCAGGGGTGTGTGCTCTCCCCTCTGCTCTTCTCCCTCTACACCAACGACTGCACCTCAGGAGACCGCTGACGACATCCAGGACGGTGATGAGTCGGCCTACAGACACTCAGGCTCTCTGGGGTCAAAACAACCTGGAGCTTCACACGCACAAAACTGTGGAGATGATTGTGGACTTCAGGAGGAGCCCCCCCACTCTGCCCCCCATCAACAAACTCAACAGCCCTGTGTCTGCTGTGGAATCCTTCAGGTTTCTGGGATCCACTGTTTCCCAGGACCTGAAGTGGGGGCCCAACAGTGACACCATCATCAAGAAGGCCCAGCAGAGGATGTACTTCCTGTGCCAGCTCAGGAAGCTCAACCTGCCTAAGGAGCTGCTGATCCAGTTCTACACATCCATCATCCAGTCTGTCCTCTGCACCTCCATCACTGTCTGGTTTGGATCTGCCACCACAAAAGGACAGGAGCAGACTACAACGGACAGTCAGGACTGCAGAAAAGATCATCGGTGCCAACCTGCCCTCCATTCAGGACTTATACATTTCCAGAGTCAGGAAACGGGCAGGAAACATCAGGAACAGTTTCTTCCCATAAGCCATCACTCTGATGAACAGCTGATTTCTGACTCACGGTTACAGGAATAATTCCTGTGCAATAACCCAGTAACTCTGTCTCTAATCAGCCACCTGTTTACTGGCTAACACTTATTATTTATTCACCATTCTCTATTTCAGTGCTGTTTATACTGTTATATTGTATTATTGCATATAATGTATACCAAGCCACCTACCTCTAGTCATAACTCCAGCACAAAATACTTTATTCCAGCATCCTTTGCACTATGCTCCATCGCACTGTGTACATGTATGAATGTATGTGTATGTGTGCCTGTATATCACAACCACCTCTGACATGTACATAATAATGATAATAATATCTTACTCCTGCACCTTTGCGTCAATATAATATTTGTGTTGTCTACACTATACTCTAATCTGTGGAGTCAGTGAGTTCTTGTAAACATTATTGTAAGATGCTTATCCTGCATACAGGGTCGCAAGGGGGCTGGAGCCAATCCCAGCTGACATCGGGCGCAAGGCAGGGTACATCCTGGACAGGTCGCCAGTCCATCTTCACAGTTCACACCTAAGGACAATTTAGGGTCGCCAATTAACCTAGTCCGCATGTCTTTGGATGGTGGGAGGAAGCCGGAGTACCCGGAGAGAACCCACGCAGACACGGGGAGAACATCCAAACTCCACACAGAATTGGGCCCAATTAGCCATTTTCTCTCCCCGGTGTCATGTGACTCGTTAGTGTTACTAGGTCTCAGGTGAGCAGGTGTGTTAAATGTGGTGTTATCTCTCTCACACTCCCTCATACTGGTCACTGGAGGTTCAACATGGCACCTCATGGCAAAGAAGTCTCTGAGGATCTGAAAAAAAGAATTTTTGCTCTACATGAAGATTGCCTAGGCTATAAGAAATCGCCAAGCAGGCACGTGCACACATAGACATCAAAAGGGGCTTCAGCACCTGCCCTTTTTCTTCTTCAAGAGAAATTACCCTTTTTTCTGGGATGCTTTTTTTTTTTTAAATAAATGAATATACAGTATATTTATTCCTGTTTGCAACAGATTCCCTGATTCCCAGAGCGCAGCACACAGACAGACAGCAGCCCCTCCAGCTTCTCTCCCAGCACTGTTTTTATTGGCTTGTGTGGAGGTGAGTGGTGATTAATAAAATACTAAACTACCAGTGCCTCGAGTTTATCGCTAATTAAACAGAAGACAATATAGGCCAATGTCTTGCTAAGGCATGACTCATGAGCTGAGCTACTGTAGTAGGTAAGCTGAAGTTTAGCTAAGGCAATATCTCATGGCCTTACAACCTAATGTACTGATGGAGACACTGCAGGTGAACACAGTAACATTTGTGTCTAATAACGTCATCACAATCGCCACACTGATATGCAAATTAGGCGTTAACTAGTTAAAATACGCCAATTTGCACACATACCACACAACTTCCCCAGTTAATGACTTACATCAAGAGTTGGCTATTTTCCTCTGAAATGTGCAGATTAGCTTGTTTTGGGTAATATAGAATAAATCTGCAGATGCAAATAGACCGAGGGTATTCCACTGGAGTAAAAGAAGACATGGAAGCAAAATAGGCCACTCCATGAAAAAGCGCCTTAAAGAGTAACTTCATAGTTTTGATGGTAGGCTCCTTATCTAATAACTCTCCGTTCTATTAGTTTGTTGTATGCTGATAGATCCTTATATAATACAGACAGCCCTCCCTCAAATGTGAAACTGTCCTCCCTCAAATGTGAAACTGTCCATGTCACACACATTAATGTATTCAGGCAATTCAGTATTCTGTTGCTTGGCTGTGTGAAGCTAAAGGTTATGTTTACTCATTTGGCATCTTGCTTGTGAAACAAAAAGTAGAAGTATTTAAATAACATTTATTTTAATTATTCCTGCAGCCCAATGCCACAGTTTAGTGTGAAGATTTATGTGAAGTGTTATGTATTCCAATAACACCTAAATAATTGAAACAATTTATTGCCTTGTGAAAAATAAATAAATTATTAATGAAACTAAGTCATAAATGAAAACATGCACATTGTGGCATAGTTTGCTTTGTCTGTATGTTTGTCTGTCGCCTGCTCCTGTGATAAACCTTGTGAATACTAAAGAAGACCGTGGTCTCTGTGTGAACTGATTATTTTATAGAAAAGTAAAAATGTTGTTGAGTTAATATATTTGTCTTTTTTTTTATTTGAGCCCCTGCCCACCAAAATGTCTGTGCACGTCCCTGTTGCCAAGACCCTGAAACTGAGCTGCAGCACGGTGGCCAAAACCATATAGCGGTTCAACAGGACAGGTTCCACTCAGAACAGGGCTCGCCAAGGTCGACCAAAGAAGTTGAGTGCACGTGCTCAGCGTCATATCCATATCTTTGGGAAACAGACGTATGAGTGCTGCCAGCATTGCAGCAGAGGCTGCCTGTCAGTGCTCAGACCATACGCCGCACACAGCAGTAAAGTGGTCTGTATAGCTGTCGTCCCAGAAGGAAGCCTCTTCTAAAGATGATGCACAACGCTATACGCATGATCCATGATGATACGGAAAAATAGAAATGAATGGCAAAAATAGCATGTCTTGTCTTATTAAGAGGAGCCAAGCTCCCCCCATAGTTTGCACCCTGTTTGTACAACAGGTACTTGGTAAAAGACGTTTTCATAGTTTAAGAGGCTTTGCTCAAATCAGCCAAAAAGACATTGGTGCATGACATTGCCAATGCCGGTAACTAGTTAATTATGCTTATGTTAGTTATAAATTAATAATGCTAACATCTGATGTCATGTTAAAAGCACCACCTGTTAGAATGTAAATAGGGATATCACTTCATATACAGTCCATTGTTTCCCATTTTCACAGCCCAGTGCAGCTCGCCAAGAAGGGACAGCCCCCAGTTTATGGTCCATTGATTTACACTCTGAAATGGGCAATTCTTAAAATGTCTACTTATACTTTTGATAATTAAATAAGTACATTTTGCTGGTAATTCTTATGTACTTTTACTCATGTCGAATTTTGAATGCAAGACTTTTATTTGTAACAGAGTATTTTTAAATTGTGGTATTGTCACTGCATTTTTACACTAAAGAATGTGATTACTTCCTCCATAACTGTCAGTATGATCTATAAGTGTTTTCTCTTCTTTCACTTCAGAGGCATTCCACACCTGGAATTTTAACCACGCGATGCCTTATGCTAAATATTTCCTAATATATCATTATTTGTCAGCAGTAGGCATGATGCTGGCACTTAAACAGCAATGTCTCAGCAGCATTGCAATAGTAAGGAATACTTACACATTAATTGATACTTCTGAACAAAGTTTTTCAGTTTGTACAAACCTTAAAATTTCATCCTGTAATAAAGATGAGTACTAGTGTAAGCTGACCCATGGACACAGAATTGCTCATAGTAGCGTTGCTCTGTATGTATTTTTATACAACAGCAATATTCTACATGAGAGCCAGTGCCTGTTGTATGTGTGCTAATATAAATACACCAATCTGATGTTTTCACACCTAATACAATCTTGATTGCTACCAATCCAATATGATGATGTGATAACACTCGTTTCCAGTAGGTAGCAGGACCGAGCAGAGCTTTCCCATGACAGATTACAGGGCTGGTTTGAGCAACAGTGCCAGTACAATGGTTGCTATCCGGTGTGTCAACCTTTGTGTGGGTGGAGAGACTTTTCTCTACTTCACTGCATGTCTTTATTTTCTTTAGTCTGAAATACCAAACAAACCTGCTACACTACGTTAGGCAACATAGTTTTACACCAGTTGATAAATGTTTATTAGAATGGCATGCATACATTGTTTCATTCAGTCTAGGTGGAGACTGTTGCACACCTGCCAGTAGACAGTAGGAGACTGCTTTCTTGTGTAGAGGTGTGACATCTGAGGGAAGCTACACAAGAACACAAGGTAAGTGAGGCTAGAACACACCTGTAATTAGTGTGATGATTCAGTGTTTTCACTATTATTCAAATCTTTATACTCTTCTGTGTTTGTTGTGTGTTTTTATGTTTTTTGCTTCGCTACTACTTCTATATACTTTCAGCTACAGAAGCCATTCAGGAAAAAAAAGGGAGTTTTTTTTTTATCACTACAAAGAGTAAACTGTAGACCTGCTCTATGAAAAGTGCAGCGAGATAACTTCTGTTATGAATCGACCCCATATAAATAAAATAAAATTGAAAGTCAATTGTAAAACAATCTTCATATTCTCTTCAAATCTACTCCACTTCATACTTTCAAGTACAGATACAATCATCATAGTTTTTAAAAGCTTTTTTCAGGCTTTTATTATGGACGCATGCTGGGTGGAATTTTCACCACTAGAGTGGGGAGGATTTCTAACATCTTCTCAAAAACTTATTTTTGAAGATTTGTGTTGCTTGTGTGGTGCGCATGTAACTATGGAATCAATCTTACTTACATATTTGACTTGGTGAGCTCCTGAGAAGACCAGCTCGAATGTCAACTGAGAGTCAAACTTTCTGGAGGACAGCAGAGTGCCAGTTTTTTAAAATGCTGTATTGCTCACATGTTTTTAATTCCATATCATATCATCAATTACATATATTTTCTAACTTACTTGCATTATTTGGTAATGCGGGTCAAAGTCCAACTCTGCCAGTTTTACATTTCAGCAACCAAGTTGTTAAGCAATGCAGTGCTATGAAGTAACTCATTTCAACTTCAAGCTCTGACAGTAGTCTATTATAATTTTGCTTTTACCTTTTTTAGCAACATTTTTTCGCTCTTAGATGAAATGTCTCTAAACAGTGTATCGGGCATAATAGGCCTACTGTTGTCAAACAATTGCTATTGATTGTCCTAAAGATGAACATGATTATATGACAACAAAGCAAATAACCTGGTCACACCAGTTCTTCTTCAAAGCAACCCAGCCACATTGATCACTGAGCTGACGCACAGTGTAAACAAGGGTTTTTTATTAACCTTGGTAAGCCTTGGTCTACTTTTGAGATACACATGACCACAAAGTTAAATGGGACAGAAATTTACTATAACTTCCTTAATGGACCTTTACAGTAACGGATCAAAACTGATATAAAGCCAAAACACTACAAAGAAATACAGTTGGAGGATAGGATATGAAGATGAAAATTAGCTGTACAATCACACATCCTGACATGATTCTAGTGGGAATGTGATACAAAACAAAAAGGCAGTTCATACTTTTTGAAATTAAATAGGTCTACAGTATAATAATCAGGCATTTGTCTTTCTTTGTTTTAGGCCTATTTGGATGAAGTATCTTTTAGCACAACTAAATTTAAATGGTCAGTACACTTTCAGTGGACACTCTTTAAGAGTTATTGAGATCTAGTTTTGAAGGACAGTAGGCCTGTTAAACTAATATCGAGTGTTGGGCAAGTTACTTCACAAATGTAATACATTATAGATTACAAGTTACTGTCATTTGGGAGTAATTAGTTATATTACAATATTACTGTCTCTGAATTGTAGCCTAATGCTTTAGGCCTACACTACTTTTGCGTTGAGTTACTTTCACTGCTTTAATGGGCGCATTATCCTGATAGAAAGATGTGCTGCATAGGTGGGTTCTAGTGATGTGCAGAGTTATATCGGGTGGGTCTTTTGGATGAAATACCATGAATCGTCTCCCCATTAAGAAAGACACTGTGCGCATTTACGCACGAGGTACAGCAGCATAACGTCATCATCTCCCAGCTCTCCTACAGGATCGGCCAGGATGAACTGACAGCAGCCTCTCTGATCATGAAAGTAATTCGTTAAAGCACAAACACCTAGCCTCTAGAGATCTATTTACGCATGATCCATCAGGGGAGCTACCGTCTTGTTCAGTGGAGCCCAGCCCCGCCGTAGTTTGCACCCTGCCTACAATCTCTCTCTCTCGGCCATCGGATTCCCGCAACAGGAAATAACGTTACTCATTTAGGCTACATGGATTTGTTTTGCTGGTGCCGAAATGTTTCTCGGTGTTGGTGAATTATTAAAAAAACAAAACACTTAATTTAAAATGCGTTGTAACGCGCGTTACTGAGATTGTAACGGGTAGCCTATGATATTAACGAATACGTTATATCACTGTGTTACAGCGAGAAGCAATACATTACTGTAATTGACGTACTTTTGTAACGTGTTAATTTCCTCCCAACACTGTTGTTTTGTAGGCTACATTTTTACATTATTGTCATATTTATTAGGCTACTGATTTTCTTCTCGTGCATATGTAACTGTACAATCAGTAAAAGCAGAGGGTCCAGCACAGGGGAAGCTGAGCCAGGGAGAGGCCTACTCAGAGAGAAAGATGAGGGATTAGATTTTTGTCTCGGATTGCTCTTATTAACGTAATATTGATAAAGTTAAAGTAAACTGCTGTGTATTTATAGCGCTATTGGTAGTATACTACCAATGTATAGAATAAAATAGTAGGCTTACTTTAGTGTTAGGGGTTGAAAGTATAGGCTATTCACTGAAGCGTTAATTCGCCCAGGGGTTTCCCATCGGGCGAATTAACGCGGAACTTCCAGGCGAAACTGTGGCTGAAACTGAACTGCCTTTTCTACATGAGCCGACAGCTAGCTAGCCGGAGAAGCGAGGGCCGTTGTCATGGATACGGGCAGTCTCGTGGACATTCTAAACAGAAACAGACGTGACAGACGACAAGTGCCGATTGAAGAATCGGGTTCACAGTTCTTGGTAGGACGTGAAGACACAGTCGAGTTTAGGAATTGCTTCTGTAATATAAGCCTTTTTCTGTCTTTGAACCTCAGGGGATATCTCGCTCTCTCCTCCTGCGACTCCTGGACCCTGTTCTCTGGCTCAGGTCCAGCCTGGTCCACTCCACCCACCACCCTCCTCTGTCTCGGACCACCGGCCCCCGCCCAGCCCACTGCCAGTTAGCCCAGCAGAGCCTCTGGCCACGTCTCAAAACAACGCTTTGTACACAAACGGACAGTGGAGGGGGCCGAGCAGCTGCTGGCGGAGCACGGAGCTGAGGAAAGGAAAGGACCGCGGGGTGGGGGGACAGAGAGCGCTCTGTCGACACGCAGCACGACCGAAAACAAAGTTAAAGGTAAGACATTTCTGCTAAATGCGAGGGAGGAATGAAATAAAGTAGCTCCTCATCCCGCATCTTCGGTCAAGCAAGTTAGTTCGTCAAAATTCAGACACGTCAGGAAGTTAGCGGTTTGTTTGATAGCTAAACGCATACAGACACGGACCTACTTTCAAAGTTTATTCAGCGGTGTCTTGGCTAACCCCGGTGTAGAGACATAACATCAATTTTTGGCATTTATAGGCAGTGGGCACATGGTCTCATTGAGATATTTTTAAAGGACTTTCAATTTCAATGATTAAAATTCAAATTCCACATTTGCTGGCGACCTTTCTGAATTGCCCTCACGTAGACCTGCTGTGTCCCAGTTTGAGGCTCAGTGTCTTAACTTGTAAGAGACGCAGGACAGGAGGACAGGGTCTCTGTGTTGGGAATAGGCTTTAAGGCTGGGCAGTTTGGTTGAATGAAAGATCACAATTTTTCATGGGATTATTTTTCTGATATTATAGTGGTGTACTGTTAAAAAAAACTTCATTGAGACAGTTTTTAAACACAAGTTGCTCAGAATTATTCATTTTGACAGCAGAAGTAAGGCAGAACGATAACAGTATCATCATGCTTCTATTAAACTGAAAGGAAAAACCGGTAGCTGGACTTTACCACACTTTAACTGTACTGTTTTTCATTGAAGCTGATAGAATAGTTGCATGAAACATGCATTTAAATTTAAGCTGCTGACATCTTTATTCATACTTTTTCTAAAAGATAGACGTCCTGCCAGTCAGTCAGAACTGAAGAAGCTTCTTGGATGAGAGGCGAAAACATCTTTGAGTACCTTCAACCAAATCCAGTTGCCCTTGGTTTTAACCCACCTTGAATACATTGACATGAATATTTACATTTACGTGATAACAAACTGATTTTTAAATCACTGTGAAATGTCTGTATTGTGTTTTAGCACAATGAAATGAAGGGAACCTTCATCCAGAGGAGTTGACAGTTGAGCAGCTGTTTGAGGTTGTTGTTGAAGAAGACTGCCTGGCTGTGTAGTTTATTTATCCTCTGGACTCGGTGCTCTTTCCACAGATACCCATGGCTGTTTTATGCAGCTGCACAACACTCTGAGACAACACTGAAAAGCTTGTTTCAGCGTATGGTTTTGGGCAACTGTATTCTCATAAACAAGCAGAGTAAGAAAAGCTTGAAGTTACAGCTGGAGAAAGCAGAGGGGCAACTCTCTGGTCTCTTTCACAGACAGAAAAGAAGTATCTGTTGTTCCAAACCTACAACCTCACTTGTGTGGAGGAACCCCAAACTACCAGTGCTAGTGTTGCTGCATTGAAGGCCCGATACAGACGTGGACAGTGCTCAGCACGTGGTTCTGATCATGCAGTGTCGTGTTTGTACGAGCATATAAGTTCATACACGTGATGTCTGTGCGGTAGGTCCGTGTGTGTTATCCACGCACTCACTCAGCGTACTAATATGTAAGCAAAGGCTTGTTGTTCTCCCCTTTGTCATGAGGACCCTCCTGCAAATATTGCATTAAGCTGTGGTCTGTTGAAAGCCCACACAGCATTCCTGTTATGGTGCATCTGCCTTCTCGGTGACACTGTTGATGCCACATCATGTTAGCATTTCAGATTAGTCAGGTATAGGCCACATGCCACACTAGGCAGTGTTACATGTCATGTTCATGTTTGTACATAGGGATATCTGTGGTACTTTATAAATGTTGGAGCTGATTCCACTATTGTGTCATGCAACATCTATCGTGAGATGTATTTAAATTTACATTCACTTCCTCCTGCTGGGCAGACTATTGAGCAATCCAATATAGTCTCGCTTTCAAGGAAATGTAATTCACGTCTAGCTATGATGTGAGTATTCCAGTAACGTTGTCCATGTATAAGTGTGGAGATCAGAGGATCTGATAAGATGAAACTTTTATTTCTGGCTTACTACTACAAAAAAATAAGGTTTTAAGTAAATGTATGAATTAAAGCTGGGTGTGGTGTGATGAGAGCTGTGGGTCTGTCATGATGTCGGGTGTTTACCTTCGTATCCCGAGGATCTGAAAGTAAGGAGCTCATGTCAGGGCTTGTTCAATAAGCACAAGAGATTATGGTACGCTTGTATGGATCACCTCAGTCAACAGGGATCAACAAAGCAAATGTGTGACCTTTAAAGGACCGGAAAATAACCGTGGGCACAAATGGCGTATCATGACTTCAATCCCCTAATTTTAGAACACATTTGCGTACATACAAATTTATTTGTTGCTGAGACCTTATATTTTAATATAAATTATGGCTGAGAAATACAGCAGAGTGAAAAGTGTGCCAAACAATCCCGGCCTCCTTTCACAGGGACGCTGGAAGTCAGTCACAGCTGGGGGTGCTGAGTGAAGGTCAGCGTATATAATGATGTCATGCTAAATGTTGTTTGTTTTTCATTTGAATATGAACAGAACAGAAAGAAGGGGAGGAGAAAAGACAGTCTGGACAGTGATTTATTTGATTTCGGCTAAAATAAAATAAGGAGTCATTTTATTGTCTTTAATCTTTGCTGTTGCTCCATTAGTGTGACCATTTTTCCTCTGTGGTGGAAAGTTCTTGTTTTGTCTGGCAAGTCTCCCATATTGACACCTTTTACTGTTGAAATGAGAGAGAGGTCATCGACCCGTTAAACCCACCCCCACCCCTTTCGGCTCATTCTTCTCAGCTCACCTACAGTTGTCCATTGTAAGGTGATAAAGTTGAAAGCATCCACATCATAAGCTGCAGGGGTGAAGAACCTCCTCTCACGACAGCACGTTGGGTAATATGTTTACATACACAGTGTAGCGATCAGCTCCATTTAACGGCAGGGGAGAGAGCAGAGTTCATGCTACAGAGGAGCCTGCTCTGCATTTTGCTGCATTTAGCGAAATGAGCTGTCATCCAAGCTGTGTGTCAGATATTAATGAGTTGGGCAGATCCAATAAATTTGAAAATCAGGCGAATACCTTTTTTAATTTAAGTTTTGGTTGTTCTACTAATGTATCTCAAATCTATAAACTGGTCACTATATGACTGGTGGCTGTGTTGGAAAGAAGCCTGCATGACCCTTTCACAAGAAATACTTTTTCCATAAATAGCATGTTAATTGTAAGTCAGATGATCACTGGATTGATTCTGATATTTTAACAGAATCCTCTCGTTGTGCAGAGCATGGCTTTCTTTTCTCGAATGCACATTAGAAACATGATTGTTTTATAGCAGTGCCCGGCGGTGATCATCAATCATTAAACAGAGTGTTGTGATGAAACTGATCTTGGGTTTCACTTAGCGGGAACAATTATTTTTGAAGGGAGAGAGTAAATATGAGTGGAGTGAACCATCCTGTTGGGTTTAATGCATGACACGCAAGTCTTCCTCTGTATGTAGGCTTACCCATCTTCATTCAACAATGAGCCATTCTCCCTTAATTGCCACTATAATTCTTTACATTGTAAAGTCCATGTTCATAGATGCTTTGGGAATGATCATTTTGTATTGTCTGTCTGTGCTATTGGAGAAGGCAAATCATATGCAGCGCCCTTCATATCACAGCAAGTGGTCTGTTTGGTTACATGTCCGTATCAACATAACAGATGCAGGCAACAATAGTAGACTAGGCAGCCAGTATGATATTTTAAAGAGATCTTAGTTGTATTTAACAGAGATAGCTAAATTAGAGGTAATCAATAATCAAAGCAAAGTGCATTCCCTAGAAATAAACATGGTGCACAGTGGCTGTTTCTAACTGATGCACAGCAGATGACCTGTTATTCCAAAAAGAATTATAGGTGAATACTTTATACATAAAAATATAAATTTTGGTTGAAAATTCCTTTAAAATATGTGTATTTTATCATGTTAATATGCCTGACATTCATTTAGCTATATATTCACATTATCGAGTAATAATAAATTACACCACTTTCCTTTCCATTGTCGCCAAGTGCTTGCTCATAGTAGGAATACTTGGGTCTGTGTAAATAATATTATAAAGGGTACGAGGCCTGCTCTATATGAAAAGTGCCCCGTGATCTGTTATGAATTGGCGTTAAATAAATAGAATTGAATTGCATACTTAAGGGGCCTCTTGTGTCACACACAATACAGTAGATGACTAGAGCTTTTTCATTTTCACTGATGAACTTCCTTTACTTAACAGGATGTCAGCAGTATTCTTTAAGGGGTGTGTGTTTCGATACTGCGAAATGAAAGCAGGTGTCATGTAGGTATTTGGTTTTGCAACCTGAAGAACAGAGTCAGACCTAGAGTAGTTATTTATAATACGTATTGCATAAGGAAAGGGTGTCTTAGTCACCTCTTCCTTTGTCCTAAGTGTACTTTCTTTGTCTTATCAAGTACTACCTGCAAATCAAGCCCTAAGTGACATTCACATCTGAAGTGGGATGGGATGTCGGAAATAGCTTATGTTCTGAGATAGACCTAGCCTACTTTAGGAATGCCATTGCTTTTCTGTGGTCATTCTGAGTAATTCTGTGTAAGTGAGTCTGTTTTTCGGGAAATACAATCCTTGTAGTTACAAACAGGTGACGTCCGAGGTAAAGATACACACAGAGATAGATGGCAGAGAATGCAGAAGGGCATGGTTGACAGGCTAAGGTTTCTAAAGATAGAGCTCTTTTATTTTAGTTTGCTGTCAGATACATGACAGCAAAGCAAATACTGCCTTGCTCAAGGAGGAAATGGAAACTCTTGCCAATTTCTTTACACATTTGAAAAATAGTGGGAAGAAGAAAAAAACGTATTTAATCCCACCCCCGTGTCCACAAATCAAATTCTTATAAATAATCTATCCGTGTTCCAAATTAATATTTACACATATACTTTTTCATACCCAAAAGCAATTCAAAATGTATATCAATTATTTAAAATATAATATCTTACCTACTCATCTACTTAAAATGTCTTTAGACTCCATTGGCCTGTGTTTTGTGTCCAGTTCAGACGGGCTACAGGAATTGGGGGAGAGAGAGGCGGTATAAAAAAAAATCACAGTGCCTGGCTCTACAGACTGAGCTTCAAGTTGCCTTTCATCTTCAAAAAAGATTGAAATGGTGCCAGATAGCTGTTAAATGTCTTAGAGTCAAAATATTTTTGACTCCGAACCATGTCACAGAAATAGAAATCTTGATGTAACGCCAATTCTCTGAGTATCTGTAACAGACTTAACCTGTTAGAGAATGATTTTCCTTAAAGCCGCTTCCTCCTCCTGACGCAGAGGCTGGGCACGCCATTGAGCGGAAGGCGGTGGCAAGCCTCTTTTGTAAAACCAGCAAACACCACACCTTTACTGTTCATTTGCTGCTGGTGAAGCACGGGATTGAATTCACTGAGATTTTACTGATCACTTGTCTCCACATCAGGCTCCAGTATACATTCAGGAACTCTTCACACCTGACTCAGGCAGGCCTGTGCTTGCAGTCTGTCCCTGTGCCTTCCACTTTTTAATTGCCCTGTGGATGAGTACAATTTCCTCGTTTAATTTAATTGAAAACTCAAAAGTACAGACATACAGATAAAAAGTAGAAGGCAATGTCTGTAGTATTTGTGGTAAGAGATTTTGATTTGTGGTACCCAGGCTCTGGAACAGCACTCACTGAGAGGAAGGCTCTGTTTTGCAGGAAGGCCCTGATAACATTCACACCTGGAAGCTGCCCAGTACAACCAAAGCCTGGTCTGCTGGCCGCTAAGTTTGGGTTATGGGCCTTGCTCAAGGGCACCTCAGTGGTGATAAATGAGGGAGGGCAAGCACTGCTCGGTTTACTTTCCACACCCAGCTTCTAGCCTGCCAGTCCGGGCCGACCTCCCGGTCACAACTGCCCTTTCAGATACTGAACCCCTAATTGGTCTGGGTTTTTTTTTTCCATTATCTTCTATCTAATCTGTATTATACTGAATTACTCCACACACTACTGTATTACAATTGCTAAAAGGAGATTTGCAGTCATTTCCTGTTTAACTTTCTCTCTCTTTGTGTCTCTCTCTCTATATTTTCCTCAGACCTGTCTTTTCTACGGCAGAGTCCACAAGTCGATCAAGCACCAGAGACCAGCTGTGGAGCCGGAGCCATCATGCCCCGCTGCAGTTTGAACCTCGCCACCATGATTTTCCTGGTGATTGTGCAGGGGACGGTAGTGGTGCTGTTCTATAGCTGGTATAGCCAGCTCAGTCTCGGTCCCTGCAGCTCTGCCTCCTCCAATGGCAAAGTTCACGTTCTGCTGCTGTCGTCGTGGCGATCAGGCTCGTCCTTCCTGGGTCAGGTGTTCAGTCAGCACCCGTCTGTCTTCTATCTCATGGAGCCCGCTTGGCATCTGTGGACCAAACTTAACAAACCCAGTGCGCGGGTGCTCCGAATGGCCACGAGGGATGTATTACGGAGCGTATTCCAGTGTGACTTTTCAGTGATGGATGCCTACCTGCCAGAGCAGCACAATGTGTCCTCCTTGTTTATGTGGAGTCACAGTCGAGCTCTGTGCTCACCACCGGCCTGTCCTCTCACGCCACGCAACCAGTTCAGTAACCAGACTCTGTGCTTTAAGAAATGTGATTCGAGGGGTTTAAAGCAGGTGCAGCAGGCCTGTGGCACTTACAGTCATGTGGTATTAAAAGAAGTACGATTCTTTGAGCTGGAATCCCTCTACCCGCTCTTGCAGGACCCTAGCCTAGATCTCCGCATCATCCACCTGGTACGAGACCCTCGGGCAGTGGTGCGGTCTAGAGAGGCGTCAGCCAAAGCCTTTGAGAATGATAACGCCATCGTCTTGAACCAGAGAAACGTACCAGCAGCCGAGGTGCAGTATCAAGTCATGCAGGAGATCTGCCGTAGCCACGTGCGCATCAATGAGAGGGCCCATCTGAAGCCTCCTCCATTTCTGAAAGACCGCTACAAAATGGTCCGCTATGAGGACATAGTACGTGACCCACATGGGGAGATAAATGACTTGTATAAGTTTGTAGGTCTGGAAATTACATCACAATTGTCTGAATGGATCTACAAGGTGACCCATGGAAAAGGCAAAGGCTCCAAGACAGAGGCCTTTAAAATCACTTCACGAGATGCTGCTGTTGTCTCCGAGGCTTGGCGAAGCATGTTGTCATACAGCAAGGTCAAACGTGTCCAGGAAGTGTGTAAAGGGGCCATGAAATTGCTTGGGTACAGGATGGTTAACAATGTAAAAGAACAGAAGAGATTTGAATTAGATTTACTAGTGCCACGAAAACAGTATCAGTTCAGCTGGTTGCCAGCTAACACAAAGGATCCAAGTAAGAGTTAAATCATGAGTGACAAAGACAGTAACACCAAGAGACTACATTGGACTAAAGTTTATATTCTTTACGATACATGTGCCGGACGATTCAGTACAGGACATTCAGTTCAGTAGGCGACTGCCTCTGTTCGGTACACGCTGTGGCCCAAGCTATTAGTGTCAGTACAGTGTGTTTATTACTACTTCTCGCACGTGCAGAAGAGAAATCCTAGAGCTCAAGTATTTATGGGCTGTGTAAGTCTTCAATGGGAGCTACCACAGACTGATTCATAAACTGAGGAAGCACTGGCATGATGTCTAAGGGTGAAGCACTGTTATACATAATATATTTCTTACAGAGGGAGGGGCATCTCTTTTCAAAGGTATTTGCAATTTGGCAATGTTCATTTGTGTTTGTGAACCAGCGATAGTCTTAATTTGCATGGCCACGCATGCAAACGATTTGGTTGGAAACGTAACGTATTTTTGACCAGCACTGTTAAATAGCTCTCTACGTTGTGTGCACAGTTTGTGAATCCTGTGGGCTCATTTTGGACATCTGTGTGTATCAGAGAGGACTTATATCGTGTGGATGTGCTGCCATCAGTCAGTGTGTACCAGAGAACTAATGTGAATTCACTACATTTGAGTTGTATTATGCTGAGCATCTTGTCAGTCTAGATAAATATTGTTTTGGATAGAGAACGTGTGGCAGTGATTAAGGATCAAAGCATGTAGTCAATAGTAGAATGTTAAATCATGAGCTTAATAGTTAGTATTCAGATTCTCTTAGTGCTTTCTGTTAAGAAATGATCAATCCTCATTTTAGAGAAAAATGTCAAAGCATCAAGGCAGTTTCTGACATAAACATAAACTTGAGCCATTCATTTTATTTTGCATGTGCAGCACAAATGTTCTGATTGAAACCATGTCTACTTTCCCCTTGTACAATGTTACATGACCAAACAATGTCAGTATACAAGACATCAACGATGAGTGGCAAATGACGATGAAAGAGAGGTGTACTCTTTCCAAATTTTTCCAATTTAGAAACTTAAAGCTGCGCTAATTCAAAGGCGCAGAGAATTATGCATTTCCCCTCACTTTACTGTACAGAGTTAAATATAAGAATGTCCAGAGCATTAGTGTGTTACAATGCCATTTGACATTTTGAAGTGTTGGCTGTTGTTTGGCTTCACCAGACACAGCTGGCTAATGAGTAGCTGATAGCAGTTTGCAGCTACTGTATTGTATTCCATAAGAAATGCTGACTGGGATGAAATGGTACTTTAAGCAAAATTAAGCATTAGATTCAAATTTAACATCATACAGTATGTCTACTGTGTTGAATGGGTACTTGTGAGATCAATCCGTGCACAATAGGAAAGTTGAAGAAAATGAAGAGTCTTTGCCGTTTGACTCCGTCGTGACGTCGTATTTTTAGGGGGCAGTGGCGCTGTGAGCTACCCGAGAGTGTGAATACCAAGTAGAATAAACATGAAGACAGTTACTCTCCCGATTGAAGTCACAGTAAACTTTATTAGGAGTTAGTATCGCTGTAGATGAGACACATGGAGCAGATGGAACTGGGTGTTCACTGAGTACAGTGTTGTCTCAGTAGACAGACTGTTTTACTGCGTGCTGACCTGTTAGGTATGCCACCATATGCATTAATCAATATCCGTTCAGCTCTGTGGTGTTGAAAAAGGTTGTGCATTTATAGATAACCAGCAATCAACAGTTTTTATTGTCCTTGGTGGTAATGACAAAATGAAAAACACACTTGAGTGATTTTAGGGCTCCTTTCACTCCTTTAAGGGTCACATTGGTGTCTATGCATGTTTCATCCCATTTACCACAAATTACGTACTATTTGAATGGAGTTTTGAATGTGTTTACCTGTAAGGCAATAATTGCTTACTTTTTGTTTGCTTTCAAATCAGCCTACTCTTTCAGCTGCAAAATATATTGTAATATAATTTAAAATATTGTAAAGTTCTGTATTATGGAGTATTATGGTCCCGCCTGTCAAACTTTGTTTGATACTTATCTGATATGAATGAATGTTTTGCAAAAAGTCAGTGATTTCATGAAGTGCTTGAACATGTGTACCTTTGCAATGTGAAAGATATGGAACAGTGTGTTTTCACCAGAGCCATGTCACAGAAATAGAAATCTTGATGTAACGCCAAGTATCTGTAACAGACTTAACCTGTTAGAGAATGATTTTCCTTAAAGCTGCTTCCTCCTCCTGACGCAGAGGCTGGGCACGCCATTGAGCGGCAAACCATGTCTTTCTGTTCTGTTTGTATAAGGGGCCAGTTGACAATGCTTGTTTAGCAGACAGACCTGCCAGTCTGTTCTTATATTTATGTGAAGATGACTTATGAAGCAGAAACTATATAGCACTAATGACTGGAATAAATATGTACATGTAACCTTTGGCTACTTTTATTTGGTTGCCTTTAACTGAAAGCTAGTTAGAAACCTGCCTTCACAATGTTTGGAAGAAAATAAGAATTTCTCAGCAGTACATAATTTATGTTGTGGCGCCCTCTATTGGCTGAGTCCAGTCTTGCATCTCCACTTAATATTTATTGGAAGTCTATTCTGATCTAACAAACCAATAGTCATTGCAGAAGGATTCTGTAAAAAAAAGGTTTTATATAATTAGTATGGAACGATGCATTAGTTTTGTATTACATTAAAATAAAGTTTTAACCACACTCACACTTCTTTGAATGTCCCTTTTCACAAACATTATCTTCATCCAAATATAATTCGTAGAATTACACATGTATGACCAATATCCTACAACAATATTGACTAATGCCTATATATCAATGTATGATCTTCCATATGCTTATATATAACATTTTTTTTTACGTACATACAGATAACATTTATAAAGGCATGCCCTAGATATCTTTTAGATATGTAACTGAGGGTAATAGTAGTACAAGACAGGAACACTAATTGATCTCTCTAAAAATCTAAAAATACTTACTGTATATAAATAAATACACACATGATATGAACAGAATACACAGCAACAAGTACTGTAATTAAGTAAATTTTGAGGTACATGCACTTTACTTTAGTTTTTCTATGATGCTACTTTATACTCCACTATATTTGAAAATGATAGTAACTAGTTACTGTACTCAGCTACTCAGATTAAGATCTAAATTTATATCAGGAATCATGAAAAATGCCCAAAACAATGATCAGGAAAAAATAAGTATATATCATATACAAACCACTGTTTTACAAGTAGAAGTAGTATATGTATAATTCAGATATCTTCTATATAAATAATATAACATAATATAATATAATATAATATAATATAATATAATATAATATAATAATATAATATTCCTTTTGAAGATTTGAAACCATCTTTATTGGATAACATGCACAGACAAAAAAGAATCACTCAATGTTTTTTTCAACCAATCGCAATCCAGTATTTTTGTGGCCATGGTATAATATTGAATTCGCAACATGAAAATAATGGGACCCTCACGTCAGAACAGGCTGTAATGTGGGCCTCACATTGGACCCCCAAAGATGGTGTCTGAAAGGGTTCAGATGAATAATCGTACAGTCTACCACCACTACTATCCTCCACTGCAGCTCAACATGGAAATACTGTCTGAATAAACACAAAAGAAATGCCAGCACTTTGGCATAACACCTTTATCAATGTCTCCAAATTGAAAATCAGAACGTTTTAAATGTGCGTAACACACCCACATGGTGGGAAAGCATGGACTGACTCCTGGAACTGGAACTGGTGTAGCTGTTGATAATGAGGATCTGCTGGTTTAACAGAGCTGTGTGTTCTGACAGGCAAAACTGTCTAAAGAATAAATACAACTGAAAGAGATCTAAAGGACAACAGGAGTTCTGACGGAGTGGTAGCTGGTTTCCATCAACACAGGCAGTCATGTAAAATTCATTTTTAGAAATATAATGTGAACAATTTATTCTAGAAAGTGATTTATGTATAATGTGATATTTGACAAGTTGAAAAATAGCAGCAAATACTAAAATAGTATACACATATAACTGCGCATGGAAGGTGTTAAGTGAAAATGTCTTTATTTTGGCACATATTGCTTTAGTAATTGTTGGAAAGTGAAGCCAAGAGAAAAGTTGCATAGCTGTTTGGACCCCTAGTAATAATTCAGATTTATGTCTTCAATATATATGTGTTGTTTTTCACTTTAGGTTCAGTGTGCAGACAGAAGCTCCTGCAGGTGCAGTTGGCAGGCATGTTGCTAAAACAGGAAAATAGGTGATTTTGCCTTCAAAATAAAAGCTAGGTTGGACAGGTCCATGAAGGATTAAATACTTAACATGATGTGAGACATCCTGTGATTCTTCTTCTGGATCTCTCTGGGACTTTGGCAGCTGCACAAAAGTGATTACAGGCATTGTAGCTATAGTTATTTGCATTCTCTAAGACCTTGTCGACATGCTCATTTTCACTGGTGCTGGTGCCATAACTTTATATGCAAATGTATACAGAAAACTAAACTGTCAAATGCAGGGGAGAACATGCCAACAATGATTCTTGAAATCACAAAGACACACACTAGAAGAAATTAAATCAGCAAATTCAGAACCTAACATATTACAGAAAAAATATCTTTAATTTGAGAAGAATTCAGAAAATATGTTTTGGAGTCAATATTGACCACACAGTGACTCCACCTCCCACTTGTGGTGGTTGCTGATAATATGTTTTGTAGGTACTGTATAATGTACTTTGTGTTTTGCTCTTGTCACCTACGTGAACAAAGGGTAGCTCGACCCCACATTTCTGAACTGACACGCTTTCTTCGTATAGTATTATATTGCCAAACACTTCCAAAAAGCACATACCATATAATAAGCTTCCAAACTGGTTGCAATTCATTTTGGAATGTAATGCAAATAAACTTGCAGAGACTAAAGCTTACTTGACTATATTTAATAATAGTAATCCATCACAGTTTGACCACAATTTGTTTGATGTGGAGTCAGAATGTCATTCAATTCACCAACAATGCAATTAAGGGAAACCAAAGTCTGCCATAAAGGCAAGAAATGAATCTAAAAGCACATGATGTTCTTTGAAAAATGTAAGCAGCAATGTAAAACAAATGGAATTTGAAGTAAATAAGCTAAACCATGCCATTATTTTCCATTTGGTTGCCAAAAAGGTCTATAATATGGTATAAAGCCACTTGACATAGCCCAGTGTTGTTTTTTATTTAACAGAAAGTAAATTTGAAAATTGCTAGAAATGTATTGGGAAACTAAGTGCATAGCCTACTTGTTATAATTGCTAATACATCACCCACATTATAGCTTCACGGTCCCTAAATATAAATAGTTTTTAAAAAATAATAATTTGGAAGCCTACTTAGCCTATGGTGGTAAATGATATGAGGTGTTTGAAATGTACATTGTTTAAACACATTTAATTATTGCAACGTTGCAGCATGGCATTACGACTTTATTTTGAAATGTGCTCAGATGTTCTACTTCCTTTGTAATTGACGCCGGTGAAAGGACTGAAAGAACAGGGGATTCCTGCAGTCAGGCACTCGTCTCCCACTGCCCTTATTTCTGTAAAACAACATGGATATGTCATTAAATAGTTAGAGGCGATTAATTAAGTTAAATATTGCCAACAACTTCTCTTCTCCATCCCTCCTCTCGGCTACTAGCGCGCAGATAATGCGACAGCCGGGAGTTTCTGCTCACCGGCCGCTGATTGACGTTCTCTCGCAGAGCTAATCGGCAACAAGCTAAATCAAGTCGAGCAGAATTAGCTAGACCATGATCGGAAGTGTGGTGATGGTACCTGCAAAATAAAAGCACTAAAGGGACTCTGAACCCGTCAAACAGATAACACAGAAAATGCAGAAATATGCAGCAAATTAAATAAAAAATGCTGTATGGACATGAACAATAAAAGCGATTGACACTTGATAATAATAAAAATAAACTCTGGGGTTGAAAACACAACAAATGTACTAAGATCTAGACTCTAACGTCAGCTGTTACATAAGTTAAAGATGTGAGACAGTATTAGACCATAACAGCCTTTTTATTGGTAAGGTAAAAGGTTGTTTATTTGTCATTATTATCATTCATTGTCACACAAGGTTGCATAATAATAGTAATAATAATAATAAATTAGATTTAAATAGTGCTTTTCTATAGTGAGAATGAAGTTTGTAGTCCCCTCATGGTTAACAGATAATTAAATGTGTATTAAAATATATATATATATATATATATATATATATATATATATATATATATATATACATGTATATAACCAGAACATTCTGCAGTGCATTTTTTGAATTTGAGTTTGGGGAGAATGTAAACAGCAGCAACAAGATGATAAAATTGTTTCATCTTCATTGGACTCAAGTAGTTGGGAGTTCAGCACCTCTATAGTAGGCTAAAGGGGAAAAAACATAGTTTCCGTTAACTACACATTTGTCTTTCACTTTGAATACTTTGCATTGCTCACAACGTTATAACCTGGTTGAGCACCATGAATTATTTTTGAAAACTTAAACCGGAAGCGCTGCCTTTAGTAAATTAGTTTGACAGTGTTGTGATAACGAGGTGCAGCTGCGGTAGTTGAGTAGACGTCAAGCAGAGGAAAGGAGACTGGGCCGACCAGGAGACAGCGGACAGCATAAATGGCCTCGCTGCCCACGGAGTGAAGGATGGCCTGCATGGTATCGCATCCATGGCCAGATCCACCAACAGAAGCGCCGAGGAGGGGGACTCTCGGGTAACCGCCCCCACTGACCGCGGAGAGTCGCGGGACCTGGCCGAGCCCCGGGAACTGTCTCTGGAGGAGGTGCTGAAGTCCTACGAGCAGCCCATCAACGAGGAGCAGGCATGGGCGGTGTGCTACCAGTGCTGCAGCGGGCTGAGGGTGCCCCGCCCGCCGGCCGGGAGAGTCAGCCGGGTGAAGGACCCGTCCTCCATCCTCCTGCGCAGGGACGGAACCGTGTCATTACAGCAGGAGCCCCGACACAACGGTAGGACAGCCGCCCGCTGATTCCCCAAACTCCCCACTGCCCTGTCGCTTGCTTCTAATAACTCTGACACAAAACTCAAATATGAAAAAGTAAATTCTAGCCGTGTGTCCATGCTGGGCAAAGTAAATTAGCGTTTACAGTTTGACACAACATTGTTTTTTCAATATTAGGAGCCACTTTTCAATTCGGCTAAAGTTATGTCCATGTGTCAGCACTCTGTTTTAGTAAAATCTCCACTTTTTCCAGTGGACCGCCAGATTCCCGCCGTCTTCTTCGGTGATCTTACTCCGGTAGAAGGCAACTAAACCGTGCGAACCGTTCTCTCGAGTCAAATTTACTAGACCATATCCTCCCGTGTAGAAGAATTTAAGAGTGGCTTTCAGAGATAAAAAAACAAAACAAAACAATAGTTAAGTAATCATGTTGTAGGCTATCTAACGTTAAAAGGAACATAAAACTAAAACCACAAATGAAATTATCTGATTTTCATACGGTGTTTGGCGCACAGGAACATCTTGTTCGTGGGAGAGAAACAACATGATATTCCTGCCTGATCGACCTTCAGCTGGATTATTTGATAATTTAGCAGAAGCTTGAACTGCTCTTACACAAACGGACACTGCATTTTGATTCGGACAGCTAGTATTTTGTCGCACTCCCGATGCCAACAAGGATGACTTGTATTATGCCGGTAAACGATTAAATATTCATAGAGCATAGCCGAGCATCTCCTCTTGCAAAGACTGTTTTGGAGACTTCAAAGGATGGATGGAAGCCCAAAGGATTTTGCGCAGTCTTGTGCATGTTCCCCCCACTGAATTTAGCCTGTACCTGCATAATATCCTTCTGTATGTTAAGTATTTATGTCCCCACTGCGGGCCCGGCCCAAGAAACCTGTTCCAGACGTCACAGAGACAACTTCAGGCCTAACTTCCTCTATCTGTCCATCTTATTTGGACTGCATATGATGGTGAATGTACAGACAGGCCACTTTACAATTAATCCACATAGCACTTGTTTAAATAAACTTTCAACTTTTGTATTCCCACAGTCTTGGGCACTGACAGCCATAATTCCACAATATAGTTATCATATCAATCTTAGTGGGGGAAAAAAAAAAGAGCTCATGTTGATTGTGTAACAAGCAGTCACAACCTGATGAACGCTGCCCTTTTGTGCTGTTGTTTTCACCTAGTAACAGCTGTTCAGCACCTGTTCAGGGATCTAACAGGGAAATTTCACAGTTTGTCTTCAGGCAATGCTTGTTGCGTGGCAACAGGATGGCCTCTATGTTAAACTGTTATTAGTTTGTCATTTAGTAAGTGTGAAAGTCATGACTTAAACTTTAAAATTGCACCCAGAGACCCCTATTCCATGAGTTTAGTTGACTTTTAATACTCCGACATACACTGTCTACATGGTGAAGAGGTAATTTTGGTGAGATTCTAATAATAATTCCCTTTGTGTTCTACTCATTCAGACTATAATGACTTTTAAGTGTTCCTCATTTTGCTGGAAATCCTTTGGATCCTCCCCATGGACCACAGGGAAACACTGGAACTACTTAAGATCCTGTTGCAACACCTTCGCTGTGATCATTAGTTCTCAACTCTCAAATTCAAATAGCTTTATTGGCATGAATGTACAGCAACAAAATTGCCATTGCTCTCACTGAGGAGATGTTTAGCTCTAACTAACAGAGTTGTTCATCCTTGTAGCCTGAGTTGGTTTACGCTCTGCTGTTGATGCACGAGTAAACACGATCCATATCGCAGCAGTGGTGTAAATCCCTTAACCAGCATGAAGGGAGTCTATTACAGTGAGTCTGTCGGCATTTTTAATGCAGCTAGTAGGCTAGAGGACAAATCTTTAAGTGGCAAAATTCATCCCAAAACATCATGCCAGTTTTAGGTAACGGGCCTATAGAGGAAACAATATTGGTCAATATCTGAGGTCCAAGCTTCATTATTAATGTAGTTTATTTATATAGATTTGTTTTTATTGAGCACTTTAACTTATTTTTGCTACTCACAGATGCAACTTTAGGGTCACTAAAACCTACTGCCTAATTTCGCACAGATAAAAGCATGGCTTATAATTACTTTAAATGTTTGTGCAGTATATTCTAATAACATAATATACAACATCAAAATTGTGTTTTAACATCACCTCATAAAAGTAGATCTGTTTAGTTTTTCTTCTGCGTGTCCTCTGGGGTCACCACGTTGTCTCTGTGAGCAGTGCTGTTCTAATGTTGCTCATATTTTGCCTGGTTATCAATCATTTCTTTCTTTAAAAAAATACTTATGAAACAACTATATACAGAAGAGCAACTAAAAAATAACACACAGGATTCTCTAATGACACAAGCCATATACTGTGACTACCCTGGGATTATTCATTACTTTGTTGCATATTTTCCCTTGTTTATACTATTCTAAATTTAATATTTTTAGTTCATGCCCTTAACCTCAACCTAGACCCTAATTTCCCATGTTTTTGTGTCTATGTGACTAGTTGGGCCAACACTGTTTGAAATTGGTCCAGTACTGAGCAGCAGCAAAACAGGGCTGCAACTAATCCTTGTGGGCAATTTTGTCCCGTCACAGTACGTCCACTCAAGTCCTTGTTTTATGACAGGCACAGATTGTTATTGCAAGTTTCTGACACTTTTAGTCATCTCACATAATCTTATTCAGCAGGAATATGGACTTTTACACAGTTGTCATGGAATGTCTTGAGGTTCAGAGTTAATTCTTGACCTTGGACCCCGTAGCTGAGAAAACAATCCCTCTACAAGGTCCATTTAGTAGCTGCTCTGGAGCTTTCGATCACATCACATAGCGTTCATTACCAGATGGTCAAACACTGGCATTCTTCTGAGCAGGTAGCACTAGAGCAAATGCTACCTAAATGTTCAGCATCTTAGTTAGATTCACCTGAGCCAATCAAAAAATCTTGCTAAAAGGCACATGTAGATGATATATTTGATTTCTGTCAGAGCGTTGGTGGGTGTACTTGCTACTCCATCCTGGGAATAGTTTTAGTACTCACAGCAGGTAGCCTAGGCAGTCTCAAATGACTTTCTGTTTCCTGAAAATCTAAACCTCATCAGGTTGTACACAACCATCAGCAAAAGGAGGAGGAACTTAATGTGAATCTAAATATGAGCTGGGACTGAAGCTGCGCTATGTAGCGTTTCTGAGCCGGCTTGCATTAGCCACCAGCCTGTGTCTGCATTGCTCAGAGTTGGAGATTCTGTGTGAACAACTTTAGGGACAGTCACTGAGGATATAAATACCTGATCAAAGAATGAGAATATCTGTCTGGACATTCAGTGTCAGCTTCCGCTACTTGACATTTTTCAATACTCAAATGGAAATATAATACTTGTAAAAATGAGGATTGGAACTTTGACTTTTGTCCTGTCTCATCCCAGGTGCAGCTCTGTCCTTTATGTGAGTCAGGACCACATTATCTTCAGCCACATTAATATATGTATGACTATGTGAGCCTAATGGAAATCCTATTATCTCTCCCAAAACCTGGTCTTGCTCACTGTGGCTGCAATGTCCCATATTCCAAAGTGCTCACTTTGACTGTGTTGATACAATATGAGGTTCTGAAAAGCTCCTGATTTGTCTATTTAACTATGGATACCTTCCTCCTGTATCAACTGCGTAAGTAATTCCTCGGTTTGAAATTAAGCTCCTTATAGTTTCATTCTGAAGGCTGCTGAAGGGTGAGGTTAACAGCACGTAAGGCACTCAGCAGGAAGTCAAAGTCCAGATACATCTCGTTCCTGTCAGATAAGAAGCTTGCATCACTGCTTTTTACAAGATGAACGACAAAAAGCACTTTTGAGCTGGCTGACCGTGCACTGATGAAACGTAAGACTCCCGAAAATTTGATTTGCATTCGGTTCCCCATTACAGCGTCACTCTGCTCGTCAAGAGAATATACCAAATTTCCATCACACAGGGGGGAGCGTTCATAAAGCCAGTACATGTAACTTGCAACTCTAGATCTGAATGCTTCCCTGATTTATTTATTTATTTTTAGGGGGAAATCCTGTCCAACTATATTAAGGATTTCTTTTCTTCTTGAATACTGCTCTCCTTCAATAAATGCACTCATAATGAGTGCAAAGGTTAACTTTGACCTGACATGTAGGCGTGTAGTTACACCCTGCTATATCTGACAGGTAGTTAGAGGTAAAGGTGATTTCAGGTGACAACTGTAAAAGAGAATCTTCTGTCCTTGCTTTTCCACTTCTCTTATTTCTTTTCCTTCTTTCGGTCTCTCTTATTCATGTATGACTAGCTTTGTTCTTCTTCAGTCAGACTGATGTTTTTGGCCATGATGCTGGCATTGCTCAACGGACGGCCATGTTGGTTGGTCGGTCAGGAGGTTGGTCCACCACTTTGGTCCAGACTGAAATATTTCTACTTCTATTTGATAGATTACTGTGACATTTCATACATCCCCTCAGTATGATTTGTAATAACTTTGGTGACTCCTCTGCCTTTCCTTCCAGCACCATTGTCAACACTTATGAGTTGTGACCAAATACCTTCAAAATGACGTTCCCATCAGCCTTAGCTGTACTTTGTGGCTGTGTGAGCGCCTACTTAAAAAAAAAACTACTACTGAGCAGCAGTAAGATTTTGGACTCTTTCATCACTGAGAAGCACAACTATAATTTTCATATCTAATAAAATGTAACCCAGTGCATTGTGGAATTGTTAGTAAAAGTTTTCCATTGTGGAAATTTTTTAGGGCACTATGATGCATAAATTCCACACGGAGAATTCGTACACTCAGATAAAATGACGGAAAACAAATATAGGCATTATATAGCAAATAGGGAGTCACTTCAGACAAGGACTACTTTTAGAACTAGTTACATTATATTTGCCAAATATCTTGTTAAAATTGTCCTTGTTAGCATGTTGCCATGTAGACGTTAGCACTTAGCCTCACATTCACTAGCATTGCTGTAGATGGAAAGCTTCTTTTTACTAATAGTGCCAATATATTAAATAACCACAACATATTTTCAGTTCACCAAAACAATTAAGGATAGAAAAACAAACTTTAGACATAAACTTTAATCCATTACAATTTGGTATTCTTTACAATGAGTACTACAGCCTCAGAGAGCTGCTAGCATGCCTTTAGGCTTAGTGTCTTGCTGATGTCCCCTGTTGTAATTTAACTCTTTGGACCAGAGGTGTCCTATTAACATTTCCAAAAGCTCATAAACTAAGCCATTCAAGCTCAGATGAAAACCCATTCTAAAATTCAAATGCTTTATTATTGTGTAAACTGATGTACTGTGGAAAAGCAGAGCAGCGTGATGGAGCTGTAACGTCTCAATGGCCTAAACATCCTTCCCCTGTCCACATGGCTAACTGGGTTGTGCTTTCCAAGATCCTCGTTTGAAAAAGTATATCCGTAACTGTGGGAAACTGGTGCAGCTATCACCGGCCGTATTGTTTGAACCTGTCTGACTGGTTCGCAGGGGTTCATGTTATCATCTCGTTCTGTAATAGAGAGTTTCTTCGCCCTCCTTTATGGCCAGTTGCTGCCTTTTGTTGCAGATTGAAACCGTGTCTGTGTTCACACGGGAAACAGTGACATGTCCTGCTCTCAGCACTTTGTTGTTGACAGGGGGAGGATGTTGTGGCAGGCTGCCCCCCCCCATCACCACGTCCACACAGCTCTCCACTTCTCATGTGTGGTGTTTTTTTTTTTTTTTTTTTTTTTTTTTGCTGACCTCTCACTCCTTTCATCGCTTTCTCTCTTCCCTGATGTTTCCACGGGTTCTCTCTCTCTCTGTCTCTCTGTCTTTGTCCCTGTCTCCTTCCTCTCTTGTCCGTCCATTCTCCTGTTTCTCTGCAGTGAGAGCTGCTGATCGAGGAGTTTCAGGCCTCTCGAGTGTCATTACTGACATCTGAGCTGGGCGAAAGAGCTTTTTTACTCTTTCACACACACACACACACACACACACACACACACACACATACTTAGGCATGCCAAACCTGGCTGCAACACAATAATGCATAGCCAAGTTATGGCTGTGGACATATGGAGTAACATATTTGATTTAGTGAGAATATTGAAAACGGGCTGACTTAGTTTTTTGTTGCTATAAAATTCACAGCATCACTATTAGTGGCACACATATTGGGTTTTCTTATTGGAAGCATTCCTGATTTTGTTTAAAGTGCCCCAGGCAACATTTTAAGTAAGATCTGTATCTATATGTATCTACAAACACAGGAAGTGGCAAATAAAATTTAATATGAAGTATAAATCTGTCTTCTTGAAAACTGCAGAGTGCCAGCTGTCAGTTAAAAGCTTTATTTTGGAAAGAAACACATGAAAGAAGCAGAAACCATAAGCAGTACCTGTTTTGTCTCTTCTCTGTCATTGTGGTTTTCCCAAATGCTCACATTCATATGAAACTGATAAGAAAAAGTAATTGAGGAGCATATTATAGCGTAAGATGCAAACTATTCAAATCAAGCCTTCTGATTAAAATATGGATAAGTTTTTTTCTAATGAAGAAAAATGGGACACTAAACCCAAAAGAAAACAAAATCCATTCTGTTCACAGAAACGAGCCAAACCTTGGACAGATTTGATGAAATTAAGACAATATCCCCTTACTAATAAAACTGCCAAAAAGCACAGTCACATTTTAAAACCATGTATGAAGACTCTGCATTAAGAAGATAAGAAAATCAACTTCTACTGGGAAAAAGATGGAAACTATTATGAGACCAGTCTGGTATCCCAAACCAAACAAACAAACATCTTTACACAAAAATAAACTAATTAATTTTAAAATAAAATATCACACATAACAAGTCATTCTTTGGCATATGGGTTTTTAAACTTTTATATACTTTAATACAAGTTCAAATGGGGCATGAAGCTTTTTTTTTTTTTTTTTCATTTGTATATTCACTACTACTCTGTTATATCACTACTTTTTATTTATTCATAATATCTATTATTGACGTTAGCAGCATGTTTTTGGTCAAAATGTCATGGCAAAATAAAAGCCTCATTGGATTGAATTTTTGCAGAAGGTTAAAGTTTATAACCTTATATTAACAGTCTTCAGAGTTATTTTATGTGCTGTTTGGAAACAAAAGTGAATTGAACTTTTTGAATTGGGGGGAAAAGTAAAGAAATCACATTCAGTAATCATGTAAGTAAAATTCTGCACATCTCAGACCTAATTGGTTGTGTATCTCCTCCTTTGTCTCTTCAGATGATACTGATGCGCCTCCTCTTCCACCTGCTACCGAGCGTCAGGTGAGAAAGAAAGAAGAGCGACACAAAGCACTTCGCTGTTCAAATGGTGATTTATTGTAAAATTTACTATCGGGTATTGCAAAACCTTTTTTTCCTTTGCCATAAAAAGGTTTATTCAGGTGACTTAAACTATATTTTACACATTATGAATTTCACTTATTTTCCAGTAGTGTTTGGAATAAATTTTTTTATTTTTATTTCATGTGAATGCTAAATTAAAAGCTTTTGTCTTAGCTAGCTCTTATGTAATGCTTAGTGTTGAGATTAGAAAGCAAATTACTGTCATTTCACTTCTGCCATTACTCCAGAAGCTGCTGTAAACAAAATGCCCACATCGCATAACTCACAAATTTCCCAGCAGATCATGGGAATTTTTTTTATTTATGTGAAACTCCATGTTAAGGTTTTGTCTGAGCTGATTAATTTCCATCCGTTTGGGTGTTCAGCCGGATATTCACAAAGTTTTTTGTGAGAAATGTTATTGGTCAATGTTTTCTCGTGCCTCATCATCCATCCCTCCAGCTGGTCCATTCGCTTGGTGTGGCCATCTACCGAGCTCTGGACTGGGGACTGGACGACAGCGAGGAGCGGGAGCTCAGCCCGCAGCTGGAGCGCCTCATCGAACGCATGGCTGCGGGGGACCAGGGCGAAGAGGGTGACAGCACGGCCGGGAACGGTACAACGGATGAGGGGTACAGTGGCCAGGAGGAGGAGGAGGAAGAGGAGGAGCAGGAGGGAGTGATAAAGCCGGTGTGTACGTTCCGCCAGGTGATGGCGCTGTGTGCGTCTCGGCTGACCAACCCAAGCTTGGTTCCAGAGCACTACCAGGCTGTCTGCAGGGCTCTGTTTGTAGAGACTCTGGAGCTGCAGACCTTCCTCATCAAGATCAGAGATGCTAAGGAGGTAGGTTGGATTAGGTTGTCATGGCAATAATAATGTAACCCTTAAAAAAAGAACGCCTGTTTCCTTTTATTTTTTTTAACATTTAGGGAATAAATACAGGAAAATGGATACATGACCAGCTGTTCATTTGTTTCAGTGCCTCTGCCTCCAGTGGCCTGCACCTCACTGAGTGTGCACTCTTTGGATTTGAAATGCTTATAGCCCTGCTCCATTAATATTCCTGTTTACTGAGCAGAGACAGAAACTACTGAAGATGCCGCCTCCAGTTTCCTTCCAGTGCTCAGCCTTGACTTCTTGACTTCTCTTGTGTCACTGCAGTTGTTTAACCTTGTTGATGTACAAACAGAAGGTAGGCACTGCGTCTTTAGCAGAGAGTAGAGTCATTAGTTTGATTAAAGTGTACGCTGTGTCCTTCAATGATACAACTAGGATTTGATGCTCCATAGTAATTTAGTTAATTGTTCGGTTATCACCTGACTTGAGCAGACTTGAAAGGACAAACGTGTTAGGTTAAAACTGATTATTTGACTTTGACTGTTCTGCATTGTTCACATCCATGTTTGCTAGCTGGCCGACTTCTTTTCCACCTTACCTTTGCTGGTGCATTGCTACGTTTCTTCGCACGTTACCACATCAACTGTCAATCAGTGGAATAGTATGAAACTGTCATTGGGAATGTGTATTGCGTTGTCCCACACAACACGTGTGTGTCCTTGTGCATGTGACACAAACAAAAAACGCTTGTAAAACAAATTTTTTATGGCACTTCTAGTGGTCAAAAGTCCACCAGCTGTTTGGTTTGATCCTGTTAACTTTAGCGGTAGCTAATCAATCCATACCTGTCGGCTTGTTTACTGTCTGCTCGTGCATGTGTCCCACGTAGGGTTTCAACATGAAAATACTGCAGTCTATTTAAAGTTATTGAGGTAGAAGGTTGTTGGTAAAATTGGTAGTCCCTTCATGCTACACACAACATATAATTAAGCGTAGGCCTATATTAAAATATTGTAACATATAAAATAAAACAATACAGTTATTCATATACATTTGTACATACAGGGTGGTGATGGCGCATAGATAAGATGCTTGCCTCTGGTGTGGGAGACCTGGGTTCGATTCCCACTGTGAGACATCCACCATCTGAGCAAGACACTTAACCCCTCTGCTCCAGAGGCGCCTGTCGAGTGCTTGATTCGGGGTGTTGATGGGACAGGTCTCTGTAAATATGTGGTCACAACAGTCTCTGAATTCCGTTGCTTGGTCGACATGAGTCCCATTTGTTGGTAGACCCTGGTCTGCTGCTCTTTATTCCAAAAACCCTGTCTTCATCTTCCAATGGCTGTATTTATGTCAGAGTTTAAAGAACAGATGGAAAAACAAAAGTGTAGCAAAGTTTGAAGGAGCTACCGGCTGCTGCTGCTTCAACAAGTGCTGCCGGTTGCCATAGCTTCAGATCTCGCACTGTGTGGCAGCCAAACCAGTGTTTGAAATGTCACTGTTTAAGCTTTCAGTTGTTTAAAAAAAGCCTAATGTGTCTCTTTCTCTTTGTTGCACAGATGCTGAAGAAGATCACAACAGGGGAAGCTGTGGAAGACTCTACAGCTGAGCTGGACGCACTGAAGCACAGAGACTGGGTGAGACCAAACAAGCGAGGGCACGCTGTGACAGGGAGGACAATGCAGCTGTGTTTTTGACTGAAGCAGGCAGTGTGGACGCATGCAGACGTGTGATGTTGTTGGTATTGTTTCCATCCCAGGCACGTCTGTGGGTGCAGCTGATGAAGGAGCTCAGGCAGGGAGTGAAGCTGAAGAAGGTGCAGGAGCAGCCGTTCAACCCGCTGCCCACCGAGTTCAGCCTCACACCCTTTGAGATGCTGATGCAGGACATACGAACTCGCAAGTTCCAGCTACGCAAAGTCATGGTGAGAAACAAGACTTATAAAAAAAATAGTGAAGCATTACACATGCTATGATTAAGAAGATATGTAAGCAACTGAAATGTTTATGCCATGACAAGAGTTGAAATTGGCAGTTGATTATTAAACACTGCAAGCAGTTAAACTGTAATTCGAAGAGTAAGAGATGAAGCAGCTGAGAAATGAAAGCAATTTACATTTCAGTTGTAGATGAGGCAGTGGACATTTTGAAAATATGTGCACTACAAATCATTGCATTATCAGTTTGTATGGAAGCACCAAGAGCAGTTGAAATGTCATCTGACGTAGGTGAACGTTCAGTAAAAGAGAAAATATCAGTTCAAATGTCAGTTGTAGAGTAGGCACTTAAAGCTGTTGAAATGTCAGCAGAGGTGTGAGCTGCAGCTAAACCAAACCATCACAGATCTTGAGGATATCATGAAATCTTTCTTCCCTGAAGTGTTCTCCTCACTTGACTTTGTTCAAATGGGGCACGAGGACTTGGAGGGCAGACGGGAGTGAGACTGACCCCTGTTTGTCATTTAATGACCTTGAAGTCACTCTCCTCTTTCTCAGGCAGACCACTGTGCCATTTACTGTACAGGGTTTGTTACAGGAAGAATTGTGCAGCAGGTCAGGCATAAATGTGGCACCTTGAGGTCTTCTCCACGGGCACATATATTTAATTCAGCCTCAGAACACTAATATTAATGAAGACTGCTCTCTGCCTTCTGTTGTTCTGGCAGAAGTTGCACAGAAAATCATCAGCCAGCTATGCAGTTCCCCTCAGCTCTGGGGAGCATTTCAGCTTCGTTCAGCTCTTTGTTTTGGTTTTATTGCCTGCAACTTAACTGTTTTGGTTCAGTCTCACAGTTCTTGTCAGCCATGTCTCCAGCCACAGCCGGTAGTTTTCAGTGAAAAGCCTAAAGGGAGAGTGAATATTGGACTTTTCAGGTGGTCCTACTAATGTTGCTGCTGAACATGTTAATATGTAAATAGACTAACATGTTTGCTTTATGTCATTGTTGTGTTTACAGCTTGTTGTATTGTCCTTAAGTGACCAAATATCTATTAATGCGGCTTTAACATTCTGACTAGTGTAAACTCACGATGCACTAAATACTACTAATAATACTACTGTACTAATTTCTCTGTAATACCTTGCTGCATGGCTGCATCTTACTGTATTTTTTAGAGACTCAGTGCTACAGTTGGTGTCTCTTGTCTTACCCAGGTGGGTGGTGACATTCCTACAAGAGTAAAGAGAAATGCCCATGAACTGATACTGGATTTCATCAGATCAAGACCTCCACTTAAACCAGTGAGTGTGTTTAGCCTTGTAATAGAAGTTCTCCACAACAGTGTGCAGAAGGGTGCATACAAGTGGGCAGTTTTTCCTGCTATATACAGTATACCTGGAAAACCACTGAGTGTGTCATAGAAGCAGTGGAGAATGTTGTAAACAATAATTGAGCTTAGAAACAAAGATGTCTCATAGTGTCTGTAAAATAGCTTAATGAGGTTAATGTGACAGTGAACTGCCTTTGTCTCGAGCCCACTTGTCCCCTGACTGAACTCCAGTGTAACATGAACTGTAGCATTAGTCTGGGATCTTGTTTTTTTTGGCATTGTTGGTTAGTTTACAGCTACTAACTAGAAACGATAAATGCTACGTCAGTATGAGCCCCTAACAATAGCTTTTACTGGAAACTGTATTGATTTATTACTGCTCAACACTGACACAAGTTAATGCACGCTTTTAGGTAATACATTATTGTACTAACATTAGTTTCCATTTACATATAACTTGTTTTTGACTGATACATTGCTAACATTCGCTTCTCCTTGATGTTTGTCCATTGCTAATACATTACTGAGCCAGCATACTACATACATTAACACCAGCCTCTAGCTGATAACTGAACTTATAAAAAACATATACCGCATACACAATTCACACCCAGAGATTTGTTTTACGAGGTGGTATTTTGGCTTTTTCCCTCTCCTTTTTTGTGCATGTAATAGGTTTGCAAAGTGGAAAAAGCCCAAAAGGAGTTCCCATCCCCCACAGAGAACTCTGCTCTGAACTGCCTGAAAACAGCTTGTTTGGAGTCCAGCCGCTTCTCTTTGATCCCTGTGATGTCACAGGGATGAAAGTTAAATGCGCCTCATGTAATACTAGCCAAGCGGCTAGTCCGACACGCCCTCAAAAACAGCGGTGGAAAAACACACTGCAGCACACACTCTCCTCTCCCTTCCAAACACTAGCTACCCTCCAGGCAGTCACTGGACAGAAAGTTGTTACTGTCATGTAGAGACAGAGCTCAGTTAAAACTTTATGGATGAAAGATACTTTTGTTACAGATTAATAACTCACCACTCTGAAACTCTTGCTCCAGTCTATGTTGCCAAACTGGTCGGCAACATGTAGCCTACAGCTGAATCCAAGCTGTTTAAGGGCTTCTCGCTGACCCGCCCTTCTCTGCTTCTGATTGGCTAGTAGTCCTTAACTAGGAACTGAGCATGTGCAACTCCCAACAAAGATCATTTAGAGACAAGATGTATCACTCCATAGCTAAAACGAAGCCTTCAACACAGGGTGAAAAGAGGCAGCAATGGTGGTTTTTGAAAATTAAACCACGTAAATCTGTTCTGGGTTTACATGAACCTGAAAATGAGCATAATACCACCTCTTTAAATCAGCTTGTTAACTTAAAATAACTTTATTTCAGATTTGCAGTATTCACCATGGATATCGTGGTGCACACAGGGATGCAAAATTGAATTACTGTCTTAGCCATCTCTTTTTGTTTTTGTTTCAGAAGCATAGATGTGTTCTTATTATTTGTCCACATTAGGTATCGGAGCGCAGCCTCCCCCCTCCTCCCCCGCAGCAGCAGTCCCTCCATGACCGGGTCCTGGCTGAGATCAAGCAGGAGAGAAAGCTCAGGCCTGTGGTCCTGCCCAACTCCAGGCGTAAGGGGACAAAAACATTCAGTACTAAACAAAACATAACAAATATGCTGATTTATGTTAATACTGTGTGTGTGTGTGTGTGTGTGCGCGCATTAATAGATACACTATCTGTCTTTATTAAACACATTTTATTTGATTAGGATAAAAGAACATTTTTCCAATTGATCTATGGTGATAAGGTCCTATGATTGCGCTTGACACACCATGCCTGTGTGTTGTGTTTGTTTGTCTCTAAGCTACTTATTTAAAGTCATATCTTGGCTTTCAGTGCGGGTCATGTTGTGCTATCCAGAGAGCAAATGTTCTACTGAAGGTGAATGGACCAACCGTTCTGCTAAATAATGACTTGAGGGCTGACGCTCTAGCTTGTACACTCTGTACTGTACTGTAGTCTGTGAGGGTCACACTACAGTTATGTACTGCATACAAGTTTGTAAGCTGTAGTGTGTAACGAGTTTTTCTTGGGTTTAGAGCTACAGTTCATGTGGAGGTGACATTGCATTTCATAAATGTTGTCCAGCTATTTACAGATCGAGGTCATTTAGCGTGTGTGTGTGTGTGTGTGTGTGTGTGCGCGCGCCGTTGATGAAGGAGTCTTAGAGATGGTGAAATCATACAACACATCATCTGAACACTAAACAAAAAACACACTGACTTGAAAACTTGCTTTGTTTAAAACTGCTATGGGTAATTTGTGAAAAAGAGGAATCATGCAACATGTACAGTGGATAGAAAGTCTACACATCCCTGTTAAAATGCCAGGTCCTTGTGATGTAAAATAATGAAACGAAGATAAATCATGTCAGAACTTTGTCTACCTTTTAATGTGAACAAATCAATTGAAAAATAAACTGAAATCTTCGAGGGGGAAATGAAAAATAAAAACCTTACAATAACCTGGTTGCATAAGTGTGCACACCCTCTTATAACTGGGGATGTGGCTGTGTTCAGAATTAACCAATCACATTCAAACTCAGGTTAACTAGAAGTCATTACACCCCTGCCATCATTTAAAGTGACTCTGATTAATCACAAATAAAGTTCAGCTGTTCTGGTAGGATTTTCCTGACATTGTTTTAGTTGCATCTCAGAGCAAAAGCCACGGTCCGCAGAGACCTCATTGTTGAAGGATATCAGTAGAAAAGCATTTCCAAAGCATTAGATATACCATGGAACACAGTGAAGACAGTCATCATCAAGTGGAGAAAATATGGCACAACTGTGACTTTACCAAGAACTGGATGTCCCTCCAAAATTGATGGAAAGACGAAAAGAAAAGTGGTCAGGGAGGCTTCCAAGAGGCCTACAGCAACATTAAAGGAATTTCTGGCAAGTACTGGCTGTATGGTGTGACAACTATCTCCGTGATTCTTCAAATGAATGGCCTATCAGGTAAGGTGGCAAGACGAAAGCCTTTTCTTACAAAGAAAAACATCCAAGCCCGGCTGAAGTTTGCAAAAGTCCCCCAAAAGCATGTGGGAGAATGTGTTATGGTCTGATGAAACCAAGGTGAAACTTTTTGGCCATAATTCCAAAAGGTATGTTTGGTGCAAAAACAACACTGCACATCACCCAAGGAACAGCATACCCACAGTGAAGCATGGTGGTGGCAGCATCATGCTTTGGGGCTGTTTTTCTTCAGCTGGAACCGGGGTTTAGTCAGGGTGGAGGGAATTATGAACAGTTCCAAATACCAGGCAGTTTTGGCACAAAACCTTCAGGCGTCGGTTAGAAAGCTGAAGATGAAGAGGAAGTTCACCTTTCAGCACGACAACAACCCAAAGCACACATCCAAATCCACAAAAGCATGGCTTCACCAGAAGAAGATTAATGTTTTGGAACGGCCCAGCCAGAGCCCAGACCTGAATCCAACTGAACATCTGTGGGATGATCTGAAGAGGGCTGTGCACAGGCCATGTCCTCGAAATCTGACAGCTTTTGCAAAGAAGAGTGGGCAAATATTGCCACGTCAAGATGTGCCATGCTAATAGACTCGTACCCAAAAAGACTGAGTGCTGTAATAAAATCAAAAGGTGCTTCAACAAAGTGTTGGTGTAAGGGTGTGCACACTTATGCAACCGGGTTATTGTAAGTATTTTATTTAAAAATTTTCCCCCTTGAAGATTTCAGTTTGTTTTTCAATTGAATTGTTCACATTATAGGTCACATTAAAGGTAGACAAAGGTCTGACATGATTTATCTTTGTCTCATTATTTTACATCACAAGAACCTGGCATTTTAACAGGGGTGTGTGGCCTTTTTCTATCCACTGTATAGTAGGGTGACCTCTTCAGCAGTGGGACCTTCATTTTAGTAAGCCTCATACTAGCTGATATGTCCATGAGGAAGGTACTGAATCCTTAGCAGTTTGTTTTTTAGTTTGTGGTAGTTTAAAAAAAACTTCAGTTTCTTCTCTTCAGTGTTGGAAATGTAGTCCGAAATTGTTGGTGTACAGTACTTACACTAATGTCTCAAAATGAGTCATTGATGCTAAAATGCTCCATGTCAGAATCCCTGCCCTCTGATCTAAATGCTTCTGACTTATTTGTTCCCTGACCGTGCTTTTGGTTTCTCTTCCCTCAGCATTTGGCTCTCTGCCCTGCCTGGCTCAGACTTGTCCTTGTAATGTCAAATCTACTTCGTGCATCGACCTGTCCGTGGCAGAGCCCGGGCCCAGGCCGCCGTCCCGCCCTCGCATCCTGCTCAAGGCTCCAACTCTGGCTGAGATGGAGGAGATGAACATATCTGAGGTGAGGCCAGGCAGGAACTTGAACACTGACATTTTTCAGGAGTAGGGGCTCTTAGAGCTAACTGGTGTTTTTAAGCTCAGATAGCAGAGAGGGAGGGGAAACATGGACTGTGATGACCTGGGAAATTGTCTTTTCATCCACGTTTCGCTCACTTGCATCTTAGTCCCTCCCAAGGGGGATGCACAGAGAGACGCTTGGAAACCATGTGAGGAGAGAAGAAAGGAGGAAATATGTTTTTAGAGAAGCATCATGTGAAGCGACGGATCAGCTGTCAGTCTGTTCTAACAGCTGTAGAGGCTTTTGATTGAATTTGTGTCTGCACACATGTGCTCTGTGCCGATACAAATAAAGGCTCACAGTTATCACTGCAGCAGTGTTTCTATCTGTAGCTACTTACCTACACATGAGGAACACCCTGCATTCTGTGGTTACACTGTGTACTGTGCCCTGCTCAGAGGCACAGGATCAATTCTACTGGCAGAGAGAGTTTCTGTTATTTATTCCGTATTTGCATCTGTATTTATTGATCTTCTGATGTGAATTTATTTTTGAATAATCCCGAATATGATCATGGTGTGTTTTGAACATTGGAAAGGATTCATTTCAGTATTTTTTTTTTTTTTTTTGAAATATCCTCCCTGGCCCAAAGGGGGAGCCAGCTGCAGGTCAAAACTAACTTCTGCTTCATCCAGGGGGAGGGGTATGTTTACTGCTGCCTTTTCAGTGCCTTCTGTTTTCCTTTTCACCTCACATTTTGTATGCACTATAAGTAAGCCAAATATAGGTTAGAACAGCTCACCTTCTATCTTCTTCTCCTCTTCTACTTTGTGGTTACCGTGAAGAATATATTTTATGGATGTCTTATAAAACCCAGTCTCTTACATGAGTTTAAGCCTCCTCTAGCTCCTGTTACTGGCAGGCTCTTTAACTGAGACCCATAGCTGTGACAAATAGTGACAAACATATTTTTTCTCATTTGTCCTCTTCATATGTCACTTGAAACATTCTGTCACCTTCTGTCCTTCACCTGTCCTTTATTTTCGTCCTTAACCTCCAACCCCTCCTGATTTGCCCCCTCACTTCCTTTTTACACTTCCTCCCCACCCTTAACCCTTTACCTCCCTCTCCAACTTCCATCCCCTCCGCAGGAGGAGGAGTCCCCAGACAACGGTGAGCTGCGGAGGGCAGAGAGCTCCCCCACACCTCTGAAAAGAGATCGCTCCTTCTCAGAGCACGATCTGGCCTTGCTCCGTGGCGAAATCTTTCCTTCCCTCTCTGAGTCGGCCCGGCTGGGTGGAGCGGTGAGGCTGAGGGGTGATAGGCCTCGGTCCAGGACGCTGACTGGCGCCGGCCCACTTCCTAATCACAGAGGTCAGTATACAAATATACTTACTTACGTTTATTAAAGGTTAACTTCTATATATAGAGCATTACACAAGTAATATACCATCTGATTTACAGGGCACTCATTTTTAGGTCAAAGCTGGTCATGAAATTTCTTAAATATCGTTGAAATTAGAGATTTCCAGCATTCCAAATGGGGAATATCAGCAAAATTGCTCATGGAGTCTATTTGCTTCACACCTTTATTAGATGGTGGTTTTTGACTCATTAGTAGAGGAAACCAGACATCAATACTGGAAACCTTTTGAAGAATTACAGTGTGCACCCCTAACAAGACTCCACATTAATTCAAAGTGTTAGAAGTCCAAAGACGATTATACTGGTATTTGGAGAGTATCTAAAGACTTTACACCTACGAAAAAATCATCTACTAATGACCGCTGAGTGAGTCACCCTACTTACAACTGAGTTATGGCCATTAAAACGTTGTAGGCAGCCTGCAATGAAAATACACACACGTTTACGGTTTTATCTATTTATTTAGTTAAATTTTAATATATTTTTATTTTTTTTGCGCACACGTTGTTATACATTCATGACAATAAAACTGATTTGAATTGAAATGAAAAGACTGACTCAGACTCGTGGCCCTCTGTGCCAGATGATTCCCACTTGCTGCAGTTTTAATTCTCCTCCAACAGAAGGGGACACAGTGCCAGTTATACCACAGTCCAGTCTTTGGCTTCCACAGTCTGTATAGTTATCCTCACATTTGTTGGAGAGCTGGAGATTTGGAGATTTTTACATATAATTTAATAAACTGACATCCAAGCCCCCACAAACAGTTAAACTGAGAGCACTAAGATACAGCAGCCAGCAGTCTAAACACCCTTTTTAAATTTTCCAGCTCCTCTGCCTTGAGGCCTGGAAGGAAAGCAGTAGTGCATCAACTACAAAGTTATGACAAAACCCAACTACTTACTAAAAACAAGTTTATTTCCAGACTCCTTACCACGATAGAATTTTTTTAAAGGGTTTTATTTCAACCTTTAAGGCAATAAATTATTCACTTGTTGTGGAGACATTTTGTCCCCACTGCCTCCAGTCTATCCTCAGTAATACCTCAAGCACCAACCTCATTAAGTTACCGTTACCTCACTGAAATCAGAGCTGACTACTGTTTCAGTCCACAGTGGTACAGTCCCTACAGCTCTTGCTGACAGGGGGGAGTTGACAGGGATTATAGCAGCCATTAAGCTGTTGGGAGTGTTGTGATGGATTCTAATCAAATATAAAGATGTGCTGATAAAGTCTAACTGAGTGAAGGCGGGTAGAAGCTAATGGGTTTGAACTGTGTGTTGCACGTAAGCCACGGGGCGGATGTTCTCCGTTTGATGGTCATGATTCATGCATTAGCAACCTGGCGGTCCATATCCAGAGGTAATTGTCTGAAAAACAATCCTGACTTCTGCAAGCTGCAAGCCGATCCACGCCGCTGCATGCCACAAGCCTTAGACAAGGCCAAATAATAGTTGGATGGAGATTTATTATGTAGTACATAACTCTGCCAACAGGGGACTCTCCAGCCTTAACCGTGTGAATGTGAGGATGTAAGGATGTAAGCCTGTAAGCCCCAGCTGTCATCAGCAGCTGATCCAAATTGTATGTACTGAGGATGTTTACCGGCCTGTGGCAACCTTCCTCTCAGCCTGTTTACTTTCCATTACAGCCAAATTGACACCTTCCATTTGCAGAATCGAACAGGCAACCAGTGTGTGGTCTGTTTTTAACCCCCTCCCACAATCGGTTAACTGAGCCTCCTGTGAGCTCCACTTTTAGACCAGCCGCTGAGCAGACCTCACTGTGATCTAAGTTACAGATGTAGCAGCATGGGCTGAATCACTCCAGTGAAATCAGATTAATAATACATGACAGTGTTAAAGTCGATCAACAAACCCTCTGAAGGGCTGAGATCTGAGATGGAACTGAATGAAAGAGGCTGATGTGTAATTCATGTTCTTGTTAGTCTGGGATTTGTGGCTTTGTCCCATTCACTCCCTGACGCTGTCCTCATTTGATTCGGTCTTATTTATGTCCCCTGATAAACTCTCATTATTTCCTTCTTGTCTCTTTCACTTTTCATCTATTTCATCACCCCAGCTTCCTTCCCAGTTCATGGCTGGGAGCCGCCCTCTCCAGCCCGCCTGTCTCTGAGTTCAGTCGACGAGACCACAGAGGGATCAGAAACGATGTCGAGCTCCAGAGGTGGAGACAAGCACCAGTGGATGGTGAGTTACAATCACTGTCTGCATCAGAGCTGGTGCTTTGCTTCAAATGAATTGTCAGTGGTCCCAGTAATGAAAATGCACTGCAAAAATATTCATCCTATCAAGTCCTCTTTATCTATTATTGAGACCTTGAAATAATTTTTTTCATAAAAAAAGACCACATACAATGCAAAGTTGTGACACTGTGAAATCTCAGTCTTCTGCTTGCTATAGAGTAAACTCTTGTTCTTTATGTCAAAAATGAATGGACTGACTGACCTCTCTTCTTCTGCTATCGGTTGTTTCCAGGAGGAGTTCAGCCACCCTGTGGAGAGTCTCGCCTTGACAGTGGAAGAGGTCATCAATGTGCGCCGAGTGCTGGTCAAAGCAGAGATGGAGAAGTTTCTTCAGAACAAAGAGCTGTACAATAACCTGAAGAGAGGCAAGGTAACGGAGTGGAACTTTCCTCATTGCTGTTTCTCACTGGGCTGTCGAAGTAACTCTGTGTGTGTGTGTGTGTCAATGGGTATTTTCTCAGGTTTGCTGCTGCTGCAAAGTGAAATTCCCTCTCTTCTCATGGCCGTCTACCTGCTTACTGTGTAAAAGGTATCAAAGAAAACTTCAATCTCACATGCCACATTCATCTCTAAATGCTGTTTGATGTGTTTTCTAAATTCAAGATAAAAATACTGTACTGTATGTATTTATGTATGTACTGTATGTGTATGTCCCCAGGTTACTAAAATCCCCAAATCTCCAGAAAAAGTCCACAGCTGCATTTTCTATAAATGCTCTTACATTTCTGCAAGCGATTCTCAAAAGTAGCGCTTCAGAGAGAGTGTATGCACATGTCGATGATGATACACTTTACTGTAACTCTGCATATTGAACTGTCTGTAAACAGTGCTATATGTTACAAATACAGTGTATCACAAAGGACAAGTGTTGTAAATAACACCCACACATTTTTTTATACTTTGACTATAGCTTTCAGCTTGCTGCCTTTCATAATTCATGTTTCTGGGTGGATGTGTAAGAAAGAGAAATGATTGATTTAGCTGCTGCTCGACTCAGACTGCAGTCTTAAGCTCACATTTAACACACATTTACACACGTGCGTAGTTTTATTTTTAATATAATAACTATCTCTCTTTTTACATCAAATATCAATTAACAAAGGTAAGCGTGCATGCTAAAATTATAGTCTTTTAAAAATGAACAAAGCAATAACTTAAACAAAACATGTAGTTCTCTCAATTTTCAGATACTACATTTGTGAGCAAATGCCTCTTAAAAAATCTAATATTTTGAATGAAGTTTTGCCTAATTTTTTTCAAACTCCTTTGAAACGGGTTGTTATAATTCATAGATATCTACTTAAGGGACAGTAAGGTTACTTACAGCTTATTACAACCTGTGTCTTATTTTCATTCTTTTTGTTTTTTTCCATCATTTCTGTCACTTCTGGTAATTCACCAATGTAATTGCTGAAATCTGGAAACACAGCGACTTTGCCACTGCAAACTCCCAGTAGGGCACAAAACACAAGCAACCAGACAGGTTAGCCAGCAATTAAGGCAGATTATCTAAACCACTTTATTTTGAGGTCAGATTGAATTGTTGGGTGTAACAATTTTGATAATGGAGACGGGTACCCATGCTGATTATAGTTGGTGGTGTTGATCAACAGCCCAATTAAACTCCACAGATTTATCATACAAGTGAATAAAAACCTTCTTACCCGTTTGACATTCAGGAATAAAGGGGTATTGATTCATTTGTGTTTCTCTTACAGATCTGTCTGCGGCTCTTGCAGTGCAAAGGTATTTTTAAGAACGATGTGTTAAGTAATGACAATTCATCAAATACTTACTGCTTCATTTTTATCAGTTAAATACCACAGAGTTGAAAAGTGTTTCTGTGCTTACTTAGCTATATATTCCTTTGTAGAGCAATAGAGTTTATTTAATTGGGATATCGAACCACTTGTTAACTTATTATTATTATTATTTCAAGTTTGTACATCGTCTAGTGAAGTGTCTGGTGTTTCTGTTGAACTCAATTCTTCTGTTCTTTTGCTGGTTTGATTTGTTGCCTCAGTCCCGGGCCGTGTTGGATGTGTGGTTCTGTGCTCTGTAGGTTTGAGGTTTAGGCCGGTTGGATTGGTTGTTTTTATTTATTTATTGTGTGTTAGTGTGTAGTGCTGTTGTTTGTTGGGGTGCTGTGACTCATTTGTGTTGTGTAACATTATTGTGGTTTGTCTTTATTGATTCTTGTTTTGGTTACATGTTCATTTGTGACTGTGATTTGTCTGACAGCTAATGATCATGGTTATTTGGTGTGTACGTGGGGAGTCCTTAATGTTTGTGGATTTGAATCTGTTGGTTGTACTTGGAGACTATATAAATACTTTTATGAAAAGTATTTTGCCTTCAAGTCTGCTGTGTCCCTTCACAAGACAGTTCTCTTTCTCTTTTCTTTTCTTGTCTCTGTCTCACTGTTGTCCTCTTGTTATGCCTCTTTCTGTGCTCCAGATGAAGATTCCCTCAAAGAAGATGGCCCATATTCCTGTGTACACCGTAGGCTTCCACAGCACTCCAAAGAGCCATGGACACAAAAGCCAAGTCTATAAGTGAGTGTTTGTCTATAGAACCACCAGAGAGACAGACTGAGCCTGTTTTTGATTCATAATTTAGAACATTTTTAAAGCTGCCTTCAAATGAGACATTTGTATTTAAATACCCCTTTGAGCACCTATGACACTTGATCAGTAAAAAAAATATTTTGCAATAAAGAGTGATAAAGATGTTTGCTTTAAAGATCAGTCCATGCGGTGATTTGTGCGGCCGCTAGTGGTCATGGTTATTTAGTGTGTACGTGTGGAGCCCTTAGAAAAACTGCTTATAGACAGATAAGCGGTGTGAAAATCTTACAGCTGTGTTGTCTTCTGCCGTTGTTGCTGGAGTCTCTGCTGCGTTGGCTGCAGTGGTCTGTGTGACTGGAACCAGAGGGCCCTGCAAGTGGGTGGCCGGCTGGCCGGCCTCTCAAACTCCTCCCCTGGGATGGAGCAAGCTTCCCCCGCCGCCACTTGCAGAGCGCCTCAACTCCGAAAGCTTTCAAGCACAGTTTTGCTCCGCCATCACTTTTCATAAAACTGCCATTATCCGAAATCTACACAGCTGATTTCTCATCTCAAAACTTCTCAGAAGTGGATTTAGTGATGAAACAACATACGACAATTGTAAAGTATAAAACTTTCTGCTGCTGGCCTCTGTCCAGCGCGTGCAATGATGATGCAGTGAATAGTGACGATTCTTTGTGACCAATCAGCAGTCTGCTGTGTTTTCACGACACATTTTAGTATCGCCTCAGCTCAACTCAGGTTGCTTGGAACCTCGATGGAGGTGATATGAAAAAAGTACCAGGAGGCAGGTACAGGTACAGCTTTTCCCTGATGAAAAACTACAAAATGCGAGTGGAGTCGAGGCAAGTTGAGCTGGTACCATTCAGTGGACAACAACAATTGAATTGGCTAACAATTGAAATCATCTGTATGCTGTTATTGTAATAGGGTACGGAGTAATGAGCATTGAGCCTCTAAGGCCACTAGCAGGGCTCTATAGTTGACTATATACTGAGCAGGTGTTTTTTTTTTTTTTTCTTTTACCCATCTGAGGGCAGTACAATTAATTTGCCTCTGTGTGTCATTTCCAAATGACTTTGAAATGAATTTCTGCCTTTTCACTCATGTTAAAGTTAACTTGCTAGCTTGTGACACTGTTTGCTTGTTCAATCCAATGACATTTAACATGTGAAGAACACATGTTAATCTATTTAAGCCTGCCCCTCTCCCTCTAGCCGCTGATTGCTAACTTTTTCCAACCTAAGTCCGTACTTACCTCAACCAATCGGAGATTGCCTACTCAATCTAGTCACCAGCATCTGCCCCCCCTCCCCTCACCCTCTTGTTATATAATCCGTGAAGTGCCCCTATGGCCCCTATGCAGCCATTATATAATAATTACCCAGCTGTGAGAGTAAGAGATGGACAGAAAGACAGACAGAGCGAGAGAGCTAGACAGTGAGTTGTAGAGGGAGAGAGAGAGCATGCAGGCATGGTGTTTTCTGATCTGCTGTCATCACCTGTCATCACTACCTGACTGTGCAGCTAAAGAAAGAAATAGGTTTTATAGCAGCAAATGTTGTGTGTGATTTTAATCAGAAAAGATGACCTTAATCTTTTCGTTAGTGACTGTGATGGTCCCACCCCACTGCAGCATGTCTTTTTACACAATTTATCATGTTGTGTTTATATAAAATAAGCTTTGAAAGGAAAACGAGCTGAATGTTTCCAGATGCTCAACGGATTTTCTGCGAGAAATGTATGTTTATCTTTTGAATATTCAATATTAATCAGTTTGTATTCCATTTTAAAATGCTGAAACAACAAAGATATCATGTTATAAGTTACACAATTAACTCTGTGAACATAAAGTTAATTTAACAGCAGAAGAATAAGACATGAGGAAGAAATGACACCGTGTACAAAAGGTAATAAATTTCATTAAATAAGGGTATAGTCTAAATTTCCCGATCATATTCTGAGAGCCCTTCTCACAGGAAAATTATGATTACTTACACATGACTAAAAGCCATTTTTTTTGTCCCTATATTTTTTGAAAAAGCTTGGATCATGTGGACTCATCCCAGGTGGGTTTACAAGTACAACCTCTTTGTTACACTAAGTTAATAAGATATCAGGTAAGGGTAAATCCTAACCTTCAAAAAAGGCAGTACTTGGGTAACATAATCGCTAAGTAGGTGTACTGTAGTGGAAATTTGGTCAATTTGGGCTGATCTTTAGAGTCGTAATATTGTTACTGTAATAGGGATCTTTTCATAGGATTCTTGATTTGTGATGTGGAATGGGGTTTTCATAAAATGTGTATGGAGGATTCGATGGCTATGAGAATATGTTGATTGCAAATGACTACTGATCATTTATGCTTTGAGAAAATACTTTTTTCTTTTAAGTTTTATTTTCTTTCAATACTACTACACCAATATAATATTTATAATATAAGCAGAACACTTAACTGTACAGTGGTATTTATTTAAACTAAGTGATTGCAATTTTAAACACAGATGAGGGAGGCAGACAGGGGAATAAATAAATCCAGAAAACAGGTTCAGACAGGATCCAAGGTGCTGAGAAATCCAAAAGTAAATCCAAAACACAACAGAAATATCCGGTAACAGGCAGAGACACCTGACAACATAAGACGAAACTGACAAAGACCAGGGAGGAAACACACACACACACACCTCCACCCACACACACCAGGGAGGGTGATAACACAGGTGAGAAACATTAGGCAATCAGAACAGACAGCAAGCAAAGCTAGACAAGGACATCAGAGGCAGACAACTTCAAAACAAAACAGGAAATACAAAAACTGAAAGCCCAAATCCGTGACATTGATAGTCTCTATTCATTTAGGCCCAGTCACAACAGAATGTGACACAGCGAAGTCCCTCCATGCGTCTTCGCAAAAATATGTGGTTGTAGGAGCTTGGTGAAATAGTGAGCACTACTTACTCAACCAACTACAGTGGCTGGTGAGCTAAGCGCTAACAAGCCAAGGAACATGTGAACCACAGACCATTAAAAATCTTTATATAGAATCTGTGGTCACAACATCTCTTAAAGCTAGCCTTCTTGATGACTGTCACTTAGCTAGCTCGGTCATTAACAGACAGTAAGTTAACACAATTTATTGTCTTTTGTCTCATTAATGTATGTAAGTCATGCGTCTTTCATGGAACAGTTCAAACTGGAGCGTTAAATGAAAGTGGATGGTGTGTTACAGCTGATATGATGGTGTCCTCTGTTTTGGACTCTGGTTTTCCATTCCCTTAAAGGTCAGCAGATGATTTGCTTTTGGTCACTAGCACAACTTCACACGTTAAATGTCACCAAAGTTAACCTCGAAAGGAAGTGAGATTTCTGCTGTGAATTGGTTCTAGGGCTGGGCGATATGGACTAAAAACTCATATTCCGGTACTGTTAGGCAGAGTTCCAGTATAAAATATATACTGGTATTTTCTTCAGTTTCTTATTTCACCGTTTTAATTATACTTCATTCTCCACCTTATTTAAGTGTCACTCACTTATGGAATCTGCCTTCTGACTGGTGTGTTCACTGCCGCTTTACCTTGTCTGCTCTTGTAAAATATCCACCGTGTCGCACGTAATCACTCTGTGTTTCTTTGATAAATGCTACAATGCCTGGCCTAACCTGTGCGGAGCGCCGTTGCAGTGTGGGGAAACACTGACTGAACTTTTTTTCTTTTTACAAGCCAGGTCTTCAGCGTCGACCAGCCCTGTGTCTCCTTCCATGTTGTTACAGAGTTTGTGAGTAGACGGCTGCGTGCAGACGCAGAGGGAGGGGTGGGGCGGGGCTGCGCGGTGAGGGAGAGGGAGGAGCAAACGCTGGCAGGACTTTACGGAAACATGTTAAATAACTCGGCATCAAACTACATTGGTATAAACGGTATTGTCTAATCCCTTTTGAAATTATATCTGTACACCAATATACCGCCCAGCCCTAATTGGTTCCATACACTGATGTCAGTCAGAAGTAACGGTAAACTCTATAGCATCAACTGGTAGGTTTTCTCTGCGCTACTGTATTCAATCCTGCCTGTCCCTCTGCAGGTCCCTGCGCAGCTTATCCCGCCGCTCAGTAGAGGAGGAGTTCCCCCACCTGTATGCTCACGGCTGCACGCTGCGGGACGTCTGCGCTGAATGCACCAAATTTGTTGCTGATGTCATTTCCTCCAGTCGCCGGAGCCTGGACATCCTCAACAACACTCCCAAGAGGGAGGCCAAAGCCGCTGCTGCTCAGAGACCACAGCTGAAACGCCAATCCCACCTTGAGACTTGTCCTCAACCACACCTTCCCCAAGTGTGTCCCCCTCCACCTTACCCACAGTCACAGTGTCACCCCCAGCTCCTTCCGCAGTCTCATCATCAACAGCAGCAGCTTCATGCGTCATTATCGTCTCCTTCGCCGCAGCTCCACGCCAAGACCATCAACAATGTGAATGAGTAGACTGACACTTTATCCCTTTCTGCTCACACACACGCTCCTTAATGAGCTGTGGTGCTGCACTACACTGTGCACACACACACACGCGCACATGCACAGAAAAGTAGGGTTCTTAAAGGGTTGTAGGGGCTACATGCATCATCAGTAATGACTCAAAGAGCCATCAGACTGCTTCACATAAAAATAAATGAGTTAGAATACATAAATCAGTGAGGGTCCTTCTTTAAATATTGCTGGTTTGGAGAATGAAATGCATTATTTCACCGTTATGCTATGATATACAAAGCCTAAACTTTTCTGGAGCTGTTTAGAACCATTTTTAGTAAAAATCAAATCTAAACAATCACCACCACACCCATCATCCAGTTCCCAACTACATGATCTCCCATATATCACCATCTCACTCAGCAGATGTGCTCACACAGCCCCCCTCATCACTCTAAGGTTTGAGTAAGAGCAGTTCTGCCTTATCTACGGCACTATGACTCCACTCCCTGATGCTCACAGCTGCTGGAAGGCAAGCATATGGGAGGAGAAGGCAGATAATGAACTGCTGGTTGGGGGAGTATACACTGTGAGAGTTGGGTGTTAGTAGTTTGAGGAGGATTAACAGTGTGCAGCACAGAGTCAACATGTAACCCTAGCATTTTAGCTGTCTGTGGTTGCCTTGTTTTTGTCATGAATGTAACTTAGAGACACAGAAACAGAATTGTAAAATGATAAGCTTGTATCCAGCATAATAACATTTATTTTTAATCATCCAAAAAAAGGCATTTGTAATGAGTGGCTGCTGCATAATGAGGCCTCTTTTGCATTTTAGGCGTGCTTATAAAGTCCCAGGTACAGCTGGATGAGGTGTGATGGTGGCGACACTGTGAATGTAATGGGGTGAAGCTGCAAACTGCACCTTTAACTGATGCAGCATAATGATGCTGATGTGAAGAGAGCAGATGAAACTCCCGCCTCTCTCACTCCCCATGGACGCTTGCAATCTGCTCTGGTTTTGTAAACACTAAGTAGACCTCAACTGCAATAAAATCTAATGACAAACACGACCAGTGCTGCCTCTGTGAGGTTTACTGTTCACTTCTGCATGCTGTGTTCAGCTGTTCTGAATTACTTCAGTGGTCACAACGCTGCACCTCATAAATTAATGGCAACATAATGTTCTAGTTTTTCTTCTTTCTTGGAAGAAAACTCCCATTGGTAAATATTAAATATACAAAAGTAATAGCAAATTAACCTACTCTTGAAGGATGATTAAATGAAAAGCACTTTGTTGGTTCATATAAAACCCTTTTTTAATCACAGCCCTGTACAAATAAATTTAATTACCCAAAAATCTGCAATGGACCGAGGAACTAAGCAGGTAAGTTGTCTTAATTACAAACTAGTATATAATAGCTGGCTACTTTGGCAGGATGATATTGGTATATAAAAAATATATAGTTACTTAATGTGAAGCGGTATGGATGCAGGTCTTTTACCAGATAAGTACAAGGAAACATGCTCACCACTTGCTCTGTCTCTTTTGTGGTGCAGGGCATCAAGTCCCCCAAAGATCTAATTCCAGGGTTAGCCAATTCCTGCACACACTTTATCACCTTTGCACTGAATTATTTAAAAAATGTTGACGTTTTGGTCACAAGGACCTTCCTCAGGACATATCAATCAGAGAGTGACCCAGAGCTTAAATTATGCTTACACTATGTGATCAAAACGTCGACCCTTTAAAATTAAATCAGTGTAGAGATGTGCGGGAGTTGACTTTTTCATAGGGATGCAGATTATTTACATCCATCTGTTTTCATCTGTTTTTCAGTGGAGAACCTGGAAATTAATGTCAAAAATTTTACCAATCGGTAGCGAGTTACGCATCCACCCTTCCAGCATCATGTTTGACACAGAGGTTGTGGCTACCAAGGTATGAAGGAAGATCATGTCCTCATTCTTAACCTCACCTACAAAGCTCTGATTGGTCAACTGTTTTTCCAGCGGGGAAATAGCCGTCAATGAGTGCAGCGCTAGCCCTATTTGAATCACTGAATCACCAGATGTGGTCTGCAATTCGGAGGTCTGTAACCTGGCTAATGGGATGCAGGACTCACATCTGGGCTCATTAAGCTATTCAGTAAACGAACAACTTAGGTTTGCCGTTAATAAAATCATCAAGTTTGTTTACACAAGATAGGGTTGTCTTTTTATTTTTGTACTATAACAAGGAAACGAGTAATGTTCTGCTAAATGCACTCAGTTGTCACGTTACTAGGTCCACCCAGCTAAAATGAACTCACTGTAATATAACAGTAAGTCCTGCCTGTGTTCAGTGTGTTTTAGTGTGATGTTGATTCAACTGTGTGGTCATTTTGGAGGCTGTAGTTTGTGGTGATGTTGAACTGTATAGATTACTGTTTCAAATATTTTGTCTGCCCACAATGACTGGAAATGTCTGCCGCTCTCGTGCAGCACTTCAGGCCTTTAAATGTATTACACATGCGGGTTGCAGCAGCCGAGCTATTGTCTTAGAAAATTAATGGAGGTGAATTGACCGCTTGGTAAAATGCTCACAGATGTGACTGCCGCAGTTCTGCTGGTGGTGAAGAACATGAAGCCAGAGCCCATGTTGTGGCTCCACTGGAGGGCAGAACTTTGAATGTACAAGAGTGTGTATCTCTGCATTGCAACTTGGTGCTACTGTTAAAAACTACTCACTAATTATTGTATTTTTGTGATCATCTACATTAGGTGGCAGGAAGAAAATCCAGGTAGAGTCACTGTATAATGCAAAAACTTTCCTAATGTATAAGCATTCAGAGCCATGTTGTACTGTCTGGCCAACTGTAATTTCAATAAATCACTTTTTGGCATATTTGTTTTATTGTGATCACGTGCAAATTATTTTATGAGCTTAACAGAACAATCTTGAGATCACATCATTAATATTTTGTGAACTCAGCAAAAGACTTTTTTCCTGCTCACATATTATTTTGTGATCCCAGGAAAACAAAACATTGTGATAAGACTAGTCGCCTGAGGGATTTCTTGCTTCCAGTCTGATATTAAAAGGCCACAGATGACTTGTCATTAGCTCTAAAGTTTTCTTGTGGAAATGTTTTATCATCTTAACGTCACAGCCTTGATGTTCCTGTGATCATTAAATCCTTGTTCTGTGACACACACAATAAGTTGGTTTTGACAGTTTAGGGATGGAAACTGTTCCTAAATTTGGACACTGACTTGGTTCAGATTACAGGTGTCACACCAGATACTAAATGCTAATACAGAATAGACTTGGAGTAGCTCTATAATAATAGTGCAGTCATCACGATCTTATACATAGAGCTATTATTGGCCTCAAGGACAATGAACATAGTCAAGTACCAACAGTTCATCTTGACACTTTGTCTCCACGAGAGTTAAACTCACCAACAGAGCAGTTTTATTGACTTTCTACTGATGGGACTGGTTAGAAGGCAGAAGTATCCGTTAATAGAGCCGACACAGCGAGTGAACTTAAGAAGGCTTTGTCCCCAGTTAGGGGATCTATAATGCGTCTCTGGACGCCCCGCCTCTACCATCATGAATTAATAATCTACAGGTCTGCATGTCTATTGGCTGCCTCTGTCTGTCATCCGGCTCTCAGTTCACTCTTGAGACTGACAAGCTGCGTGAAGTTGGAAATAATTAGAAAACGACTTAGGAAGTTAGGGGTTCATACCTTCAAAATAAAAGCATTATATAATAAATTATTCATGAAGCTTTTAATGAGCTTGATGTACTCACTGGTCCACTTTTGATGAATGTCAGTATATGTCAATTTCTTTATCGTTCCGGGTTCCAGCATACCCTTATCTCACCGTTACCTAAAATTCAGAGGATTCACACATTTCACACAGTTATTTGTACTTGTGTTATGTTGTAATATAGAATTTATATAGCTTTTGAATAAAGTTTCTTTAATCTTTTGTTTTATTTTGTTTGCGTAATTATTTTAATCCGTGTCATTATGATTTTAGTCCGTGTTGGTTTTGTGCTGCTGTATGGCATAGATTATTTTGTTTTGGAGCCAATTTAGATCATATAAGTGAAGCAAAAATGCATTTTCATAGGTCTAATAGCGTCTGCGTCATTTCTGGGTGAACAACGTTTGCAGTTTAGTTCATTTTGGTCATTTTTATCCTCCAAAATCTGGCCCAAAACAGATTCCGTGGGCTTTTATGTTGAAAGATTAGAACGGATACTCTCTTGTTTTGTTCTTGTTAACTTTCCAGTGGAAGTGGGGCAGCTTTAGAGGCTGAACTCGACAACAAGCCCTCTCCGGCTGGCCCATCACAGCCAGTTGTTCTTTTCTTTTCCCTCTCCCTCTTTTTTCCCCCCTTCTGTTTTTTCTCGCCCTCTGGCTCAGTCACAGTGGGAGTGGGTGTGTCGATGCGGGCCAGTGTAGCCTAGTCGCTGCTTGTGCGCACTCTGAAAAAGAGGAAAAAGTTGATGATGAGTTTAGTGTGAAAGGGGCCCGCCTCGGAGCAGGCTAACCGTCCGGGAATGGCAGTTTGGACCAGAGCGGACAAAAACGGTCAACTGGACCTTCTTCTCCGCGACCGCTGGATCCGAGTGGCCGCCGAACTGTCCCGAGAAACTCTGACTTTAACGGCCGAAGCGGAGGGAACAGGGCAGGGGGGCAGCAACTGGGACTACAACAACTCTCCGGCAGGCCTGCGAAATGGCATGTCGAACGGAAACGAACCGGGAACGAGTCCGGGGAACCCCAGCCGCGGACTTTCCTCGGGTCAAGACCAACTCCAGAACCACGGGTGTCGGGGGCGCAGCGGCAGCCCGGGGCGCGGGGGTGCCAGTCGGGGTCAATACGACGGCAACTATGGTCTAAATAGCTCCGGGAAGTACCCAAATAACGGCACAAACTCTGACTTTGGAAGCCCCGGCTCCAGCTACGGAAGTCCCGGGTCCAGCTTCGGGTCGAGACAAGGCGACGTTCCCGTCAGTCTGGACGGCTCCTCGGAAGCTGTGCGCAAAGTCCGAGTTGTCAAACAGGAGTCTGGCGGGCTGGGGATCAGTATCAAAGGGGGGCGCGAGAACCGGATGCCCATCCTCATCTCCAAGATCTTCCCGGGGCTCGCTGCCGACCAGAGCCGGGCTCTCCGGGTGGGTGACGCGATCCTGTCGGTGAACGGGAACGACCTCCGGGAGGCAACACACGACCTGGCGGTCCAGGCGCTTAAGAAGGCAGGAAAAGAAGTCACGCTGGAGGGTAAGTTGGGCCACGCGAGAGCGGGGACTTGCAAAGGCCGAGATTAGACTCCTGTGGTGCAGCCACACACACCTCCGTGCACTGCTCCTCTTTCATACATCCAGTCAGTTGGGTTTTGTTCAGTTTGTCCACATGTTAACACATATCCTTGTGAGTCTGAACTGAACTTGCAGTGTAATGTCAAATAGAAACTAAAACAAAAAAATGCTTTAAAGTAATCTGAAAAAGTGGAGCAAGTCAACACCCCACCCACACACACATGCACACACATGCACACACAACAGTAACCAGTTTTTGTGTCCCCAGAAGTGAGTGGAAAGTATTCTAAAAGTAATGTAAGTGAATTTATGCTCCTGTTATACTAACAAGATAATTCATTCATCAGCACAACACCATTTTAAATAAGAGCAGTAGGATGCACATGGCCATCAATAAAGGTCAGTGAACTTTCTAGATACTCCACATATGTTTGGCGGGTTTTAATTTTCACCACACAAATAATCATTTCTGTGAGACGCTACTATGCAGAACACAAACAGGCTCCCAGTCACAGTTGATCTATGACCAGGATGAGGAGGAGCGGGGCCTAAATAAAAACAACAAATCCTTTGATTTGTGTAAACAGGAAAGTAACCACAGTTGTGGTCACAGTCAGAGTTAGAGACATTGTACTCTGTGTATTTGAATGTCTGTGGGTTGCTAAAGATAAGAGGTCACTGTAAACATAAGCAGATGAGATTTGTCTCTGTGTGACACTGATACCGTCAGGGGGAGAGACGTATAGTTGATCTGCGAGGAAATCAATGTTGCACCTACACAAATTAGAATATAAGCAATTGTAGCTCCTGAAAAAGTAAAAAGCAGTTATTTTATTTTGACCAGGCTTGGATTTAAATAACATTGAATGGAATGATTGTGTTTTTTTAAGTAAACCATTCAATAACCTGATATTGATCATGTTTCTGCATTGATCAATAATGAATGCATTTACTGTAGGGTTCAGCGTCTCATCAGCCCCTGTAGGCAGCTGTTCCTAGCAAAAGATATCTCACTAAGTAGTAGTAGGGCTGGACGATAAGGCCAAAAATGCTATAACATTATAAGCTGATAAAGGGAAGGTGGCTGTGTGTCTGGTAGCTAGTGCTGATGTTTCATACATTTACATTTGAAATGGGAGGTACATAAAGGCGCTTATCAATGCATCACGCGTGCATATTATTCACATCAGCAGCTCCACAGAAGGTCTGCTGAAGGTTAAAAACTGTGCAGACGTGAATATCACAAAACTATCCCAGCCTACTAAGCTTCAGATGGAAGGAGCATAATCCAAACTGTACATGGTAGGAAGCAGATGGAGGCTGTAGTAGTGAAATGTGTCAGTTAGCAGATACGTACTGGCTCATTATGGGACAGAGCAGGGCTCCGTGGAGATGAGTTGAGCACCTAAACTGTGCTAATGTAGAACTGTTTAATCTTTAGAAAAGTGGAAAACAAACAGAAAATTCAAGGGAGGTCACAGAGCCCCTGGGGTTCGGAAACTTCAGGCCAGGAACCGTTAAATGCAGTGCTTAATGGTTTGGAATGAACGGCGGGTGAATACTGACGAGCGTTAATTGTAGGAACTAATCAATGTGTGACACATTTGCACTCAAGTCAAAATGAGGTCTGTTTGGTGCCTCCCAAAATAAACCAAGGTAAAATGTCCTAGACTCCTTAAGCTATCCACTGTGCTGATTAAATTAAAACCCGAGAATCTGTATGAAACCGTTGTAAGTTTTTCCCTAATCAGAAGAGATATCTGGATAGGCAAATGACACATGCAAATGTAACACAGTAGAGGTACTTTCATTAAACAGGGAAATAAGAATCATTTCAAAACAGCTGGTGGAATGTGGCCTATTGCAACTCACATCAGTATAAGAAACATTTCCAGCAGCCCTTGGGCATAGACAGGAGGATGTGCTGCCTCCTGCCACAGCCTCAGTCCAGACATGGGCCTCTGTTTGGAAGAATGTGTCAGCTGTCTGTCACTGTTTGTCAGTTTGGCAGGCAGCGAGCTGTGTTTGTGGACCGGCTCCTCCTCTCAGTACCCCCCTTTCTCCACTTGGGTCCCACCGCGCTGAGAAAGAAGCGGCAGTCAGACAGAACGAGGCTTCAGTTTCCAGACCGCTGTGCCGTGTAAACAATACATAAACCCCCAGATATTCTCACAGTTAGCTTTGGTGTCCCACATTCCTGACCTCCGCTTGCATGTGCGTATTTAGGGCAAAGGTCAACACCGGCGGCTCCGGCTTGGAGGATTCATGCTGCTCCACAATTGCAACACACTTTGGCAGATTTTTATTTGCTGGTGCTGCATGTCTCAATAGGCTATCTAATTTTGGCCGAAATATTCTATATACGTGGCTAGAAATATCCAGCATAACCTGAGATCAGTGTCTTTCACAATGCAAATCAACTTACTGGTCTCAATCGTGTCTTGTTTTCTCAATTACTGTTAAAGCTACAGGGCACGAAGGTCAGTTCTAGAAAGGCATTATCTTATTTAGGATGATTCAATCGTATTTGTTTTCATCCAAGGTACTGTAGATAATCTCGTCAAACACATTTTGCACCGGATCATTAACCTTGTTTGAAGATATGCAGTCCATACTATCAAGTTAGAAAAGTGGGTTGCATGTAAGGCTGCAGTGATCGATTATTTTATTCTACAGATTATTACTTTCATTCATCGAGTAATCGCATAAAAAATGTTTTTGCTCAGCGCTCCCTCTACCGGGACCAGCTGTGTAACTCATATCACTCCAACTGTACAACCCAAACTCACAGCCTAACCAGACGGCGAACAATAACATTAAATGCACATTTATACATTCAACAGTCATGATTTATGTTATATGCTAACGTTAACGTGCGCAGACTGGATGCTTTCTGCTCAGATGCTGAAGCCGTCGTGCTGTTGTGGTAGGCTAGTTCTGTTTTACTGCAGACACGCTGTACAGAGTTGTTGCTTTTTTTCAGCTTGAAATGATCCCGTACTTTGGACACTTTCTGTCTTGTTCGCTGACCTCTCTCTTCTCTTCGCCCATCACTACTTTCTTTCTCCATTTTGCAATTCGCGCCATCTAATCACGTTGTCTAAACTTGTCCACAGCGCGTTGTGCAACAGTAATAATTGTCCGTGTGAAACAGTGGGCTGTATATAGTTATATGGATTCAACAAAGCATTGATTCAGATTCTTTGCATCGATGCTTTTTAGTAATCTGGTTAGTAGCCTGGTTACATGGTTGTAACATCCGAAACATCTGAAAGGGGGAAAAAAAACTGAATGTCTTTGCTTATTTCAAGAATCAGAACAATTTAAAGCTGCATTATCAATATTTTTAGTCAAGTATTTTTGTTACCTCTAATTTCTTAAGCCCACACACTGTTTTTTTTTTGTTTACAGTGTATGTGCATTTTTTTATTTTTTATTTTATTTTTTCCAACCTTGCAAACGGGTAAACCTGCAGATGGAACAAGTGGGATCTTCTCTCCCTGTGTTGCTTTAGTCTGCAGAAATCTCAGTATTATCCGGTCCATTCCAGAGACAAAGTTCAAGGCTTGTTTCCTCAAACCTAAAATCTGCGACTGAGTTGTGATAACATCACCTGTCTTCAATATGAACTCATTTTAAAGGTTTTCAAGCATGTGAAGAATGAAGTGCAGTGATCTTTCTCATTCTATTTTGATTTTAGGAGACTGACACTGATAGTGGGAGCAAATGAAATGGTCTCACTTTACTTATTCCTGATCAATAAAAATAACTTGTTATGACAATTGGATGTTTTTTTTGTTGAGGGTGGTTTCACTCTCCAAAGCAATAGGAATGAATGAATAACTTCTTAAAGTGTTTTTGCACCATTTACACATGACGTACATATTCCAGACATGATGAAAGGCCCTGTTAATCCCCCTCCCCTCATCAGCTGACTGATATGTCATAATATCCCATATGACCAAATGATTAGTTGAAGCTTGCTGCAGCAGCCCCTTGTGTCGTATTGGGTTAGCCTGCTGATCGGTGAAAGGAGACGCAGGGTGAGCCTTTTGTGCGAGTAATTGGAGGGATAAAAACGGCACATACCAGACACAGAGGCTATTGATGAAACGGGGACAGCCCTGACAAGGAACAGTTCTTTTCTTTTGTTCGGAGGCCAAAACTAGCCAACCGTCAGTTCACTGTGCCGTTCGCTGCCCTCATGGGGCAAGATCTGCCACGGAGCATGAGTCTGCACAGCCTGAAATAGGCCACGTCAGTTTGTCAGCACTGTCTCAGTATGAACTCCACTGCCTTTGATATCCATCTGTAGATATGTCTCTGGGATCAGCTAGTGTTAGCCATTTTAATGCCATGACATTTTTTTTGTCACTTTAAGGAAATGTCATTGAAATCTGCAAGATTTAAATGATTTCAAGCAACTCTTTAAATACATATCTTACTTAAAGACTTTCACCCAATTTACACAAAGACAAGACATATAATATTTTTCTACCAAGCCCCAGTGATGCATAGCCCTGTAGCCAGTTTTTATTTTGCGTCCTGAGTTTTTCAGATATCTGTATTTAATTGGTGCTCAAACCATAGAAAAATTTATCAGAAAAAAGTAGTTTTAGGGCAAACAATCATTGTTTCTGTAAAGAAAAGATTCTGCTGACTTTAGATGCCATTTCCATTGCTTTAAGAAACACAAATTAAATTCCTTTAAACTCAGTTGTATTGGGGTTGTTTCGGAAAAATCTAAACATGAAACTGAAAAAATATCTGTATGGCTGGATAACACTGGATAATATATTCATTTGTAATTTGGATTAACTGAAACTTCAGAGCTGCACTAATCATATTTTTTATATAAATATTGTCTCAAGTGACTATGTGTAATTTGAAAAAAAAGACAAACCCACTACAATTCCCCTCGTCTTTATGTAGCGTCTTTCAGCTCATTAATATGGCTCTATGGCCCGCTCCGTTACTGTTTTGGTTCACTCACATGAACCGTTCCAGAAGCACCAGGAAGCTGTTTTAGTGACAAATCTCAGAGAAAGTTTTTTACCTGCACCACAGAGTTGACAGACAGAGGTAGCGACTGACAGCTAGCAGCTGAAATGAAAGCTGCGGTCAGACTGCATGGCAAAGTGAGCCACATCATAACTGACTCAGATCAGATTTTTTAAGTAACAGTGTGAGCACCCCAAGTCACACTGAGTCTGATCTTTTCCGGTTAGGATTTGGGCCACTTTCAAATGTGTTCCAAATCAGATAAAGGTTGGATTTTTTAAAATGGGACTGGAATTCATGCGACTCTGACGTGACTTGGTGGTGAACGCAGAACACATCCCAAAACACATCCCAACCCTCCCAATTTTACCGGAGCCTCCCTTTTTCATTGCCCTCTCCAGGTTTTCTCATATTAGTCCTGATTTATGACAAATGTTCACTACTTTGTGCATTTTTCATTGCCTTCCTTACTGTTTCTGGCACTGCACAGCCCATATAAGTTCCACAAGTCTCTCTCTCTCTGCTGTTTCCACCGAGACAACTAGCATGTATCTTGTGCAGAAACCTGCCAGAAACACCAAATGAATACTAATGATGCTTTGTGCTTTATGTGTGTTGTTTTCTAACACATTTGCGATAACTTTAATGGGTGATAATTTGCCAAACAAGTGTAATTGCCAGCTTATTCTGGAAATATACTCCCAAGTAGACAAACAAATCAGTTAATTTTGCTTAAAGCTAATTAGAAAATAGTTTAGTGGTTATTCGTCACGCTCTGTGAGCTGCTTTTACCCGCTGTCCTGTCATGAGTCATTGTAATGGTTGAATCCAGGGATATAAGTGACAACACCCTCCTCTGTAATATATGATTTAACTATATTTTTAGAATAATAATATTATAAATGTATTTGCGTAAGTGATTAGATAACATTTTCATTGATTCCATAGACGAAACAATTAATCAATAGAAAACCCAACAGATCAGTCATTAATCGAAATAACTGTTAATTGCAGGCAGCCCTAATTAACGCCACAGCAGAAAGCAGCCAGCGTTTCTTCCCTGCCAGGACCTGCTGTGGATAAACCAGCATCAATCTGTGCCCTCGCCGCCAACACGATGGGTAGACATTTGTAATCTTTAACAGTCACTACTGAATTATGAATGTGATCATTTTAGTCCATAATCTGTTTTATCCTTTTGTAGTAAGTTGGCACACACATTCAAATACACTCTCAGGCTGAATACACTGACCTTTTAGAAAACTCACTTATGTATTTTCATAAACGTTAGAGTGTGGTGTTGTAGATAAATACACTCAACTGCATGATTTCCCAAAGGTTTTTTTCTCTGATCCAGGTTAGAGGACAACAAAGAGGAGGGAGCAGGTGTGACTCTGTGTTTGAGGGGTCATGGGAATACATTTTCTTGTTATGATCTTTGAGAGTCTACTTTGTATGAAGGCATTTACATTTGTACAGGGTCACGAGTGACTAATATGAGGGATCCAGATCAAGGCTGTTTTCCTGATTCTTATCTGAATCAGTTGATATTGATGATTTTGCAATACAGAATCACAAGTTGAAGTTCATATTTATTCTTTAGAGCTAAACCTCGACAGGATGTGTTGTGGTATTGCTCAAACCATAGTGTCCTGTAACATTTTGTATGATATACAGTGAGGAAAATAAGTATTTGAACACCCTGCTATTTTGCAAGTTCTCCCACTTAGAAATCATGGAGGGGTCTGAAATTGTCATCGTAGGTGCATGTCCACTGTGAGAGACATAATCTAAAAAAAAAAATCACAATGTATGATTTATTAACTATTTATTTGTATGATACAGCTGCAAATAAGTATTTGAACACCTGTCTATCAGCTAGAATTCTGACTCTCAAAGACCTGTTAGTCTGCCTTCAAAATGTCCACCTCCACTCCATTTATTATCCTAAATTAGATGCACCTGTTTGAGGTCGTTAGCTGCATAAAGACACCTGTCCACCCCATACAATCAGTAAGAATCCAACTACTAACATGGCCAAGACCAAAGAGCTGTCCAAAGACACTAGAGACAAAATTGTACACCTCCACAAGGCTGGAAAGGGCTATGGGGAAATTGCCAAGCAGCTTGGTGAAAAAAGGTCCACTGTTGGAGCAATCATTAGAAAATGGAAGAAGCTAAACATGACTGTCAATCTCCCTCGGACCGGGGCTCCATGCAAGATCTCACCTCGTGGGGTCTCAATGATCCTAAGAAAGGTGAGAAATCAGCCCAGAACTACACGGGAGGAGCCGGTCAATGACCTGAAAAGAGCTGGGACCGCCGTTTCCAAGGTTACTGTTGGTAATACACTAAGACGTCATGGTTTGAAATCACGCATGGCACGGAAGGTTCCCTGCTTAAACCAGCACATGTCAAGGCCCGTCTTCAGTTTGCCAATGACCATTTGGATGATCCAGAGGAGTCATGGGAGAAAGTCATGTGGTCAGATGAGACCAAAATAGAACTTTTTGGTCATAATTCCACTAACCGTGTTTGGAGGAAGAAGAATGATGAGTACCATCCCAAGAACACCATCCCTACTGTGAAGCATGGGGGTGGTAGCATCATGCTTTGGGGGTGTTTTTCTGCACATGGGACAGGGCGACTGCGCTGTATTAAGGAGAGGATGACCGGGGCCATGTACTGTAATGGATTTTGGGGAACAACCTCCTTCCCTCAGTTAGAGCATTGAAGATGGGTCGAGGCCGGGTCTTCCAACATGACAATGACCCGAAGCACACAGCCAGGATAACCAAGGAGTGGCTCTGTAAGAAGCATATCAAGGTTCTGGCGTGGCCTAGCCAGTCTCCAGACCTAAACCCAATAGAGAATCTTTGGAGGGAGCTCAAACTCCGTGTTTCTCAGCGACAGCCCAGAAACCTGACTGATCTAGAGAAGATCTGTGTGGAGGAGTGGGCCAAAATCCCTCCTGCAGTGCAAACCTGGTGAAAAACTACAGGAAACGTTTGACCTCTGTAATTGCAAACAAAGACTACTGTACCAAATATTAACATTGATTTTCTCAGGTGTTCAAATACTTATTTGCAGCTGTATCATACAAATAAATAGTTAAAAAAATCATACATTGTGATTTCTGGATTTTTTTTTTTAGATTATGTCTCTCACAGTGGACATGCACCTACGATGACAATTTCAGACCCCTCCATGATTTCTAAGTGGGAGAACTTGCAAAATAGCAGTTCAAATACTTATTTTCCTCACTGTATGTGTGGAAAGAGACGAGTACGTGTGGTTGTTGTGACCAGGAAAATTTGACACTGTATAACACTACATGTCATTATCATTAGCCCTGATAAAGTTATGTGTAAAGCTCGTTTTTTAATAAAATATGTTAGTTTATTCAGATATAAAAAGAGTAGCTTCCTTTAGGAAAAGTGGTGCGCTGGTGTTGAAGAAACTGAAAAAAAATTGCTTCTACTTGAATCTGTATTTTATTTAGACAGAGTTATTTATTTAACACTGACACATTGAGTAGTTTGGCAAAAGTAGATGAAACAAAAAAAAGGTTTACTATATAGGTTCTCTCTGTCTCCACATGCTTGATAGACATGTACCTTACTCTCCGGATAGCTGAGGTACAGGGAGGGCGTAACAAATGATATGTCGTCATTAGTATATGCCGACTGAGTCAATGACCTCACGTCATGCAGGGCCTTTAAAACATGTTTATATTCCCAAAACTAAGGTAGCAAAAGAGTAGGCTATTGTTTTGGTATCAGCAATATGTCAAATTGGCACCAATATGGGTATTGTTCAAACAATCCCCTGTTCTGGTTTGAATACGGTGCGCTGGGTCGGGGTGCAATAGGTCTGTTTCACTAAAGACATGTCAGTAGGAAAAGCTCTGGTGTAAATAATAAAATCAATGATAGCTGAACTCAGGGCCGTATGCTCGGTCAAATGTAATTTGTAAAAAGTGGCAACACTCAAAGGCAGAGAGAAAAGGTGGCCATCAGAGAAGGTAGAGACATGATATCAGCACCCATTTTCTTATGAATGCGTACATTCTCGGTCGTTCCTGGAAGGCATTGGTAGTGAAGTGTGTGTGAATGTCAGTTTGTCGCTTAGAAAGTTACAGAGAATAAAATGTTAATGTTATTTGTGACACCTGCGCTTTTTCCTACTATGACAATGTCGATTAGTGTTGTCAAAAATATCAATTCTGGTTTTAATACTCTTTTTCCACGATATCGATACTGAAAATTTGCTTCTCTTCTCCACGACAGCTAGTTGACACGCACACCGCCGCAGTGCCCACATAGCCCCGCCTCCTCTAGCTCACAGTGCCGTCTTCTCGTCAATCGTCTCCTTCGCTCTGGTTGATTCATGTTTTTTTTTTTCTGACTTTTCAACATGCTATGTTTTTTCCCTGCCAGAATTTTGACAAGTCCCGCCTTACTGTCCTCTGATTGGCTAGTACTCAAAACTTGCATGCGTCCTTGTAAATGGATGCTAGCTGTGAGTGCGGCAAGTCCTGCCTTGCTGTGCTGTAATTGGCTAATAGCCGTCTCATTGACAGTGCTGATATTACTGCTATATTGCCAAAGGTTTTAGGACACCCCTTTGAATCATTGAATTCAAGTGTTCCGATCTCTTCCATGGCCACAGGTGTATAAAATCAAGCACCTAGGCACGCAGACTGCTTCTACTAACATTTGTGAAAGAATGGGTCGCCCTCAGTAGCTCACAGAATTCGAATGCAGTACCGTGTTAGGTTGCCACCTGTGCAAGTCCATTTGTGAAATTTCCTCACTACTAAATATTCCACGGTGAACTGTCAGTGGTATTACAACAAAATGGAAGCGATTGGGAACAACAGAAACTCAGCCACGAAGTGGTAGGCCACATAAAATCACAGAGTGGAGTCAGCGAGGCACACAGTGCACAGAAGTTGCCAACTTTCTGCAGAGTCAATAGCTACAGACCTCCAAACGTCATGGGGCCTTTGGATTTGCTAAAGAACAGTGCGTCGAGAGCTTCATGGAATGGGTTTCCATGGCCGAGCAGCTGCATCCAAGCCTTACGTCACCAAGTGCAATGCAAAGCGTCGGATGCAGTGGTGTAAAACACGCCGCCACTGGACACTAGAACAGTGGAGACGTGTTCTCTGGAGTGACGAATCACGCTTCCCTGTCTGGCAGTCCGATGGACGAGTCTGAGTTTGGCGCTTCCAGGAGAACGGTTGTGCAAAATGTAAAGTTTGGTGGAGGGGGGATTATGGTGTGGGGTTATTTTTCAGGGGCCGGGCTTGGCCCCTTAGTTCCAGTGAAAGGAACTGTTAATGCTTCAGCATACCAAGACATTTTGGACAATTTCATGCTCCCAACTTTGGGGAAACAGTTTGGGGATGTCCCCTTCCTGTTCCAACATGACTGCGCACCAGTGCACAAAGGAAGGTCCATAAAGACATGGATGAGCGAGTTTGGTGTGGAGGACTTGACTGCAACCCGATAGAACGCCTTTGGTATGAATTAGAGCAGAGACTGCGAACCAGGCCTTCTCATCCAACATCTGTGCCTGACCTCACAAATGGGCTTCTAGAAGAATTGTCAAAAATTCCCATGAACACACTCCTAAACCTTGTGGACAGCCTTCCAGGAAGAGTCGAAGCTGTAATAGCTGCAAAGTTGGGCCAACTCCATATTAAACCCTACGGATTAAGAATGGGGTGTCATTAACCTTCATGTGCATGTAAAGGCAGGTGACCCAAACAGAGATATTCAGTTTACTATCAAGCCTTGAGTTTGGCATTTTGGCTGTCGCCGTCTTGATTTTTGGAACCAGAAGTGAGCATATTTGGTTAACTGTGATATTCATTGGGATACTAATTTTGGCTAGCAAAAAACAGGCTTAAAACTAAATGTACTTAACAACAAAACAAAACAAAACATTTTGAGGTGACCGCAATGTTACAGTTAACTTTCTGAACTGAAAACACAGTGTGAGCTTCAAAGTTCTTAGACTAAAACACCGACAGCACCCAAAAACAAGTTCACGGCTGGTTAAATTTAACCGAGACCATAAACTCATTAGGAAAATGTTTACAAGTAATTTTGTCATTCACTCCAGTGCAATCAGACCTCTCTTTGCAATCAGTGGAGTCGCTCGCTGCTGGCAGTTAGAAAGAAAGCAGGCTAAAGGCACTTTAACCAGGAGGTTCCCGCTTGCCTGCCATGCTACTGGGGGCACATACACACACTCTCTCTCTCTCTCTCTCTCTCTCTCTCTCTCTCTCTCTCTCTCTCTCTCTCTCTCTCTCTCTCTCTCTCTCTCTCTCTCTCTCTCTCTCTCCCTACTACCTACCTACCTACCTACCTACCTACCTACCTACCTACCTACCTACCTACCTACTGGTGCTGCATTCTAACACATTGTTCTCATTAGATTTCTGGCAATTAGAGAGAGACTGTGGGGGGACAGACAAGATCAAGGAAAGGGGAGAGGTAGGACTTTCTCAGAGTGCGGGAGCAGAGGAAAGAGACCGATGAAGAAGAGGAGGGAGCTTGGATCAGCAAGAGATAAAAAAGAAGAGAGAGGAGAGTAAGAGAGAAATGAAAGAGAAGTGAGTGTGGAGAGAATAGCGGGCCAAACCACAGGGGAATTTCTGGGCAGTTTTGGGGGAAAATACAGAGGCTGGGGTCTGACTGCCTGACGGGCTGCTCTGTAAGCTATTATTTTGTTATTTCGGCCATACCATAAGACGATTACTTTTGTGTGTGTGTGTGTGGTGAGAAAGAAGAGAAGAAGGCGGTTTGAAGGCGGGTAGTTTTACGGGTAGCTTTGCGCCACAACTAATGCCACAATCAAATATGTGTCGAGTCAGACTCTTCTTCTACATGTTTTTCTTCTGTCCATCCTCTTCCCTGTATTTCTGTTTCCCTCTGTTGTTGCAGGCAGTGAAGTATGAAGGGAGGCAGATGAGCTGGCCTCATGGGATGTTGGTTGGCATCTCTTGGGAATCTCCCTTACACACGTTAATGTAGATGCATACACAGAGGCAAAATGTGTGAGCACACACACACACGATGAGCTGGTAGTCCTCTGTGTACAGGACTAATTAGAAGCAGAAGTGGAGCTGAGTGACAGGTCTGACAGAAATAATGAGTTCATTTAACTGTGCCAAAGGAGGGATATATAGACAGGGGGGGAAAGCATTTTATCTTAGAAAGACTATGAAGGACATAACCGGGAAAATCTGAAACATGGAAAACAAAGAAAAGTCGTAATGCCACTGTAAACATTCTATGAAGATCTGCTGGTATTTCATATAAGCCCATAGGGCTGGGCGACATGGCCAAAAAATTACATCTCAATCCTAAAATGTTTTATTCAAGCTTGGGGTTGATTCACAATTTTCAGCTTTTTGTCTTTTTTCCTGTACAATTCAGGATTTAAACATAATTTGCATGCAGGAGAAGAGTGGAGCAAGAATAATAAAAGACCCGCACAACCCGCAAGGCTGACATGGTTATGCACAGATTATTCCACACAGCCATTGACTATGGACAGACATCCAGTTTACTGATCAGTTTCAGCACAGACAGAGCAGAAGTCTGCGCACTAATTCATCTGCTCTGTTTGTGTTGATTGAAATAAGCCGGATATCTGCAGAAAGTTGTTTAGCTAGCATTATCTAGCAGGTAGAGACGGACAGAACTAAGTAGAATCAGCGTACTGTTCAGTCGACACTCTTCAATCAAAATACCTCCTGATACTGTTATGTATACAACATACAGTCAGAGCCAGCTAACTATCTGGAGTCCGTGTGTGAACGGTCCCCACACTCAAGACAGCTAATGTGGCTAATCTGACTAAAAGTAACCTTATTGTGAACTAGAAGTTGTATTTTCACAATTTAAACATTTTATACATCCTGCAAAAATAAAACTTGATTTGATCAAATGAATACTGGTCTATCAAACCTCAATACTTTTTTTGCTACTGGCCAAAATGTGTCTGTAGCACTGAGTATCAAAAACTGTTGAAAACCAAAAGCTGAGGTATCTAAGGTAACAATATAGCAGGAAGAAACATCACGAAAGAAAAAGCTGGCCGTTGTGTTTGTAACATCTCTGCTGTAGAAAGAGGCTTCATCCCATGGCGGTGGATTTGATTTCTGTGGCTACATCAAAGATTGCAACTCCTCCCAGCCCCTTTCATTTAGACCTAACAAAGAAAAAGAATAGAAGCAGATGTACAGAGGTCCACACTGCCAACAAGTTGCACAACATCATTCATTAGCTTCACTGCAGCAGAGGTTTTTCACAACCTAGATTCAAGAAATGGTTGTGTCATCTGACAATGAAATCTGAAAGATATGACAAGAACCTAATTATATGAATTAAAAAAATCATAGAACAACAGAAATGGAGAGTATGATTTGTCATAACATGTTTTCAGGTTACTTCTCCTTTGTCATCCATTCTTCTCTGTCTTATCCTAATTTTTTGATATATCAGATATCAGATATACAGAGAATTTACTGTGGAGTTTTGGCCCTTTGGTTATGTCTTACTCACTTACAAATACTAAATATATCAAAAAATGCTAGTTAGATCTCTGTTAACTGTCTCAAGTGTAGTGCTACCAGTATGACGGCATTCTGTCTGTTGTTAAAAAAAAACAAAAAACACTAGCCAACCCTCTATCAGGAAGCAGCCTTCTCTGCTTGTCAAGTGAGCAGCCCAAAAACATTCCCAAACAATCTGACAGTGCAATGACACAATGCTCAATCCTCACTAGAAGTTGAATGCTAGTAGAAAAGGCTTTTGATTTTTACTACACACATTACAAAATAACCCTCAGTTAACATTACCATTGCATAATCACTCCTTTGGACGGGTTTGTAAAAGAATATGATTAGCATGGTGTCACATTGTTACTACCAGCTTTAGTAACTACTGTTGATATTAGCTGGAGGTCATAGGTAGCAGACCAGTATGATCTTCAAATCCAGTGACAAGATTAATATTTAGGATATCTGAAAACTAAAATACTTCAGTCAGTGCTTAAACTTATAATGATAGCAACCTGCTGATAGCTATCATTATAATTATACAGAGAACAACCATAACTGTGAAACCCCCTGCCAGTTTTGGGAAATGAATTATTCTCATATCCTCTTTTCCTGTTCCGCCGATTTAAATGCTTGTTCTGTTAACAATAACGTCCTTTTGTATTTTCAATGTGGCTGAAGATAAAGTAGCATGTGCGTTTTGTCATATCTCAAAATTTCCAGCAGAATGTGAGTGTGTTTGGTGTTAATAAATACCAATATTATGTGGCACTTTCCTCTTGCAATTTTAGGGTAACATGATTAGTTTTTAGCTTTTTTCCACCTCCAGCGGCAGGTGTGACTCAGGTGGAATATGGCTTATTACATAGCCCATGAAAATGAAACATGACATCTGCACTGGTGTGTTCACTGTCGCTTTACTAGATCCCTTATCGTAAAATATCCACCATGTCCGCATCTTGTAACGTAATCTCTCTCTGTGTTTCTCTGCAAAATGCTAAACGGTCCAAATATGTTAATAAGTTAAGTCTATGTGTGGGAGACACTGGTTCTACCCACCTTTTGCTGCCATTTTTTACCTAATCCGGCTACGTGCAGAGGACATTTTACTGCACTGTTGTGCCTCATGGCTCCACTCTGGGTGCTTTACTTTTTCCTCTGTACACTAGATTCTTTCTGTATTATCACTTTCTATGACTTTTCTGCTATGTCAATGACACTGAACTTAAAGTCTTTCTCAGCTTTTTTACCTGGGTTCAGGCATGCCTAACTGTCTCCCTAACATCTCAGTTGTATGTGTGCCCATTGTGTTAAACTTGGTCTCAACAAGAATCTGTTTTCCTGGAACATTTGTAAAATAGTTCATACTTAAAGCCATGTCATCACAACGTTTACATCAGAGCATCATCTAAATTCCACAACGTCAGTCTAAAACTAAAAGCCAAGAAATATGTTATTGTGTAGCAGTGTTGGTTTGGGGAATTAAATAGTTGCAACATTTTGGGCAATTCCAACTTTGACATTTGCTATCATTGATTATTTCTTTATTCTCTATGTACAGCCCATTTTTATATAGTCTGCTCATGAAAGTATTAATATTATTATTATTATTGGCTATGTTATTAGCAGTATAATAACTACTAATAACTGTGGAATTGCTAACAGATGACTTGAATGCTTCTATCCACAGTACAGTGATCCTCAGTGAACTGTTTATCTAGTATTTGAAGATAAAAACATGTACAACCACAGAGAGAGCCCTGGATCTGCATACGGAAAATATCTCAGCTGAGCATCTCTGTGTCAAATCTGATTATTAGGCTGAAAGTAGGGCTTTGCAGTAGAGACATCCTCTTCCATATGACCCTCAGACATAAACATGGACATTCAGGAATGCTCTCACACTCACTCACTTACTCCAAACCACTTACGTTTGCAGAAATGATCCCAGACCTTGATGGTATGGTTGGTGAGGTTAGGAGGGCTGGTGAAATGAGGCTCCATTTCTTGGCTCGTTGCCTCAGCATTACTACCAGCCCCGCCCTTCACTCTTGAGTCATACATAGCATAATGTACACACAAGCATGCAGAGACTCATGCACTATGCAGCTTTCTCTGCAAGTGTGACTCAGTCATAAACTAATTTTAGTCATACACCAGCACATTGCTGTAGACTTCATCTGATATTTCTCTAACTCTCAAGTACACACACACACCTTCACAAACCTAATATCTCAGTCTATATTCAAGAATGACCTCACCTCCTGAGAGTCTTGTCTCAGGTTTCATACAGAGCAGACCGACCGAACGGTCCAACACACACACATACCCAGACACTGAGTTTTTGTGTCTTTCATTTCTCACATTTATTGTGCACTCAAATAGAGACCGCGTGCATTTGAGAAAACACTGAGGAGATAAAATGGGCATATACAAGGCAGTATAAAAGAGTGCAAGCAAGGGCACGTGAATGTATGCCAGTGGGGGCGGGAGGTGTACTAGGCCGCAGGACCAAATTTGGAAAGTGAATCCATCACATCGGAGCAAAAGCCATTCCTTCACAAAGAGTCAACTGTTGTTTTTCAAAGATGATTTCACACAGGGGACCATGATGTCCTTTTAAGACATGCTGGAAGATAGCAACAACTGTTTACGTTCCAATTTCTTGGCCTGGAACATGATGAGTGTCCTTTCCATTTGAATAACTTGTATGAATAATTAGGTATGATAAACTTTATGCTGGACAAACGCAGGACATGAAAATCTATTTTCTGTCCCACATGGATTTACAAGTTGATTGTTTTGAGATTCAAACCACAGCTTTCTCCAACCATGTTTGAAAAGTCTAACTGGGCCCCAAAGTGTATTTAAAAGCAGATTAAATGCTGACATCTTTTCAGAAAACATCCCAGAGTGTTTCCTTATGGCCTGGTTTATGGCTGGCCGCACCATATATCCTGAGTGACTGGGTGTTATTGGGTGGAATCCCACAGATGGTCAAACTATCAACACACTATTTGTAGATATTCAACAGCTGTCTTGCTTTGGCTCAGGCTATGGTTTGCCCTAACAAACTACAGCCAACGGTGTTTATTCTGTTATGATAAGAAGGAGTATGTGTGTATCCTACGTGTTTGTAACAGATTTTACTTAATTTGGCTAGTTAAGAGGTGGATTGTTGTACTTAGGGGAAACTTAAGGAAATGATTTTTCGCCCTTGTTGTTTCTCTCTGTGAAGACATCAGAATCAGCTTTACTGGCCAAGTGTGTGTACACATACAAGGAATTTGCCTTTGGTTTTTGATTACTCTGTGTACTTACATGGAGTTCCAAAAACAATTTACAGAAAGATAGATGCACATAGCATGGAATTGGAAATGGATAGATAATTTGATGGTACAATTTAAAGGTGCAATGTGTAAGACGGACAGAAGTTTTGTTTAAAATCTTACAAAAATTAGTTACCATATCAACAGAATGTGGAAAAAGTAACAATTCCATATATTGTGTTGCAGAGATATAGTATCTACTGAAGTTGGCATGCTAACCAGATAGCCTCAGCCTGTTCTTTTTTCGTAATACCGCTTTGTACCTCAAGAGGCGATAGTCTGAAAGTATAGCTCAGGCCCCCCTTTTCCAACAATCACCAGCTCTGGTTTGGTCCTTAAATTCACAGAGTTAGATGTGAAAATATTCTGGCTCTACACACTGTCGCTGCCTCTCTGATGCCCAACCTCCCTCTCACTCCTCTGCTTCGTAGACTCCAGAGTCAGAGTCATGGTCGGAGCCGCTGTAAATGACCTCAGTACTGTCATCAAACTGGCCTCCGTCAGTCTCAGCTGGTCTGGCCGTGATCAGTGGAGCGCCACTGAACTAGATCGACGGCTCCGGTTCTGGTGCTCTTTCTGGACTCAGTTAGCTAATAGGACAGCTAATTGCAGTTTGCAGCAGTTATGAACTGATATATGATATGCTGCCACTTATTTTTTTGGAGTGTGCATTCGACAGGTGAAGAAGAGTCTCAATTCTTACACATTTTACCTTTTAAGGAGTCATTGGAGCCATAAGTGATTCAGGTATTAGTGCTTATTAGTAACCTGCTCTACTGTCACTCTCACTCTTTTCCAGCTTTGAAAAATTTAAATAAAAAAACTGATTTGGTTGAATATTTGGCAATTTAGAGATGCAACTAAGGATTGTTTTCCTTAGCAAGCAGTCAGCATTTCCCAGAGTTTTAGGTGACATCTTAACATTGATTGTTTTGTTAAAGCAACAGTCCAAACTCAAAAGATAATCACTTAATAAGATATAAACGAAGAAAAGCAACAAATCTCCACATTTGATAATCTGGGTCCAGAGTATGTTTGGCATATTATTATATTAGATATTTTTATATTAATAGATCGAATTACTTGTGTAATTTGAAGGGAGTCACTCAAAGTATTGGACCCACAGAGGGTTATCACTCATCTTTACAGTTTTAGTATCTTCAGCACATTGTTTTGGTTTACAGACCGCACTGCAAAGAAGCTGAAAAAGATGAATAGATAAGCTGCTAAGCTTGAGCGATGTAAAGGTAAAGCCACTCTGTGCTACATGCCCAGCACCAAGCAGCAGACAGACCAAGTTAGCAGCATGCTGGTAAATGGTGTGGAGCATTTAACAGTAACTCTGGCGAGGATCGGGTTTGCAAGGCGATTAATATGTTAATGTTGAATTTTTAACTTTTCTGCTCCCTCCAAGTGGCAAACAACAAAATAATCAGAAGTTATTTATTGCTGCTTTTATTTGGAAGCTGCAACATCAAATGTAATATATATGCCAACATGGAGGGTCTTTACTTTCACTACATGCCAAAAACAAATACACAAATACCCCTGAAATTCTGTTTAATGGAAGGTAAAAAGCCTCAAAAATAGCACTTAAACCGTCGACACTGTAATCGTATAACTACATTAGCCAACCTGAGTGCCACCTAGTATTGGCCTAGTAACGGATGCACACCGCTAATAACCTCTTCTGTCTTCCTCCACAGTGAAGTACATCCGCGAGGTTTCCCCGCTCTTCAAGAAGCCGTCCCTGGTGGCCGACCTGCCGTGGGATGGCGTCCGCCCACAGTCGCCCAGCTACAGCGGCAGCGAGGACTCCGGGTCCCCCAACACAGCAGCTCTCCCTCCTTAAAAGACAGAAAGGTCATAAGCCTGAAGATGTGCTTCATCAGCAGGAACCTCACTATGCCAGATCTGGAGAACAGGTATGAGACTCATCTATGTTTGTGTGTATGTTGGAGAGAAATAGCTGAGTATGTGGGAGTTTAGGTGTGGTTGGGTGTGTGTGTGTTTTACCGCTGGGTGTGTGCGTGTGGTTTTCTCCTGTATTCAGCGTATGTTCATTAGGTTGGAATGTTTTCTCTGTAAGAGATAATGATCATGACAAAATGTTCTTTGTGGATAATAAATAGATCCAAAAGAGAGAACGATCAAGGATTATGAAAAATAGCCAGTGAGATACATGAGTGACAAAATAACACACACTGTGAAAAAAAGAAGATTAACTTTAAATCAAGTCACCACTTCAAACATTGCTGCAACAGGTGGTTCATACTAAATTGCCTAGTAATTGCCCAGTAGCAGTAGCAGTAGCAGTAGCCATTATACTGTGCATCTGTCTGTGCTTCCTTTCCTGGTTAGTTTTAACTTGTTCCTCTTTGTCACTGTAGTTTGTTTATAATTTCCATATGCTGTCACCATTTTACAAACTGTTTGTTAGTATGTTAATAATTTAGCAGAGTTTAGATTGGCACATCTGCAGCTTGAACACAGACTATTGAACTCCTTGGGTTGTCTTTAAAAACCTATGTGAAGTACTGACTGTCAGTACTAGTTCATGACAAATGGCATTTGAAGCAGTTCACACAAAACACTGCAGCCCACAGCGTCTTCTCAGAATCGAAACAGTCTAATAAGAACACAGTGACGTCTGACACATCTCACATACTCCTGGAATCAACTTGCTAGAAGCTAATGCAGCAAGAGCAAGACTTTTCATGGCATAGATTCATCAAAATGTAAACAAATAATAATTATAACATGAAAAAAATATGGCATAGGCTAACTGTGCTTACTGTCTCTATGGAAACATCATACCTAAAGCACGGTATACGTATAAAACAAAAGCAGTGACACTATTCAAGAAAATTAAGTTTTCTGAGGAACTTCTGAAAATAAGATTTGGCATGTTCTGTCCTGTTTTTAGGCCCCTAAATAATCCTTAAACTTGTCATGTTATCATGTAAATTTGAATATGCCGTAATTTTCTTTCATTGGTCAAGGACATAGATAATGTTTCAAAACAATGAAGGCGAAAATATGGCATATTCAAATCAGTCTTAAAAAGTCTCATAGCCTGTTTATATGTCAAATTCTGTATTTAATAGTCCCCTTTAGTTCTTTTATGTCCTTTGTCTCATTCAGGCTGTTGGAGCTCCATTCCCCAGATGGCCAGCACACTGTGGTGCTGCGCTGCAAAGATGGCCCTTCTGCCAACTCCTGGTTCACTGCCATCCACACCAACATTGCTGCCCTGCTGCCACAGACCCTGGCTCACATCAGTGCTTACCTGGGGGCCTCATCCTCTGCCTCCACACACCCCCATCTCAAACACATTGGCTGGTTGGCTGAACAGGTATTTTTGGCTTTGTTTAGTTTTACCAGCTGCGTTCTATCTTATACAGGTGATAAACCTTTTCAGTTTCTTAGGGCTTATTGTTAATCGTTTACTGTAAGATTCTTTACAGCACAACAGAACGGGAGTTCTGTCAAGAAAAGTCAAGAATAACACCAATTGAGAATCTTAAAACATATTAATAATAATAGGCCTACAGAAAATAACTACATAGTTATTCAAAGGAAAGGTGATGTAACAAAGGGAAACATGCCTCTGTCCCTCTGTTGAGCGTTACAGGCATGTAATTCTACCTTTGTTTATATTTTAAAAAATACAGTTACGCTGGTCAATAAAACTACTGAAAATCTATTATTTGTGCTTCTGTCAGTTAAATAAACGTTCACGTAAATTTACAAATCCTAGATATTTGTTTTGTTTGCAATTTGGAAAATATCCCAACATTTCTGAAAATGGGGTTTGTAGAAGATTCCAGTGTATCTATATTTTGTTTTAGTGTTTCATATTTATATTTATAAAGATATTTTTTGTTGATATCCTTGAATTGTGGAACTAAAGTGTTCAGTGTTCACAATTCAGTTTTAAGAAAGTGGAACATTTGGCCAAGATAATCGCATTGTAAAGTTTTTTTCATCAGCACTTGGTGGTAGTATGAGAACTCAGTGCATTTTCAGGTTAGATAAATATAATAAATAATGCTTTTGAAACGAAATGGTATCTGTGATTTTTTTCAGCTCAGTGTGCTATAGTACCTATTTCATTACTCTTATGTCACTGCTCATACCCAGACCTCAAACATATACACTGCCATGTCTGCTCTAATTGCAGCAGCACACAGGAAGTGCTTTCTTGAAATAGCTTTCGTCCTAAATTTAAACACGTGCTTTGAAAGGTGAACCATGGCTAGTCTCAGTTCACACCCAGGAACAAGACTGAATCCCATCTTTCCACTTTGATGAAGTGTTAATTTAAGGTCATGTCGAATGTATGAATGTCTGTTTATCTTGACCGGCTCAAACAGGAAACACCAATGGAGGTTTCTGCTGTGTTGCACTATTTCCTGTAGTGGCCACCTACTCACCGCAGTTGCTCTCGCAAACACTCCAGTCACTCAACTGAGACTCAGACAAACACACACCGCTCTATTTTTACCACGACGCTGTCACAAATTCAGGTCAGACTGTCAGAGTGAGCTACTTAACTCCTCTGCAGCTGTACTCTGTCAAACTACATCACTATACCTGTACTCTGTCAAACTACATACCTGTACTCTGTCAAACTACATCACTATACCTGTACTCTGTCAAACTACATCACTATACCTGTACTCTGTCAAACTACATCACTATACCTGTACTCTGTCAAACTACATCACTATACCTGTACTCTGTCAAACTACATACCTGTACTCTGTCAAACTACATCACTATACCTGTACTCTGTCAAACTACATCACTATACCTGTACTCTGTCAAACTACATCACTATACCTGTACTCTGTCAAACTACATCACTATACCTGTACTCTGTCAAACTACATCACTATACCTGTACTCTGTCAAACTACATACCTGTACTCTGTCAAACTACATCACTATACCTGTACTCTGTCAAACTACATCACTATACCTGTACTCTGTTAAACTACATCACTATACCTGTACTCTGTCAAACTACATCACTATACCTGTACTCTGTTAAACTACATCACTATACCTGTACTCTGTCAAACTACATCACTATACCTGTACTCTGTTAAACTACATCACTATACCTGTACTCTGTTAAACTACATCACTATACCTGTACTCTGTTAAACTACATCACTATACCTGTACTCTGTCAAACTACATCACTATACCTGTACTCTGTTAAACTACATCACTATACCTGTACTCTGTCAAACTACATCACTATACCTGTACTCTGTTAAACTACATCACTATACCTGTACTCTGTTAAACTACATCACTATACCTGTACTCTGTCAAACTACATCACTATACCTGTACTCTGTTAAACTACATCACTATACCTGTACTCTGTCAAACTACATCACTATACCTGTACTCTGTTAAACTACATCACTATACCTGTACTCTGTCAAACTACATCACTATACCTGTACTCTGTTAAACTACATCACTATACCTGTACTCTGTCAAACTACATCACTATACCTGTACTCTGTCAAACTACATCACTATACCTGTACTCTGTCAAACTACATCACTATACCTGTACTTTGTCAAACTACATCACTATACCTGTACTCTGTCAAACTACATCACTATACCTGTACTCTGTCAAACTACATCACTATACCTGTACTCTGTTAAACTACATCACTATACCTGTACTCTGTCAAACTACATCACTATACCTGTACTCTGTCAAACTACATCACTATACCTGTACTCTGTCAAACTACATCACTATACATCACTATACCTGTACTCTGTCAAACTACATCACTATACCTGTACTCTGTCAAACTACATACCTGTACTCTGTCAAACTACATCACTATACCTGTACTCTGTCAAACTACATCACTATACCTGTACTCTGTTAAACTACATCACTATACCTGTACTCTGTCAAACTACATCACTATACCTGTACTCTGTCAAACTACATCACTATACCTGTACTCTGTTAAACTAGAGAAAGAAAAAGGCGCTTTAATGCAAGGTGACTAGTGGTCGGTTGATTTGCTAGAATAACTGTAAATGAAGTTACTATAATAAACAATTGTCCTCACATCTCCTCCTGACTTTCTTCTTAAGGTCCAGCTGGAGGGTGGACGGCAGCAGTACAAGCCAGTGGTCATGGCACTGACAGAGAAGGACATCCTGCTGTTTGAATCAGTGCCGTGGAGCAGAGAGTCCTGGGCCATGCCTCTGCTCACACACCCACTGCTAGCCACAAGGTAAGTTAACAGACCGCAGGGGGATTCAGCCGCACGCTGCCAGAATGTTTCAATCTTGCCTGAATGGTTCGCTTCAAGAAATGGCCACATTATGAAAACAGATCAAAAGTTACTCCTTTACAGACTTTGCTTTTTGCTCACAAGAGTTCCCTGTCATCACAATATGTGAAATGTGTTTATCATTTCTTGCATCATGGTACAGATGTTTTATATTTAGTTAATATACATTTCAATCACTTCCATGGCCACAGGTGTATAAAATCAAACACCTAGGCATGCAGACTGCTTCTACTAACATTTGTGAACGATTTGGTCACTTAATGGAGCTCAGTGAATTCAAGCGTGGTACAGTGATAGGTTGCCAAGTCCATTCATGAAATTTCCTCACTACCAAAATATTCCACGGTCAACTGTTTGTGGTATTATAACAAAGTGGAAGTGATTGGGAACAACAGAAGCTCAAGAACAGTGCGTCGAGAGCTTCATGGAATGGGTTTCCATGGCCGAGCAGCTGCATCCAAGCCTTACGTCACCAAGTGCAATGCAAAGCGTCGGATGCAGCGGTGTAAAGCACGCCGCCACTGGACACTAGAACAGTGGAGACGTGTTCTCTGGAGTGACGAATCACGCTTCTGTCTGGTAGTCTGATGGACGAGTCTGGGTTTGGCGCTTCCAGGAGAACGGTACTTGCCTGACTGCATTGTGCCAAGTGTTAGTTTGATGGAGGGGGGATTATGGTGTGGGGTTATTTTTCAGGGGTCGGGCTTGGCCCCTTAGTTCCAGTGAAAGGAACTGTTAATGCTTCAGCATACCAAGACATTTTGGACAATTTCATGCTCCCAACTTTGGGGAAACAGTTTGGGGATGTCCCCTTCCTGTTCCAACATGACTGCGCATCAGTGCACAAAGGAAGGTCCATAAAGACATGGATGAGCGAGTTTGGTGTGGAGGACTTGACTGCAACCCGATAGAACACCTTTGGTATGAATTAGAGCTGAGACTGCGAGCCAGGCCTTCTCATCCAACATCTGTGCCTGACCTCACAAATGAGCTTCTAGAAGAATTGTCAAAAATTCCCATGAACACACTCCTAAACTTTGTGGACAGCCTTCCAGGAAGAGTCGAAGCTGTTATAGCTGCAAAAGTTGGGCCAACTCCATATTAAACCCTACGGATTAAGAATGGGGTGTCATTAACCTTCATGTGCATGTAAAGGCAGGTGACCCAAAACATTTTGGCAACATAGTGTATGTTCAACAATCTGTAATTTATGGTAAGTCCCTAGAAGCTTACTGTTACTCCCACTGAATGAGTGAAACCTGTTCAGAGAGAAGTTTCACAACACAAATGCCAATAACTACTTCATCCTATTCAGGAAATTACATAGTCAGTGTTGTAGGTCTTACACTTTGGAGACCAGGATCTCTTGCCAACTTGAATTAACAGTTTATTTAAATGTTTTTATTCTTTATTTAAACAGATGATCTCATTGAGATCAGGATGTATTTTTTGTGCCCTGTGCACATATACAGTTTAAGCACAGACAGACCCACAGATAATTCACAGATATACATTATACATTTCCATACACATTCACAGATTAATTAAGAAAAAGTATTTACAGGTAGTTTATTGCAAATACATAGTACAACCTTACAAGTAAATTAAGCACAACCAGTGTGAACAAGAGGTACAACTAATCTTAAAACATCCTTTGACTTGATTTTGTAAGTACTGTATTTAAATGTAACCAGAGAGCAGGGGTACCTGGGTAGTTTTTGCAGTAGAGCCTTATAAAATAAACAACATACAATGCCACTCCCTTCTGTTTGTTAAGGAGGACCATCCCACCTTTTCTTATAGGATGCAATGGTGAGTTTCACCTGTGATGAAGCGTAGTGTACTGTGATACACGGAGTCAAGAGGCTTTAAGGTGGAGGGACAAGCATGCATATATACCGCTCAGTATCGCTGTAATCAAGCGCAGCCAGAATTGTAGATTGTACAATGGTCTTCTGACTAGCAGAAAGTTCCTCAAATCGTAATATCTGTCAAAATAATTGCAATGTGATTTTTACCTTATCGTGCAGCCCCAGGGAGCTTAAGAGGAGCAACGCAATTTCAACTGGGAGTCTTCAGTGCAGATTATCAATGTGAGTTGCCTTTTAAAATGTTAAATGGATCTGTATTTATTTATCTCTCCCTCCAGACTGGTTCATTCTGGCAACGCCCGGGGTTCTCCAGCTCAGGGTTCGGACCTGGTGTTCGCCACACGGACGGGCACAGGGCGGGGCATCGAGTCCCACGTCTTCCGAGTGGAGACCCATTGGGATCTGTCTTCGTGGACGCGAGCCCTTGTGCAGGGGGCACACGCTGCCGCCGAGCTCATCAAAGAAGTCTCCATTGGTGAGTGTGGGTGTGCAATATGTCATTTGTCTGGAGTAAGAGTTTGAAGTCGGCACCAAAATTCCCTGTGGAGACTGGTCTTCTTAAAATGCATCTAGACAAACATGTATGTTCAGAAATGTTTGCATGGCTGTTCTTTTATACCTTTATGTACAACGTTTTCTAACAGGTGTTGAAACCTGCCTCCTACTGTACAAGTACCTCACAATTGTATCAGAGTATTTTGATTTTATACTAGTTTATGCTTCTACTCCACTACATTTTAGAAAAATACATAGTACGTTTTACTCCACTGCATTTATCTGACAGCAATAGTTACAATAGTAAAACAGACTTTGTAGTCTCTAAGACAAAGGATTATTACAGTTTGATAAAACTGAATCTGTTTTTTAAGACAGACATAAACACTTGCTATGGATTGGCATTTGTTGAAGAGGGATCTCCAATCACACAAATCCCCCCTGTTTAAATGTTGTGAACTTATTAAGGGGATGTGTAATCATTGATCAAGGCTCCCAGTGTGGTATGAGCTGAGTGTGGCTATGAGATTTTAAAGTCAGTGAATCAGTAAATTAAAACGATGCTAATTTCTTCCCGTGGAGTCTACGATTTTTGTTTAATAAATCTGTGAGTGAGCATAATGACGACAGCTGATTCTGAGAACAGTGACGGCCGAGCGTTGCTCTTTGTGATGAACCCACAGAGCATTATCACCATCTCTGCAGTTCGCCTTAGCTCTACTGAGGTTTTTAGCATCTTTCAGTTCACAGTTTTGGTTTTCTGGCTCACAACATTGCCATTTTGGTTCAGTCTCACCACTCTTATAAGCATCATTTCCTGCAGCAGCGGGCAGCTGTTTTCAGTGAAAAAGCTCCCACTGTTCAATACCTGCCCAGCACCAAACAGCAGACAGACAAATAGTGGAGTGTGTAGCAGCTGAAGAGCCAGATATTTCCCTCAGGAGTTGGTGGAGGTCATAACAGAGCTAAAAGGAGAGTCAATATTGGAAACAAATGAATGCTGATCTTGCTTTGTACCTGCTGAATGTGTAAATAGGGAACTGTCTGCTGGTTCGGGCTGTCAACTTAGAAAGTGATGTCGTGTTTACAGCCTTTTCCCCCTGCCTCCAAGTTGCAAAAAAATCCATAATTGCAAGTTTAAGTAAAGAATCTTAATACTTCCTGCACCACTAATGACATCTAACCTGTAATTTTAACAGGATCAGACGTGAGCCAAAATGCTATGGGGAATTCATGCACTGATGTTTAAAAAGATATCTATTGTTGAGTTAAATCTGATAATCCTTCTTGATATAGATTTAAGATAATCTCAGGTGTTGTTGATGTTTATTTTTGTCCACAGGAAACACTATATAAAGTACAACACCGCAGACTAACAACCTCCACCGTGTATGGATGTATGTGCTTGTTTTATACACTGTGTATGCGGCTTGTGTCAGTATATACAGGTTAGCAGCGGCGTAGTAGAGTGAGTAAGCACACCTTTAACCAGAGGATGTGGGTTGACCTTTGTGCATGAAATCATTATGCTAACAAGTGAATGTCAAGTGGAAGTTAGTTAGAAAGCAGATTTGTTTACAAACTAAACACTATATAACGCTAAGATAGGCCTTTAAATGCCAATAGATGGCTGTGACAGGAAGCTCCTGACAGCAACTGGCTGCTGCAGCCCAGAAAGAGCAGCTCTGTGTCGGAAAAGCAGAAGTGGGAGTCAGCAGAGGGGAATGTTTTCACTCTGTGCAGAACAATAGTTGGCTGTCGGAGCAGCATTGGAAAGCTCCCCCCCCTTCCCTGTCCTGCTGCTGCACAAACGCACAGTTGTGCAGGAACGTTCAAGCCAGTCCAGTTACAGTAATATACATGAAAATGCTTTCGTATCAAATGACCTCACTGTTAAAACAGCACCAGGCAAGACTTTTATATAAAAGATAACATTTGTCTTGGAACATCCCACTCCAGATGCTCTAGGTTAACTTTGTCGGTGTAAGTTATTAAATAGGAGACAGAAAGTGTCACTGTTGGGGCTTGTGTTAATAAAGTTTGTCTTTTACCAACGTGTATACAAGCAGTACATTACTCGGACTTGCACTCACCCACTGGGACATTGCTCACCCTCCACTCACCCATACACCTGCTATTCTTCAGCTCTTTTGTCTGTCGTTCCCTCTTCCAGGTTGCACGTTGAACAGACAGGATGTTCGTCTGACCCTGCACTATGAGAAGGGCTTCACTGTGACGAGGGAGCCAGTAGATCCAGCCGGGGGCGCCGTGCTCTACAGATACCCCTATGAGAAACTCAAAATGTCTGCCGACGATGGAATACGCAACCTTTATCTTGACTTTGGGGGCCCAGAAGGAGAAATGGTAAGTTAAGACAACGCAGGGGAAAGACTGGTAAAACTGTAATTTGTCAAAGGCTGTCACATCACTTTTCACCATTTTATACCCCTTCCAGGGAGCCATTGGATTAGTTTGGTATGTGACACAAAGTCATTCTCTTTAAGCCTGAGGCGATGTCCTCAAATTGGAACCAGGAAATGTTTTTTTTAGCTTGATGAGTAGCTTAAATTATTAATTGAATATATAATTTTATTTATCAATCAGCTCATAGTTTTGGAGGAGGTATGTCTCAGTTATTACATGATTTCCTAAGCTTGATTGCAGCTTATGTCATTTAAGTTTTACCCTTATTTATATCCTTGTGTTTTTTTCCCGTCACATCTTCCTTGCTGTTTGTTTCCTTTACCCTTTCCTACCTCACTCCCTCTCTCCGTCCATCCTCCAGGTATTTGACCTCCACTCAGGTCCAAAGCCGGTGGTGTTTGTCCTCCACTCTTTCCTGTCAGCCAAGCTCACTCGTATGGGCCTGCTGACGTGAAACAACCAACAACAGCAGCGTGGACGAGAGGGCGGGCCCAGGTACGCCGAGGAGTGGGAAGACCCTCCCAAAAGGCTGATACCTTAGGGTTGATTTTTATTTTTACATTATCATTTGATTTTTGTTTTTTCAGTTTCTCCATTCACAACCGAAGTTAGGCCTGGGGCGGCGCTGCAAGGAAGATTTAACCCATGAGTTGTATTGTTGATTGTCTCAGAAATGTGCCTTGTCTTCCAACTTCTCCTCGGCCTCTTGCAATCATTTCTATTGCAAAGTCAGGTAAAAAACGTGGCACTTTGCTTGAAGTCATGAAGTGTTAGGAGGCAGTTACAAAATGCAAAAAATAGCTATTAACAATCTCATAACATTCCATGTGATAATGTATTTAATTCCATTATGATGAAAGAACAAACTAAAAACGCAAGCTAAGATGCTGTGATGTGCTTGTGAGATTCCATTACCAGTGCACTTCAAGCAAAGGGTTACTGAAAGGAAGGATTTTTTTAGACAATTGGTAAATGTTCTCTCTTTTAACTCTATGCCTATCATTCCATGACAGCCTTCCAGTGTATCTTTTTAACGTATTTGTTTGTCTTTGTTTCGATGTGAGTGAGAGAAGCTGTTTTAGAGTCAGAATGCAGTTAATAGAGCAGAGATTGCGTGAATGAAGAAAGCTCTCTGTGTTGGTGTGTGTGTGTGTGTGTGTGTGTGTCTCTATACTGCACGCTTCTGTTGGCTTGATAGTGTGCCTGCTGTCTCACCTTTTAGCACGTTATCCCAAACTACTGTTGTAATCAGGATTGCCAACTGTGCCTTTTTACTTGTAGTCAAAGACACTCTTTGTAATGTTTCCTTTTTTATTTCACACAATAAGAGAATTTTAAGCTTTCCACATGCGCAAGCAATAGTATTACTCTTATAGTGTAAATCATGTTACTTTGTTTTTATGTTGTTTGTTTTTAACGTCAGTGTATATGATAGCATGACTTCCTGACATTGAACTCTGCATCAGATGATGATATATGACATGGCCGTGTGTCACCTCCCCTTCTTGACCTACACTACCACATTGTCTCCATCTCAAAATCATCGCATTCCACTTTGCTTGAGATTACTCATCTCTTGTTACCATTCCTACAGCATCACTTCTCTGGCTAAAGACTAGGTAACAATGTATTTTAATAATCTGAACTGTGGCGGTCAAAGGCATCTCACCTGCTGTGAACCCCTGCAGTAGAGAAGTTACTGAACACATCCGATTTTTAGCTTATTACAGTCTTTTTCTCACATTTTAGTGTCAGAAAGATTATGAAAGTTTGAGAAAATAATATTTACTCAAGGTCCACTTACTAGCTTTCTTTTGAAGCTTTCAGACGCATCTCATGCTCAGTTGTCATAGAGGTAACTCAGCTGTGATCACGTTAAGCATGGAACTTAACTCACATGATAATAGGTGTTTGTATTTTGGGAGAGTTGGTCACCCCTTCTCTGTTTGAAGTTGGTTTCTGCTGGTCTCCTTTCTCCGGCCGTCCACTGACTCCCGGTCGATGACCTATAACCCATTTCCAGTTGATGCTGTGAATGAGTTTTGTCAAGACCCGGGGAAAAAAGAAAATTTTATTTTACTCCGTTTTCCTGTGATAACGGGATAATTATCTTGTGATCTCGAGATAACGACTGTTGTTTTCTCGTGATAAAAAGAAAATTTTCTCGTGATAAAGAGATAACAAAACAGTAGTTTAACACGGGGGTTGGCAGGAATGTTTCTTAATGGTAATTTCAAGGTGGTTTTAGTGTCACTGATTAGCCTTTTCATATTCCTCTTCATCAAAGTTGTTATAAAGATGACTGATTCACAAGCTCACAATTAATCACGTGCTGGAGTGTGCGCATCGAAAATTGTTGTAAAGAAACGCACCTGCCGACCCCTAATATGAGCTACGGTTCGTTATCTCGAGATCACGAGAAAATTATCCCGTTATCACGAGCAAACAACATTCGTTATCTCAAGATCATGAAATAATTATCTCGTTATCACGGGAAAACGGAGTAAAGTAAAAATATGAATCGATGGCGGCTTAGGGCTTCCGCACTAATGAGCCGACTGGGGATTGAAAATGTTATCTGCTGAGTAAGACTCATTTATTGAGAGATTTTCTCCTACTTACGGTGAAGTGTAGGAGTAACCTTTAAGTTCAGCTCTCATGTGATCACATGTTTGATCACATATATGTACAGAGCAGACACAGCCAATCAGAGACAAGAATTCATCTTACATCTGGCGTACTGTTCCGTTTTTTTACAAACATTCCTAACTCTGTGATACAGTATGTTGTTCTGTTAGAACTTAATTTTAATCTTAAAAGCCCATTTTATTTGTGTCAACACATTCATATCTCCAGTTGCAAATAACATGTGAAATATACAACAACACAATATATTTAGAATATATTAAAAGGGATGAGATAAGAGGGAATTGGCTGTAATCGAACAAAAGAAAAATAAACTTCAGTAAAGAAATGTTGTTGCATGGTACATGAGGTACATCAGAAAAAAACAAAAATAAATATTCAATCAAATGCTAATAGCAGGATAAAGAACTATTCTGAATGCGACATGTTAACATATTATTCATCATGAAACATGTCTAAAGGTGTTGCTCTGTTTCTGTGCTGCAACCGTCGAATCCACTCTTAACCAACTTTAGAGACATCTGCAGTCTGTTTCCGGTATCCATTCAGTCCTCACTGTTCTAACAATGTAGTGTGAGTGAGGTCACATGATGACAACTGAGATGCAGTTGCAAGCTCTGTGCAAAAGCTAGTGAAAAGTCCGAGAGTTAAGGTTATTCGTCAAACAAGCTCAAGAATGAACTTTCAAGTGCTTAAGAAACCTTTTTGGAACTAAAATCCCATTGCAGACCTTATGGTTGCTGTCAATCAGTAACATCCAAACAACCAATTGTTTATTTATTTATTTCACACAGGCCAGTACCCCTAAATTTGGTAAATTTTTGGCACTAAAATCGAGGCGAGTTGAAGTTCGCTAAACCAATTACAGTCTTCCCTTCGGTTCGTCTGCTCAGTCCAGTGCCTGTATTGAGACTTGACTCTTTAATGAGTTCAACGTGACTGTAATTGACACATTTTCATAACCTTTATTTGGTCCATGGTACATGTTGCTAAAGTGACCCTTCAGTAGAGTCTCTGTGTTCTTTTGGGTCTCAAACAATGCAGCATTGTGTCCACTGACCATGCAACATAGGAACACAAGGTAACCCTTCTGTCCTCAGACAGGGAGCGCAGTCAGAATGGCCTCTTTTCTGTTTTAAATTCTGTCGTCTTTGTGATGATTTGGCTTTTTTATAAACCTGAAAATGTGTAACCATATATTCCTCTGGCTGTATAGCTCTTTTTCATGTATAGTTAATGAGTGGCTGTGTTAAAGGAGAAGCAGACTTTGCTTCCCTTAAAACATTGTGTATGTGGGAGGTTTGAGTTATATTTGGCCTGACATAAAGGCTGGCTTCTGCAACATTTAAAGCAATAGTAAAGTGTTGCACGCCATCATCCTACTGTTTCACCACACTTTTCATTTTGTGTTCTCTAACCCACTGAACAGATCTGATTGTCTGAAGTTAGTAAACCTTCAACAAGCTGCAGGCCGTCCCTCTTTGAGCTTGATGCACTAACCTATCAAACCCCTGTAAACCTGTGAATGTACACCTCCTCTCTTCTTCCAGATTATTGTTTTTCAAATCCTTTCTCTTTATGTTCTGAAATTGTGGCTATCCTGTCTATGCAAAGCAATGCTTCAAAGAAGGGGTTTTTGAACCAAAGGTAATATCTGTGGCAGCTTGCGTCCAACACAATCACTGAACTGTCACAAGAGTATAAAGTGCTGCTGCAACAACCTGTCATATGCAAAGTATTTTAGACTTCCAAGATATGGTAAACAATGTATAATAGCAATGTAGTAATCTCAAATGTAAATACCTACCAATAAAACTGTTACAAATTACATAAATTGATGTGTGGTTTTTGTGAAGATTGTGGCTGTACGAGATCTTCTTTATTATTTTATGCATTGACTGTTGTTTTTTCCCGTTGGGGTGCGCTGTTAAAATGTGTATAGACTTTTTATGGGCCTATGTGTGTTTTTCCAAATATGTGTGTAGTTCTGCCACCAATATGACCGCTAGGTGGCGCGTCAGCAGTCCCTGGAAGCGCTGCCATTGTTGTTACCATTCATCCAGCTGTAAGTTTGAGGCATACGACGGGAAAATATTTTATAAAATATATAATTTAGCAAAGATCTTATCCATACCATATTCTTGATTAGATTGCCGAATCGTGTGTATTCTGTCAGTTTTACTGCACAATGCTTGTCATTCGCTGTTATATTTTGAAAGTTTGAACCGGAAGTTATCTTCGTGTCATCAAGCTTGTCGGGAAACGCAGTGTTGTTGCTGTGGTTTTTGTTGGGGCTAGGCAGAGCTGTCATATTTGCTAGCGAACGTATTAACCACTCTCTTGTCATGTCAAGAGCAATCTGTCCCCTCACAACACAGGGCTGGTAACGAGTTCATTTCTTCACATATCCACCTTTGGATACGGTCAGAGGACAGAAATCTGGGCGGAGAGCAGAAGAGTGAGATGAAATGACAACGTCAACATTACAGGTAGGCTAACTTACTATTAGCTGGCTAACGCTAGCTTGCTGCAAGTGGACATAACTTGGCCGATTAGACAGCAGCTGAAATGCAAGCTAACTGGCTAGCAGAACAGCTGACGCTAAAGCCGCTAACATTGTTAGCAAGCCAGTTTAGTAAGCCGAGCCTGCGAACAGTGCTTCCGTAACTTAATTGTCTTGAAAATAACATGATTTGCTGTACTAAGTTAGCTAACTGCATAATATAAGAACAATAATATTAACCAATTGTAGTGTGGGTTATGAATGTGTGAATTGCTAACTGACGTTAAACCGCTGCTGGAGAATGTCTCTCGGTTGCTGGGCTGTGGCCGTGCAGACAGTTAACAATATGAGAAAACAAAGGTTTACGTTATGGAACACGTTAGTTTAGTCATTGCCATACAAATAGCACAGTGCATGTTGTAAAGTCAGAGAATGTGATGGGGTCATATTGTATAGCATGTTGGGGTTATAACTTGTGCTTTGTTATGGTTGAAGCTCCAGTGTTGACATGAGCCGACTGATATGATGATGACTAACATTCCCTGCCTCTATTTCTGTGCCTTCACCCCCAATCCGTCTTCTGCCTCTGTGTTCTGATTACATTCCTCTGCATCTGTTGCAGAAAGCGATTGATCTTGTGACTAAAGCCACAGAGGAAGACAAGGCAAAGAATTATGAGGAGGCCTTGCGCCTGTATCAGCATGCTGTGGAGTATTTCCTACATGCCATCAAATGTGAGTACTGCACTCTGACAGGTAGTTGAACTACCCTTCTGTTGGTACAGACATTGGTGGCTTTCATTCACATTTCTGTCTGGAATTTCATCTATCCTTCAGATGAGGCCCACAGTGACAAGGCAAAGGAGAGTATACGAGCAAAGTGTATGCAGTACCTGGACCGAGCGGAGAAACTTAAGGACTATCTGAAAAATAAAGACAAACAGGGCAAGAAGCCTGTCAAGGAGGCACAGAGCAATGACAAGTATGCTGTCCGTCTTCTTCCCTCTCAGAAAGCAACAAGTCTGTGGGCTTTACTGTACTAGTGTCAACCTCTCTGTGTGTTTGTGTCTGGTCTAGGAGTGATAGCGACAGCGAGGGGGAAAATCCAGAGAAGAAGAAACTGCAGGAGCAACTTATGGGTCTGTAAATGTGCAGGGGTGCAATAAGTCCTCCCAGGGGAATTAAGCCAGTTGATATGATGTTTATGTGATATTAGATCAGCATGGTCTGAGCATAATTGAATAACACTGCTTCCAAAGAGGAATATCTTCACCTGGGGTGATTCTAATGAGACATTTTGATCAATGTAACTTTTTCTTAGTAGTGGTCCTCTTTGGGTTCAGTTTTGAGGTCTTATTTGTGCCAGGACTGCAGATGTTCAATCACCTTTTAAAGTATTTCATCCGTCTTCATTTTAAGGGTGGCGTTGTCACTCTTATTCATGCTCTGCCTGTGTGTCCAGGTGCCATTATAATGGAGAAGCCTAATGTCAGGTGGAACGACGTGGCTGGACTGGAGGGCGCTAAGGAAGCTCTTAAAGAAGCTGTCATCCTGCCCATCAAATTCCCTCACCTCTTTACAGGTACTGTGGGATCTTCCATCGATAACTCTGTTTACAGCCACTAATTATATTACACATTTTTAGACGTGCTTGAAGCGAACATGAAGTTAGTACATTGTCAATAATATAATAATGTGATAAGTAAATGTAAAGATGAAACAATTAATTGATCTATTAGCAGCACAATTTAGTTATCATAATTTATTAAGCAAAAACACCAAACATTCTCCAGCCCTAGTTCAGTATCACTGCTTAGATGAAAAGTCACTTTAGATGTTTTGAAATTACTATCATTTTGGCATTACCTCTGTAATGGATGTTGCGCTGCTCCTCTTTTAGGAAAAGATTTCCATCCTCGTTGTTTGGCTGTTAGCTGGTACAGCAGTGAATGTTATCATGTTGACTCCCATGCCTGTTTTAGTTAGTATGACATCATATGATCAGCATCACCTCTGGTCTCTTGTGTTCTCAGGCAAGCGAACTCCGTGGAGAGGCATCCTGCTGTTCGGCCCTCCGGGGACAGGGAAGTCGTACCTGGCTAAGGCCGTGGCCACTGAGGCCAATAACTCCACCTTCTTCTCTGTCTCCTCCTCAGACCTCATGTCCAAATGGCTCGGAGAGAGTGAGAAGTACGTCTCTTCCTCGCCCCAGGCTCATGTTCAGAAATAGCTCCAACAGTACAGAGACATTTTCACAGTTCCAAGACAATAATCCATTATTTAGGTAGAGTAAATGCAATAGCTACATAGCCTACCCAAAATATTTTACAAATACCAACCTGTCCAAGAGCAGAAACGTCACATCAGTGTCTGCCCTCAGTCCCTTCTCTCAGCACTTGCCAACAAGGAAAAACTACAGTAGTAGCTATCATCTATCTTAATCAGTAATGTGTCCTCGCGCTTAGACTTTAATATCCTCTGAGTGGCAATTGTGCTACAGCACAAAACATATAGGCACATAAAAAAACAATTAGATAACAAAAGCAGGTCAATAACTGTGTTCCAACAATTGTCATGAAAAATAATATACTGCACATCCCCATGTCCCCGCTCTTTGTGTCGCTCTCTGTCTCATTTTCCCCGTCTCCCCCTGTGTCTCCCAGGTTGGTGAAGAACTTATTTGACCTGGCTCGCCAGCACAAACCGTCAATCATCTTCATCGATGAGGTGGACTCGCTGTGCGGCTCCAGGAACGAGAACGAGAGCGAGGCCGCCCGTCGCATCAAGACAGAGTTCCTGGTCCAGATGCAGGGTGAGCCGAATGACAACAATCAGTCGTCTTAAATGTGCAAATCCAAAACCCTGCCTGGACACTGAGGGAAGCAGGAAGTGCTCAGATACATACACGTAGACTGAAGCTCTCTGGTTTTGTAGGTGTGGGAAACAACAATGATGGTATCTTGGTGCTGGGAGCCACCAACATCCCCTGGGTGTTAGACGCTGCCATCCGTAGAAGGTCAGAGCTCACTTCAGTACGCCACCGTTAAATGTGTTCGTCTTGCCATGAGTTTGTTTTACTTTATGTTTGGGGGGGGGGTTGTTCAAATAACTGATTGGATCTTGTCGTGTGTCAGATTTGAGAAGCGTATCTACATCCCTCTCCCGGAGGAGCAAGCTCGGGCTCAGATGTTTCGTCTCCATCTGGGCAACACGCCGCACAGCCTGAGCGAGGCCGACCTGCGGCAGCTCGCCCGCAAAACAGACGGCTACTCTGGCGCCGACATCAGCATCATTGTCCGTGATGCTCTCATGCAGCCTGTTAGGAAGGTCCAGTCCGCCACGCACTTCAAAAAGGTGACACCATTAGACACACAAGAGGGAAAAAAAAGAAGCCCAGGTCAGGCCAGTTCATCATTCTCCCTTTATTACTCTTGTTCTTACTCCTTCAGGTTCGCGGGCCATCCCGAAGCAACAACCAGGTGATGGTGGATGATCTCTTGACCCCTTGTTCCCCTGGCGACCCTGCAGCCATAGAGATGACCTGGATGGATGTGCCTAGTGATAAGCTACTGGAGCCCATAGTCTGCATGGTGAGACTACTACTCAGAAATGACCATCTGTTCCTAAAACAGTGCTGTAAGCTCTTCATTTCAGACCTCCATTCTTCCACATAGTAACAACTAGGCAAGAAAATAGCCTTTTTAATGGGACTGTTCATCCTTTAGCTTAATACCTAATTGTATAATCTGTTGTTTTATCTTTTAATTATTTGATTCTATTTCATTTTCTTTGTCTGTGAAACACTTTGTGTTTGCTTGCCATATTATAACGTGATCCACAGTAACAGAATTCAAACTGTGGAAATCAGGCAGGTGGTTAGCTCAGAAACTGAATATAAAAACCCAACATTACACCCAATGTTAAAACAAAAATGACTCGTATCTCTCCCTCCTCTGCAGTCGGACATGCTGCGGTCTCTGTCCACCACCCGTCCCACAGTCAACACTGAAGATCTGCTCAAGGTCAAAAAGTTCACAGATGACTTTGGGATGGAGGGCTGAGAGACGGAGCCCCACCCCACCCTACCTCTCCCCAGGCCACCAGAAGGGTCAAATTGCTCCCAACAGCAGCCCTCCCCTCCGCCTCCCCCCTGCTGTACCATCCCGTAGGCTTTCATCTATCAACTGAGCTCTTGGTTCACTGCCTCTCGTGGATTTCAAAATAAATGTCTGGTCTGTTCGAACAAAGAAAGAAAGCTTGTATTTCTTACTTCGAACAATCCAGTACTTTTGAATCCTTGCAGGAAGTTGACCAACGGCTACAATAGAGAAAGTGTTGGTGTTATTTGGTAGTTGGACAATAGAGCCCATGACTTTTCCCCAATTTCAGACAACTTTTGGTTACACAGCAGCCGCTACAGTGTATTCACTACAAGAACATTTCATGTAACCTGCATTGATGTGAGGAAAGCTGCATTTGAATCTAAGTGCACCAAGTTTGTCCCTCTCTGAGCCGACTCTGTCTGACTGAAGGACTGTACATTTTGTTGCCATTGTGCACTTTGCTTTGGATCGCAATGAAGGACAGTGATGTTTGACGAAGGAACAATAGAGGAAGAAAGTTCTCCTGCCAGGCATGCAAGTGTGTGAATGCATCCAAGTGTTTTTATTAAACTTGTGTGTCTTTTAATGTACATGTCTACATGTTAAGAGCCCTGTTATTTTGTTATTTAATGAAGAGTTAAATTAAGTGATCATCACTGCCTCAGTGTCCCTCTGCAGTGTCTGCCTGTACCTCTGCTAACAGCAGTCTGAGCGAGGCATTCATCTTCAATATTTATGATACAAGAGATGTGCTTGATTGCAGCCAAACACTGAATTTCTTTAATCCAGAGTTTTACCCTGTAGTTTCTCCCGAGAAAACCCAACGTTCATTCAGCATCATCTACATTTAGTAGCCATTCTGAATCTATTTCTATTGTTTATTTATGTTTTGAGTAGGATTTTTCTTCTCCCTGCTCCTGGTGAGTGTGAGCCGTACTGTGATGGCTTACTTCTTGGAATTTCTTTTATTGAGTTTGTGGGTCTGTAGCAGTCTGATCAGTGTTGTGTCAATGCTAAATACCTAAATACTCATTTTTACTTCCTGTTAAAGAACACACGTCAATCAAGCATGTCTCTTTAAATCTGGATGTTTAGTTTTTGTTATGTTTCTCCCTTGCACACATTGTTTAAGTGTTAAAGAACACTATTTATTTATACATGATCACAACTGACATGTAACTTGACTGACTATGATAGCGGTACAGTTTGTTTACACTTGAACTATTTCATTATTTGTTGTTTCATATGGAGCTCCAGTGAAAGTACTTTTCTTTTGGGAAGCAAACGTACACACAAAGTTCTACTCTGTTTCGTTACCATCTGTTCGGGGCTGGCTTTCCCCTCTCAAGCTTAGATTTGTCCTGTTGTCAGCTAACAGACAATGAGGTGAGCCAGCCCTGCTCGCTATCGAGAAGCAGGGTCACACAGCTAGCCAGCCTTAAGTCTTTTTAAATCCAACTTCTTTGATGTTTGTTCAGTCCCAACTACACATCAGGCCCGTCTGGCTAAATCACACCCCATTTACATCTGGTATTAAAATGTGATCTGTAACGTATCTGGATGGAGATCACACGTTAATACCAGCTGTAAATGGTGTCTCCTGTGGTGATGGGACTTCCTGTGATAGCTCAGTGATGTGTGTTGCTGAGGTACATACTGGTTCAGTAAGGGGGCCTAAGCTGCCGCTGGCCATGTAACCGTGACTACTAATTTAACCTCCATTAATAAAGACTGACATTTCAAATGAAAAAAAAAGGCACAGTTGCTGGTTTGACATTTTTATTATGTTTAATAGCTGACGTTAAAACATTTAGAGGCTCTACAGCAATATTTTCAGTATCTGTCCCAGTGAGCTACATACCGTGCTCAGGCAGTTACTCTACCAGTTGACACCACTTCTCAGTGATTTATACTAATGAGGCCACTGTTCATTTACGGTACATTTGGGGCATTCAAGCTGAGGCACCTAAAGGAATAGTTTTGGGATGTATGCTTATTCATTTTTTTGCCCAGAGGTACTGATACTGACTTGTTTGTCCAGTAAATATAAATCTACAGCCAGCAGCCTGTTAGCTTAGCATAAGACTGGCTCACCTAACTCTCTCCAAGAAAGCGAATGAGCGGATTTCCCAAAGTGTCAAACTATTCCTTTAACAACTAATAATAAGCGAGCAGATACAGGGGTTCAGTATTTCACCTCAAGGACACTTTGACAAGACACACAGCTGGTTATCCACACGTACTGATGGTTGTGAGGTGATTCTAATACATCAATTTTCACCAATACGGTTTTAAAAAACAGAGGTCTGAACCTGCGTAACTTCGGGCAGAGCTCAAGCAAGTTGGTTCAGTTCCTACTTGTCATGCCTTCTAACAGTTTTGAAACGGATCAGTTATAATAGCACATCTAAAATGTTTCAACACGAAAGGACACAATGCCTCGGCATATTTATCAAGGCAACTTTGTCCTCATTACCTTCACCCTATTTAGTCTGCAGACCATGGCAGCAATAGGAAAATTAAGTAATACTTTAGAAACCTAACAGGAGAGCTTTTTCCTAAGCCTATAAGCAGTACACAGTGCTGCAAACAGCTGGATCTACAGTGCAGAATGTGTGGTTACAGCCTTTTTAAATTAGGACATCATCTCTGCAATTTGTTGATGTGTGCCAGAGTCTGTTGGCTTGAGCCGTGTTGAAACTGATCCTAATTGAACGGGCTTGCATTTGCTCACAATTCCAGAGTAAAACCTCTTTATGAGCAGATCCACGTTCCACGAACGCAGTATGACAAGAAACCAACGCCTCATCCTTGGAGCGCAAATTCCCCAGAATGTAACCGCCACGGGGTCGTCTCTGTGTCAAATGCCTCGCCATCGTTACCGCCGTCGTCACACTTTGCTCCGTTTCGATTGGCTCTCTGACGGAGGAGCGGCCCGCTTGTTGCGATGGTGGGGGAAGGTTGGCATCAGCTCCGGTTCACAGGCTGCACAGAGAAGCAGAAAGAAAAGATTAATGACTTCCAGTACATCAGAGGGCAAGCATTACAGCTGATACGTGTCCAAAGTCTGTGCACTCACGTAGAGGTTTCTCTTTGAAGTAGGAACTCTCCAAACAATCTTTGGCAGTAGCTCTGGACCAGGGAAACAGGATTAGAGTCAGTGATTGACAGCTCTTAAGAATTTAACATATCTGACACAGGATTGTCGCTGCTCTGTAGGCCAATCAGCTTCGAGTTATGAATGCCTGATGAATATGACAATACTGTTAAAGCCAACAGATATGGAACCGTCTCTTGTTAGTACATAAATAAGTTGTAGGTTTCAAGTCAACACGACATCCGACACAGGATCAGACATGTTGGTGTTTAAGAAGTCTTCCTCCTGTCTGTAGATTTATCAGAGTAATAACAAGGGCTGTTCAATATAGATAACACAGAGCTTTACAACAAGGAATAAATCAGAAAGTCAGTGTACAATTATTAGAGTACAAAATACAACAAAGGAAATATTGAAAAGGCATCACAGAGTAAAACCTTTGTTGTATAAATGAGTCTTAAAGTGAGATAAAACCAGACTCTGCGACCTCGATCTCCTCTGGTAAGCTGTTCCAGAGTGTAGGGGTCCTGACAGCAAAGGCCCTACCAGAGGATCTCAGTCTCAGGGGGGAAAAAAGCTCAGAGATGTATGAACGTACCAGACCTGGCTTTAAAAGGAATTAGCAGAATTTGAACAAAATCATATCTTAAAAGAAACAGGCAGTGCAGGATGCTAACACTGGAGCGATGCGGTCACACTGTTTTGCGGCGAGTTAAAAGTCAAGCTGCAGCATTTTGGACTAACCGTAGGCAGGGAACTGATTTCTGTCTGAGACAGGTTTATAAAGGGTTACAATAGTCGAGGTGGGAGGAGATGGAACGAGTTTCTCCAGATCTGTGGCAGAAATAAAAGTCTTAACCTTGGCTATATTTCTCAAATCATAGCTGAACAATGTACAGATGATGTGATCATGTAAACCTGAGAATATGGTCAGTTAACTTCATTTAACTATTTTCAGTCACGCGGATGCGGACACAAGCTTGATTCCAACCTTGCAGTAACCATGGCAACAATCCTTTATAGTTTTTGGAAATATGGCTCATTTTATAGTAACAAGGTGTGACAGTCAAAGGAAAGGCCTTCACCACAGCTCTACGGTGGCACTGTGAAATGCTTTATCCAGAATTAAACAGTACTTTGAATGAATGAACCATCACTTCCTGATATGAAGACTAAAACTACAGAAAGAACAAGAAGGTTTTTATTGATACTGTACATATGGTGAACAGCCTTACTTTAATTGATTCGGGGCAGTGGTGGATATTAACTAAGTTCATTTACTCAAGTAAGGAATGTAAGGCTAATTTTGAAATAATTGTACTTGTATTTCTTTTGTATGCTACTTTATACTTCATTACATAGAAAAATAACAGACTTTTTACTACGCTACATTTATTTTACAGCCATAGTTACTCGTTACTCTGGAATATTTCAACCTGTTTTTATTGAGAACCAACGTGTTCTTTCTTCGTTTTTTCATCATGGTGTGCATAATCTTCTTATTCTCTCATGTTTGAAGATACAAATGCTCTTTACTGTCACATTTTATTAAACAAGATGATTTAAAGTAACATAGTTAACTACAACAAAAATGATATCACATATTAAGGTATTGGTGTTAATAATCCAGAAGGCATCAGGCCTTTTACTTGTTACTTTAAATACATTTTGTTAATACATGAAAAGGCTTTTTGACTTGTCACGGTAGGAAAGGCACAGGTGTTCTAATAACAGTAATAAGGGCTCTCTGCTGTTCAAGTGTCCCAGTAAGTCGTGACAGTGTGGCAGTGAGCCAGCATGCACAACACAAGGACCTTGAGGCTGAAGGAGCAACGTGAAATTCAGCTCACCATTCATTATTTACACCTGCACTTTTATGTTAAATGTGTTCCATGAAAAGGGCCTATCACATGCACACACTTATGTTTTCATAAGCAAATAGGCAGACACACACACATATGGATGCACACGTATGATAGGGCCTGAATCACCCCCCCCCATAGCGTGAGAGTGAGAGAGTGTACCTGCGCTGTGGGTTGTACATGAAGAGCAGGTTGAGCAGTCTGTGTCCAGCATCAGACAGCCAGGTGAATTTATTCTTCAGGTTGTTGTACGGCTGCTTCCTCAGACTGTACTGACCGATGAGGGGCAGCTGAGAGAAACCCTGGGACATTCACACACCTTCAATTCGGCACGCTTCTTTAACACCGTCACACATCGAGGACACAGAGTTAGGTTTATGCTGAAGACATATAAAGAGCTGAGGTCTCACCGGCCAGATGTTCTCATTGGGTGTTCCCAGAAGCTGAACTATCAGGTCGACCTGCTGGATCTCAGAGGTTCCGGGCAGCAGAGGTTTGTGAGCCAGCAGCTCAGCCAAGATACAGCCTACAGCCCTGCAAAGGAAACATTCTAGCAAGTTCAGTGTTATCAACGATTCCTGTCCTACTCCTTATGCAGTGTGAGAGAAAGTCTGATAAGAAAAATAGTGGATTAAGAGTGGTTAATTGAAGATTATCAAATTCTAGTTTTCCCCTTAAAATGATTTTCCTTCCTAGATGGAGGTCCCTTATGTTTTAAGATGTGATAAGTGCAATACGTGGACTTGAATATATGGAAAGTATGTGTATGTTCTCATGATGCCAGAGGTCGGAGTCTCACCACATGTCCAGAGCTGTAGTCTGGGTCTTGGTCCCTAGGAGGAGCTCAGGAGCTCTGTACCTGCAAACAGATTGAAGGGGGGGGGGGGGGGGGGGTGCTCAATGTCGTCACAGAGCCGAAGGTAACGGAGCTAATAAAGTAGGATTACTGAGTGAGATTAAAAAGAAGAGCTTCTTTCGCTGAGGCTGCACAAGCACAGCGTAATTATCACAAAGGTTATCTGCAGAGTACAGCGCACTCACCCATGAATATACATACACACAATCAGGCTAAAGGGCATTTACGGTAAACATGGGCCAGCAGACACTCACCACAGTGTGACCACTCTAGGCGTCATGGGCTGCTGGGGGATGCCGTACATCCTGGCCAACCCAAAATCAGCTGTACAAATAAACAAATAAAAAACAGATCCATAAAAATACTGCCACTGCTACTAATCTATGTATACGTACTCTCACTGCAACCAACACATATTTTCATTATCACGTAATCAATTAATCACAATCAAAATTTCCCAGAGGTCAGGTGACATATTAAAAGTGCTTGTTTGGACTCAAAACCCAAAGACATTCAGCTATATGGGAATATATCTGGCATATTCTGGTACCTGGCGAAGTCTAAAATATAAATAGTAAATGGCACATAAAGTAGGCCTATATGAAACTACAAAGTATTACAATATATCACAAATGAAATACATTTAACTGTAAAGGATGCTATATACAAGTTTACAGAAATACAACGCTGGTTTTGCCAGCCTCAGCTCTCCAGGCAGGGTGCAGAGGAACTGCTGGAATCCTGATCCTGCACTTGAATTTACATAATGTATTTTGTTATAACATCTTATTCCTCTGTGCCATAGAGCTGCATTGTTGTCCAAACATTGTTGAGCCACACAGCTGCACTGGGTGACATGTTCATTTATTGTTCCTTCATTACCATCAACACGCACACTAGAGTGTCAAGACAGGGAAGACAAGAAATAGTTGTTTGCTTTGTGTGTATCCTTATCAGAAGTTATATGTTGTACGTTTCAGTCATTTAAAATCAGGGTACATATAAAAATATTTCAATTTACATCAAGTAAATCTATTGTAAAACAGTTAGTGGTCCATATCAGACTGGAAAACCATAAAGAATCTGAGGTAGTCATTGTCAGAGAGAGGGAGAGGTCAAAGGTCAGTGCTGGCAGAGTTTGGAGTGTATGTCTGTGCAGGAATATTGTGATAATAGCCAGAGCTGTAGCGGTATGGTAATCGTGATGACTCACCGATCTTAACGCAGCCTTTGTCTGTCATCAGCAGATTAGACACCTTCAGGTCCCTGATAACAAGATTGAAGAGGACAGTGAGTGAGCTGCCAGAGGATTTTCAACAACTACGCAAAACTGCTTTAAACCTTTTCTTTGTGAACACCTCTGCATCAGCACATCTTCTGTCTCGGCAGATTCGTTCAAGCTTGGTCCAGTTGGATGGGGAGTGTTTGTGAACGGCTCTGTTTCTTGGCGGTTACTTTAGCTCTTTTCATTTCAGCGGCGGTAAACTGTGACAGAGTTGAATTTGTTGTTGTCATGTTGCCTTAAATAACATGACCACACAAAAGCTGTACATTTCCTTTATTAGATTCTGATTTCTTTACTTGAAAATATTCTACACTTTAGGGACATTTTGGTTTATAGCATATTGTTTCCTGTTGTAAAATCTTTCCTTACCTAAATGTATAGATTCCTACATCATTAACTCTTAATCTTCTGTTAAATTTTCATTAGCCCTTTTCCAACAAAGACCAGACCATCTTTTAACTATCTTTGTATCCCAGCATTAGATGCAACCGGATCTTTGAAAATCAGATCAGTCCGTTTAGTTAGTCCACCTGCCTGTTTTAATGACACACAGCAGGATGGAAAAGAGTACCGGTACTGAAGAAAGTCAAAGTGATTTGGTTTTGCCATTTTCCTTCAACCTACGTTCTCGAGTTGAAAAACAGGCCCAAACATCTTGAAGATCTACCCACAGTTCTTCTGTAGATTTAGGCAGCCTCAGTTGCTTCTCTCGCTTCATGCAGAGTATATTGAGTCCAGAAAAAGTGTTAGCTGTTGGGTTTCCAGCAACGCCTGGGACTGACCTGTGTATAATGAAGTTGTGGTGGAGATACTCCAAGCCCCTGAGCAACTGAAGGACGATGCACTTTACCTGAAAACGGACAGAAGAAAATAAAATATCCTAACAGACGACACAAACAATGACTCATGCGGACCAAATGAGTGATGTCCTGTCAGGAGGATGTACGTTACAAGCAGCAGTCTGCGAGGTGATTTCAAGGGGCCGCTCATAAAAAAAAATAATAGAAGAAATTGAAAAAAAGGAAGCTATTCTTGTTTCTCTGTAATTTAATTCAGCAGAGACACGTGGATGACACCGAAGGTCTGAAGTTTGTTTCACTCACGTGAAGCAGCGTCCCTGTTTCAATACATTGTACCAGAGCTTGTGTCGAATGAAGAATATCACGGGACAGATGACGTCCCGAAGCTTCAAATAATGGGGAAATATGGCTATGGACATTAGAAAGACATGATCAGAAGTATGAGAACACTTCCAAGTAATGCTGTAATATGTAAAGTAAAGGGCTGATTTAATTGAGAGTGATATCCCATCACATCCCATTGTGTCACTTGAGCCAACAGAGTGCTGCTAAACGTTGTACATGCCACCAGATGTCACTGTGTGTGAAGCATCGAAGCTTTACAAGGCTACAAAATCTACTTCAGATGTCCATTAGCGAATGTAATCCCATAACAGATGTCACACAGATTGCCCCACCAACAATGTAAACGAATATCAAAATACTGCACTGATACCATTCACTGCTGTGTGTACAGCAGTGGCTCGCAATCTATCTAAGACTTGTGACCCCTCCATACTAGTCATGGCCTCAGTGTGGACACTAAATGTGACCAAAGAGTTTTCCTTCTCGGACCGTAACGAACAGAAAGTGTGAAAATGGGCGTATTTCACAAGAAGATATAGCTAATTAGAGAAAAGGTCAAACAAAAATTAACAATACAGTATAACAGAAATATATATTTATTTTCTTTCTTTAACTTTTTCTAATCTTGTGAGCCTCAGCTTTATCATGGGACAACTTGAAATTTAAAAATGCCTTTTTGTCCCAAAAATCTGGTGTACCTGATTATGAGTCCTATGAAAAATGTTATTAAATAGGAGTGTGTGGAGCTAAGTGCTAACCTGAAAAAATAAAATATGCAAATCAGTAAATGCTGGATTCATGAATGAATATGAGTCAAACACACCTGAGCCTCAGAGAAAGGTGTCTGCATGTTTTCCAGCAGACTGGCCAGGTCCTGTTCACAGTAACTCATCACCAGAAACAGACTGCACAGGAAACAGAGGATTACAGAAACACAGAGCACAGTAAAAAAGGTTATGGTGACAACATGAATTACTTATATTCTAGGTCAGATGGGGTAGATCTCTAACACCATCACGGTGGTGTGTGTGTGTGAGGAGTACCTCTCCAGTTGGCTGCCAACAACCACTTCTTTCAGCTCCACAATGTTGGGATGTCTCAACCTCAGCAGCAGTGTGATCTCTCTGAGGCTACTGATGGGGATCCCTGAGAGAGAAGGCGCAGGGCGTCAGGAGGTTCAACAACCACATTTCCTGTAAATAAACTGGATTCAATGTATGAATTCATTGGCAATGTTAAAGGTGGGACAGAAGGTCGACAACATAGGTTGGCTGTTATGTACAACACTGTGTTCCAGGGAAAGATACATGGCCATAACTACTAGCTCAACTCATCAGTTTCCACATGTACACAACAGATTTCAAATCTTAATGGACAGATTGTAATTCAAACGAGTTAGACCGATGATGCTCCCTACATTAACCAAATTGGTAATTTTACACAAACTACACAAGCACAAAGACAAACACACACGACTCAGCATTACAGCAGCGCACTTACCATCTTTCTCCTTGTCCATCCGAACCTTCTTCAATGCTACAATCTCATATGACTTGGTGTCTCGAGCTCGGTCTACATTAAGAACAAGAAACTGTTTATCTGTTATCAGCAACGTTGATCTGTTATTTTGATTTCCTAGTCGAAAAAGTATATAGTCACTGATATTAATGACTCACACACAATGCCGTAAGTTCCTTCTCCTATGCGGTTGAGTTTCTCAAACTCTCTGACACTTCTGCAGCTCCCAAACTGAAAAAGAGTGGACAGACAGACAGAGAGGCTCTCTTCACTTCAGTGAACAGGGTAAAGCTTACATGAAGTATAAATGTGGTCAAAGGAAAAAACACTGGAAAGCTGAACTATTCTGGATAGCTTCATGTGTCATATGCCATCCAGAACTACTTAAGTGATGTTGAAATTAAAACAGAACTAGAAAACAAATAAGATCAAACCACATAGTAAATGCTCCGTACTTGTATATGTTCTAGTCTTTTCGACCACTCAAAGCGCTTTTACACTACATCTGCAGTCACCAGTCACACACTGAGCCCAAAGTGCTCAAACGGAAACTAACATTCACACTCACTCATACACTGGCGGAACAGCCGCCGCAGGGGCAATTCAGGGTTCAGTATCTTGCCCAAGGACACTTCGACACGCAACCAGGGGGAGCCAGGGATTGAACCGCCGACCTTCCAATTAACGGCCGCCCCTATAGATAGTCACCTAAGAACAATTGGCTCAAAGGGGAATTTTCCCATTGCCTCAATGGAAAAGAAAGTTAGGGCCAATGCACCTTAGACAACCAATCTGGGACGCTGGGTTGTGATTACTTTTCCAAAGAAGTTTACTCAGGCCTAAAAAAGGTTTCCTAGAGGTAAGGAGGACAAGGTGAGGATTCAGCAAGGAATCACTACATGACGTGGGTAGCTGTAACATGCATGCAGGCTTATGTGTTGGTGGAAGCCAGTAATGAGATTGGCTGCTGCTGGAGACAGAGACTGAAGTACTGAAGTGCACAGACCTTAACTTTACCTTGAAAGGTATGTAAACCACGAAGCAAAGGCGCCCCACTAATTACTTTTCCACAATGTGCACTCACAAGCCCAGGTCACGTTAGCTAATGAAACCACCGACGGACTCTCTTTGATGGAGAAAAGGCCAAACACCGTTTAAAAAGCAGCTGTTTTAATAACTAACGTCACCTATCAGTGAATACTGTAGCCAAAAAGATCGCCCCATCGCTGGTAGCTTAAAGCACGAGTATCGCATTTTAACATGTAGCCGTCGGTGCTCTGTTTGCTGTTAGCTAACAGAGGGCTGTGGTTGTAATGAGCGAAAGACAAGCCAACAGTTAGTGAGACTTAAATATTCTAATGTTGCCTTTGTCAGATATATACCGGATTTCTAACAAGGCCATCTAGATTCGTGGTAACTGTCGTCGCTGATGAGCAGGGTACCACTAAACAGTTTGGCGTCACGAAGCTAACTCTCTTACCCTTTCATTTTGAGGCACTGTGAATATTTTATTGTTCTTGATAGATTTGAGCTTTATAGGGTCCGGTTCGTCCTCTCCTACGGTTTCCATTCTTTAATTTAAGGTCGTGTTCAGCCTCAGAAGATGAGAGTAACGTCCGTTATGGCTTTAACTCTACAAGCAGCAGCTGGCTCCGCTGGGCGCCGCCATTGTGTTTTGTTTGGGGCCACCAACAGGAAGTCAGGAAGACTGAGCGCTTTGCTGGAGTGTCAGCAGGGACCACACTGGTCTACGATGGAAACACATTGCTTCTGTGGTTCTGCAACTGGTGAAGTCCATTTCAGTCCTTATTGGAAGACTGTAATTAAATAAAAATACATATGGAAGTTATTGAACATTTTCCACTTCAGGATGAGACTGAATCACAGATACAGCCTACAGGCAACCATAATTATTATTTATTAATTAAGTAATGAGTGAGCAGTGAGCATGAATGTAGTAGTAGTAGTAGTAGTAGTACTTACAGGCCTACTTCAACACTTTAGTATTGCACTTCAATAAAGTTTGGGGACTCACCAGAAGCAGCGGGATCCCAGATTTAACTGGGTTCTGGTCCCTCTGGGTCAGGGTATGGGCCATGATTCTTCCTAATCCTTAAAGCAACGGAAACGACATCCTTTCATTAAAGCCTGCTAAATGTCCATGTCTCTCCACCCTCCATCTCTCAACATCATTGACATCAGCAGGGTTATTTTCTCAGACAGGTATTGTCCTCCAGAGCCGCAGACGACAAACAGCTGTTGTAAGTAACTGATCTAAGTTGCCCTTTGAGGTACCCATAAAGTATAATACATTAATGTGGATTACACAGCAATACATACAGTAATGAAAATATCAACAAGGTGCAGTAATTAAAAGCTGCTCACACTTCAACGAATCAATACAAATAATTTCATAATAATAATAATAAGACATTCTGAAGAGGGATATTTTGCATAATGAAAACATTTTCTGCTTATTCATACCTTTAATTATGTAAATTAAACATATTGCTGTTTAGATTGTTTGCCGCTCTCTGGCCTCACCAAAGTTTCCCTTCACAGTTTACCTTCTGTGGCAGGACATGTTGAGTTACTGTCTCATCATGAACTTCTTCCCCACTACAAAGGGTGTGGAAGAAGGCCTCCGCTCTTTAATGGCATCAGCTATAGTCATGTTGGACGGTGAGGCGTAGATGTCTTCTCGCGATGGAGCTGTGATGAGGATGACAGGTCCACTTGGAGAGGAGTCAGCTGAATCTGCCTCAGTGTTGGGCTGTGACGTGGGGGAGCTCTCTGCAACTGAGGGAGAAAATTACTCTGGAATATCAGTGTTGGAAAATACCCACTAACACCAAATATTAGTCAGATATACACGTTTCCTTACTCCACAGACTGGAGCTTTGTACAGCCAATAACCCACTAAAATAGCTTCTCTATTTTAGGGAAGGTTAAGGGTAAAAGGTTATGAACCAAATAAACATATGAAAGGTGTGTTTCACCTACACACCATCTTCTCCAGCCTCTGTTGTAATTCCTGTCTACTAAATGAAGTCCTCACAGATATAATAGTAAACACTGGACTGCCACTGTCCTGGGACTGACCTGATGAGGTGTAAGGTGAGGTAAACCTCCAGACTGGAGGATATCCAGCAGTGTGTGTGTGTGTGTGTGTGTGTTCAGGTGTGTGGCCTCAGTGTTTCTGTTTGGTATGAAGATCAACAGCACTTTTTTAATTGGATTGTGCTAATTTCTTAAGAGTGTTAGGACTGTCTAACTCATCCTACTACTGCACGGAGGAACAATGATTATTAATGACCTTAACGATGATCAACAACAATTAGGCATCTTAACATCTTCAACTGCTATAAAAAGGCATCAGACATTTTCACACTCATGTAAACAATAGCCTGCATAAATCTTGGTCGATGAGGGAGTTGAGGTGTAGTACAAGCTGTGCAATCGTCATAAAGAGGGCATTGTGTACCAATAATTTTGTAGCTGCTTTGTGGTGTGGTTTATAGGAAATGCAGATCAGCATTTATTCTACAATAAATACACGTGGTCATGACTGATATTAAATGTCAATATATAATAAATGATATATAAAATTAAATAGTCCTACTTAAGTGTTAAGTATTTACTCTATGGCTGATCGCAAAAACAAATGACCAATCACCACTACCAAAGGATAGTAGGTCAGTATACACAAAAATACTCTTATTTACAGTCCGTATAAATATTTACTTCCCCTGCACTTTAGGATAAACACAAATCAAATATTGTTAAGAATCTGGGTAAATTTAACATATTCCGAAAGTAGTAATCCTTCAGTAGAAATCACAGGCTTATCAATTAGTTGATAATGTCATTGGTATGTTTCATTTTTTTGTGGCCATTCCCGGTTTTCTACTGAGGTCTCGTGCATTTCATCCCTACCTGAATCTTCCTTCTGGCTTGCTCCAGACCCCATTGGGCTTCAGTCAGCTGGTGTACAGTCCTTACATGTCCACACACGGTGCTTACATTTTGGTCAGTCTATGTCTACAGCCCATTTAGAGTCTGCGTTTAGGAGCTCGTGTTATGTCTGAGGCTACTGTTTTTGCCAATCTCTGCCACTCCCTCCCTGCCCCCGCCCTGTGTGGGAGACAGACACTAATCCTGTGCAGGTGCTCACAGCAGTAGTAAGATATACTGGATTTAAAAGGCACTAACTCGTTTAAACTCGTGTTCTATTATGAAAAAAACAATTGCTGTACATTATATGTAGTCAGGGATAATCACATTATTACCTCTGAACTCAAATATATATATCAACAAAATGCCAGATAGTCCAAAAATATCAAATATCGCGTATTACTGAAAAAACGATAATTTTTCTTGTTCAAATAATCAAATTAATCTGACTGAAATTAATATAAACTCACAATTTCAGTTTATAATTTAATGGTTGGCAATCCACAATATCAAGTGCAATTGCTTAATGTAGCCAAGGAGAGACCTGCACAGGCTAAAGGATAATAACCTTGGTGATAGCTTTAATCTGGATGAATAAAAAATGGAATTGCAAACAAACACCCCAGATACATGCTGGTATTTTCAGTAATTGGTGATTGAATAAAATACAATTATATTGGCCACGCCAACTATAGAGTATATACAAAATACTCATGTATTTTTTATTATTGTTGTTACACAGATGTGTGTAATTTCCTTAAATATGTGAACACAGTTACAACCAAAGCAACGACACATACAATTACCAACTGTGTCAAGTCTCTTGAAGATTTTACTTGCATTTAAAAGTTGCATTTTATTATGTCAATGACATGCTAAAGCTTCATTTAGTCATGAGTATAGATTGATGCTGAATACAAAATTTGGGCATGACTGAATTAAGTTAGCAAAAGGGACTTTTCCCAAAGATTAGTCTTTAGAAAAAGCTAATTTCAGGAGAACAGGGTGTCCACACAAGCTAAAAATTAACTGCAGTGTCTTCTCTCTACTCAGTCAGACTAATCCTATAGATTGTGGTATACCCTTTGCCCAGGAAACAGTATTCCACATTTGAATATGATCAGTCAAACCATATCAGCATCATAATTGTTAATTGTAAGATATAGGAGGTTAATTTTGACAAGAGGTCACAGCAGTCATGTGCTATTGTGTACTGGCACTTTGTACTTGGAGCCCTAATTTAAAATGCTCATGTTGTAGACTATTCAAATCTCATGTCCACAAATCAATGCCTTCTGCTGGATGCCATTATTGTTATATATATGTTTATTTTTTTAACATTTTGAAAACATAACAATTTGAAACAAAAACTCCGCCAGCCAACAGGATGAATGCCACAACTGTGTTTCACAAAACCTTACAAGAACCTCTCAGATACAGCGAAGACCAAAAAATACCAATTTTGTGGTAATACACCAATTAATAAGAGCCACGTGTGAGAAGGCTTTTAAAGTAGGCACGAGTAGCTCCAACAATGATATTAGTGTGAGGGGAAGTAGACAAAACATGTTGAGTTCAGATAACGTCAGATTAGGTCATAAAGTAATTATAGTGTTATAATAATACTGCATTACAGAGTTCATAATACTCTACTACAATATAAATTCTGTAGTTTCTGCGATACCCCGTGCATTTCATGAAGTGCTTTCGCTGACATGCAGTTTTTCACTGACACTGCTGTAGAGAGAAGAGAAATGTCCACACAAACATAAAACACTATGAACAATAACACATCATTTCTGCCTATTTATTCCATCCTGCACCTTCCTCTTGTCTTTTTAATGACAGTGTGTGGCTGATGGTGTGTTTATGAGGGTTCATCCGCCCAGCGACGCAGATACTCTAAATCATCTTCAACCTCGTCTTCTTCAGTCTTGGCTTTTGGGGAGAAAAAAAACCCTGTTCTTTTTAAATCCGCTAACATGTGAATTTGCTCACTGTAGCATCAGCACTACCAAAAATATCTACTTACTTAACTTGACTCAGGATCAATGACAAGACCTCTGCTTTACCAACTAAGCTAAACAGCTACGGTTTTGTATCATATGGTTCTTACCAGGACGGGAAGGTGATGCAGTGGACGTCACTTTGGAACAAGGAATTATCTCCTCTGTTCTGTCCTTCTCAAAGAGACTCTCATCCAGATTCTTTTCCAGCCTCTTCAGCTCTGCCAGCAGCTCATCCTTAAGATAACACACAAACACACAGCAGTTGGCTCATATCACCGTAAATCTAATAAATTTTGTCACAACGTACACCTATAAAAGAGAAAAAAAGGGCGCATAAGTTGTTCTACATTAATGTAGCCAGGTGAACCAGGGGTACAGAGGTAAATAGTGTTGTGGGTATTATAATGTTATGTAGTTGCTGGTGAGATTACTGCAGCGATAACTGTCCTCTGTATTTAATGGCACTGTCGCTTCAATAGTTCTACATGGGACGGCTCGAGCGAGAGGGTAGAGTTTCTGACGGGACACGGGGAAAAACGGAAGTGTTTGGTCCCGCGATGTACAGAAACGGCAAGGGATGTACTTTGGTTTATCGATACGGAGGATTTCTCCATAACCCATTGTAAAGTACAGTAATAATCCTTAAGATCGGCAGACGAAAGAGTTAACTAACTAGCGGACCAAGGTAGAGGCAAGAAGACCAGAGTGTCCTGGCTGATAGCCGTGTGTGTGTGTGTGTGTGTGTGTGTGTGTGTGTGTGTGTGTGTGTGTGTGTGTGTGTGTATCTTCGCCACGAGGGGAAGAGCCTCTGAGCAGCGGCGACAGCGTGATTGACATTGAAGTGTATTAACAAACAAAATCACGTTATATTGGTGTATACTGAAGCTGTAAATAAACGATGTTTGTTTCCTATTTTTCCGCTGACTTAGAGGGGAGATACATGTGCGGCGTTCTTGGTGTGTGTATGTGTGTGTGGGCGTGTCCTGAGGACGCACACTGCACAGTCGAACAGTGAGTTGCTGATTTCATTCATAAAATGTTAATTCTGAGTTTCTGCACAAAGTGTTGGGCAAATTGTATTCTGTGAATGAATGTATTTTATGTTTTATGGTAAATTGAAATATTTCACCTTGAGTTTATGCACTCAATGCATTATGTGGCTAAGTGAATGTATTTAATTATATTTGTTTTTTAATTTTCTCTGTTTAGAAAGGACACTACTGTTGTCTAGTCTAGAGTGGTGTTATCTAACCTAGATGTCTAGATTTTGATGTTGTACAGATTTTGGCTGTTTTACAGCTTTGGTTGTTGAGAATTTAGGTTCCTGTCTAGAAAGAAGTAACTGAAGTCTACCAGAGTGAGTGTGAACTAGTTTACGGCAGCTGTTTACATATTGTGGTATGGTGAAGGCGTACTATAGAGTACTGTTAAGTCACATAGTTGAGATCAGATTCAATAGGCAAAGGACAAGTAAGAAAGTTATTCCTGTGTTTTGTATAACCACCAACTGCCTTAACCTCTCGACTTTACATTATTAACGCTGTTCTCATTGGAGTCCAGTCGGGGAATAAAAACCCATAAAATTTATTGTGTGTTTGCCCTCATCCTTCCTGGCCTGGCCACATTAATAATGCTATATATTCACACTACAACTAAAATGCATATGCAATAGTTATACTATATAAACAATATGGTATGACTATAGTAATTTCCAAAAAGAACACATTAATACAACAGGAAACACTAAGGCGATACTAAATACTATAGTACAATTGCTAATCTCAATAGTATTGTATTACTGAAATACTATAGTACTACTGATATTACTGGTTTTTTTTTTAGTATTTTTGTAGTATTTCCATAGTAATCTTTATAATTGTTTTTTAAGGGCAGCCTCCTCTAAACAGGGACGCTGAGAGAAGGTCCATCTATATAATGATGTCATTCTAAATGGTGTGCAATATTCCTGTTTTTCATATTTATTTTAATGGCCAGGATCATTTATGTATTATAGTTATTATTCAATATATATTCGAAATGCTGCCGCTCATCTCCTTACTGGTAAACGAGATCACATCACCCCTGTTCTGGCCTCCCTTCACTGGCTCCCAGGATTGTTTTAGGATTGATTTTAAGATGCCTTCATGAACTAGCTCCAGCCTCTATCACTGATCTGTTGAAGCTGTATGCTGCTTCAAGGTCATTAAGGTCCACGAACCAGTCACTTCTTGTTGTCCCTAAAACATGGCTCAAGAACAGAGGGGATCAAGCTTTCCCAGTTGCAGCCCCGAGACTGTGGAATGAATTGCCTCTTCATGTCAGACTGGCCCCCAGCCTTCCGGTTTTTAAATCGCAACTTAAAACTCACTTTTATTCCTTGGCTTTTAATCCAGGATGAGAGGTGCATACTGCTGTTTTGTTAGTGTTGTATTTTGTCTATTTAATGATTCATGTCAATGTACAGCACTTTGGTCAATTTGGTTATTCTTAAATATGCTTTAGAAATAAAGTTGGATTGGATTATAGTTATTAACCACAATTTACAACAATGTGAGAATGTTTTACACCACAGCCGACAGCAAACTTCAACATCAACATACTGTATATGTTAAAGCAGCCACAGCAACTACGCAGTCAACAGCAGGAACTAATGCAGGATGAAGGAGAGCAAGAGGGAGAGACAGCGCCTGGACGAGAGAGAGATGAGACCCACGACCAGTTCACCATAGTTTATAATAATGGAGTGCAGTGAGGATCCAGACGCTTCATAGAGACGAGCGTCTGTCTGTCTGTTAACAGAGACTCCAGTCTGCAGTGTAGTTCATACACGTCACTGATAAACCACACAACTTTAGAGTTCAGTGCAAACAAACAAAGTCCATTTCTAAAATCCCTGAAAGTATGTCTGTCCTCAGCTCTTACCTCATCAAATTCCACTCCAAAGCTTACAGATGTGTAGAGGGTGTCTGACATGTCCTCAGTCACATCCTCCTCTGTAATGTCCTTGATCAGTTCAGTCACCTTGTTGACAATGTCTCTAAAATAGCCAGCAGAAAGTCCCTGTCTCAGTTAAAAACTTTTTAAAAAAGAGGATGTTATAACATTTGCTGTGAGCTGGATCCAAACACATGGTAACATGTAACTAGATAACATCCACATACATTCACTCAGCATTAATATCCAATATCCAAACTGGTAGCTATTATTTACAATATTTTTATAACTTAAAACAACACAAGTAGTCTTGTTTTTATTCTACTCTGTTTGTTTCCGACATCATTACATGTCATAAATCAAAATGTTCTCCTTTGCCTTACATGTGTTCATGAGCGGACCTCAAGGCTTTATAAGCACAGTCAATGTACTTGAGATGCTTCTCGTACCACTTCTTTCTTCTCAGCGCCAGCAGAGCCACTGGAAGACAAACATATTGGGATACGGTGGATGAGAATGATTTTATGTTAATGACAGCTATATATATATATATAGCTACATAGGGCCATCTATATAAATACAGATGGCCCTGCAGCTTTATTGCCAGACATCTGAGCACAACAAAGTACAGACACAGCCAATGTCCACAGGATGGAATAAATAGTACAAAAGTTTCATCGGAGACGCAAAATAGAGAGACCTGAGTCGACCAACTCGCACCTCCTTATATAGCTGTTTGTAAGCATGATCTCATCCATTGACTTTCTTTCTTGCTGCACATGGTTCTGTGGAAAATCCCAGATTGTTATGTGCTGTAGAGGTGGTTGAGCAGGTTGAGAACCCAAGCGCAGAACACCAGAGCTGAGCAGATATAGTCCAAAGATTTATTAACAAAAAGAGAGCACACTTACAAACTGTGGCTAAGTCCAAATAGAATCCAAAGGGGTGTAAATGAAACAGAGGTCCAAAACCAGCAGGAACAAACTCAGGCAACAGACCAACACGGGATACACTCAACAATAAACCAACACAGACTGAACAGAACACAGCCTTCAATGAACATTCAAGGATGGGAGAGGATCTCTGTTCCCCAAAATATAGAAACCTAGACTGTGTAAATGATTATGCATCTTTGCTCGGGGCAAGACGCCCGAAGCTGCCCTAGACAGCAGGTCTCTGGACCAGCTGTATGTGTTGTAGTACTTCTCTGTTTATTCTCTTTTATTAATAAATTCTTCAAAGACAACAGTTTGTTGTTACTCAATTATTTGCTTAATCCCTCACCAGCAAGATACAATTTGCCATTTGTTTGCTTGATTAGCAAAAAGCACTTCTGTCTACGTTTTATCCATCTCAATTGAATTTTTTAATAAATGGACTATATTGAAATATTTATTAATATAGATTTTGATCCATATTAAGGTTACCCGCAGCAGTGCTTTTTGTTTTCATCATCTGAAGACTATCCTAACACCCAACTTTTTTAACCATCATTTCCCATGAGGCACCTGCCTCTTCTTGCATACATGTATTAATGTTAGACTTAAGGCTAACATCATTCACGTGTTTCACAGCTGTGACCTATACATGCGTTTCATGTGCATTATGCTAGGTCAAATAGACGGAACATTAAGTTAGCTGAGGTGCTAGCTTAATAACTACGTTTACAGCTAGCATTAATATTACTTTAACTGGCAAACGTTACTTGTATGATCTGATGTTAATTAATAATTATACACGGCATACATCAACTTCCTTTAAAATATCTAACCTCGTCTGTTTTTTCTGCTGTTTTTCTTGGCGAACAGAAGTTCCTGGTCAATCTTTTTCTTCAGAAAGTCTTTCTTCTTCATCAACAACTCCTCTCTCTCAGGAAGGTTCTCAATCTCCTCTTGTCCACATGGCTTCTTTGTCGCCTTTTCTCCTCCATGAAATATCTTGTCAAACAAAGACATGTCTGTGATGCTGGCTACAACGCGAAATGGCAGCTTTTCTGCCAGTGTTCAGGCCTTGGCCTTGCACTGATTACTTGTGTGAGTTCGCAGCTCTCCCTCCCAGGTGATGACAGTTGCCTGTAACCTGGAGACCGCGCTCAAAAGGAAACACGCGCGCGCGCGCTCACGGCGGGGGCTTTAGCAGGTGAAGCCCTGAAAAAAAAAGTTTACTGATAACCTGTTTTTGCAAAATCTAGTAAAAAACACCAATTTATATATATGACCCCGCTTCTGTTAGAGGACAGCTGCACGTGACATGACGTAGTATTTATTTAACTAGGCTTCTTGAACATTTACATCATTCATTAGGCCTATATGAACATATATATATGAACATATATACATATATATAATGTTAAAAACGTGTTAGTTGCGGTTGTATGAAAGATGAATAAGCCTACATCCAGAAATTATTGACAAATATAACATAATAATGTAAGTTTTAAATGTGACAAGATGTCTGGTTGGAAGTGAATTGGTGCAGAAATGAGGGCATTGAAGACCATTTATACCCAATTAATTAGATCAATATTAGATCATGTGTGTTTGGATCTGCAGCAAATACTCACTCAAATCACTAAAAAAGTTAGATCACATTCAGTATCAGGCTTTGTGATTATCTTCTGGTGCCTTTAGAACAACTCCAGCACCAGCTTTACAAGTTGAAATGGGAGAAATGCCACAAGAAATAAGAAGCATACAGCTTTCACTTAATTACTGAGTAATTCACAAGGTCATAGTCAAGATCATCCAACAACACACGTTAAAGTCTTGCTGGGAATAGGAAAGGAGGGAAACAAAAAGTTTTAGATGGACAGCTACACAGAAAGCAACAGAAATCTCAAATAAACATCAGTCCAGTATTACCAGCAATACAATCATGGATACTTGATATATTATGTCATAGGAGCTAACTTTGAATTCACAAACAATAGTAGTCTACATGGAAATTCAGTTAAATAAAGTTAATACAGTTAAATTCAGATCTACAGATGCTTCAAAGAATTAAATCAATAAAATTGGAATTGCATTCATTGAGACACCAGAGTTCAACATTAAAACTGGGGAAGAAATCAGTAATGTTTTAGACTCAGAATCAGAAATATTTTTACTATACTATTGATGCCTGACGGGAAATCCTTTTGTTACAATTGCTCACTTTGCATATGAAGATATTCAATCCATCCATCCATCCATCATCAACCGCTTATCCTGTGTACAGGGTCGCGGGGGGCTTGAGCCTATCAGCTGACATTGGGTGAAAGGCGGGGTACACCCTGGACAGGTCGCCAGTCCATCGCAGGGCCACACATAGACAAACAACCAGTCACGCTCACACTCACACTCACACCTAAGGACCATGTCAAGATATTAAGGAATATAAATTTGTTTATCAGTTGACAGAGAAATGCTCATAATATTGTCAGCATTACAATGGACTAAAGAGCCAAGACCACTGAGAGCAGTTCATATTCAATTGTCACTACAAAGTTTGAAATACAGCTATTCAACACATATATATTTGGATATAATTACAACAGAGAATACACTATTCACACTATAGGACTGAATGTGATGTTTCTCTGCATAGCACACATATTGGAATCAAAGGAAATAAAATTAACAGATAAATAGCCTACATATGCAAAAGAAGCCAAAAAAACGAAGAGCGTAGCCTAATTAAGCTCAGCTTAAGGAAAAGGGGGCATAAGGGGTGGTGGTGGTGATGGGGCAGTGGATAAGATGTGACACATCCACCAAAGTGTCCCTGAGCAAGACACTTAACCACTAGTTGCTCCAGAGGCATGTGACCTCTGACATGTTTAGCAATTGTAAGTCGCTTTGGATAAAAGCGTCAGCTAAATGAATAAATGTAAATGTAAATAAGAAGTGGGAAGAAGAGAGAAGGGATGATGGTTTTATAGAATTCAAAGACTGAGACATAGGCTACAGGAAGAAGCAGGAGAGAGGAGACAATAATATTCCCATTAAAGTTTGATTTTACAGGACTAAACAGCACATCGTTTAAACTATGAAAACGCAACACAGAAAGACGTGACCTTTGCAGACAAGAACAAACTTTAAAACATGTATTCTATTCATTGTCAAAGACATGAAGCTGAGATAAGTGACTGATTCTGAGCTTCAGCTTTTATTTGCATATGACTGTGTGACTGTTGTGTGTTTTTGTTTGATTATCCGAGGAGAACAAATCTGACTGAGAGGTTGTTGGTTCATTTGATTTATTCATCGCCCCTCCGCACCGATTGATGGCGGTGACGCACCGTTTCGCTGTTTTGCCAACCGTCCTACAGAAGAAGAAGCACGTGACTACTGTTGAACCAGGAAATGCGGCTGCAGTTGACACGGTTGGATCAAAACAAATCGAGACTAGCCTGTTGGGCTGCTGAAAAATATTTTCCTGTGATCACCTGCAATCATATTCGTCTTGACATGGATGGTATGTCGTGTTTTAACAGCTGGACGGTCAAAACGGATAGACGTTGCCTCTTATTTTAGCTTTAACTCACCCACAGATCGAATGACGGCTAGCAAACGTTAGCTTGGGTGGGTGGTTAGCTAAATTAGCTGTCAGACCTGTTTTGAATTTCAGTTCATTTGTTTATCATCTTTAACTGCCAGACTGACTTCTGCTTTGGCCTTAGGTTTGATTTAACAGCATACGCTGCCTGCCGCTGAATCGTTTCGTATCAAATGACTGTTATGTTAGAAATAACACAATGAGTCACGTTGTTTTTCAGCCTTCAAGGAAAGAAAAGACAGACCGGAAAAGTCCTTTTCATTTGACCAGCAATCTTGTTTTAGTATATAATGTCACCAGACACTGAATGTATGATGTAGAGTTAGTATATTACTAACAGACAGTCTATGCTCCTAACTCTGTCTGCCACTGTCTCTCCACAGAAACACTCTTCCAGCTAAAGGTATGTATCTGTTTAAAGGTTTAATCTGTATCAGCATGATGGTAGGCCTGTCATCGTAACTACTTTTGTTGGACGATGTATTGTCCCAGAAATAATTGCGATAAAATATATTTTTGACATTTTAAGACTATTTAATGCCACTGATATAATGATAACTCAGAGGGCAATGAGCTTTTTATTCATAAGAATATTCAGACATTGGGATTTGAATGTGAAAAAAAAATTAAAATATCCTTTATAAAAACAACATAAAGAAAATAAAAGCACTCTATATAAACTAAAAATAGCTGGCTCTTATTATTTGCATTGCCCCACCCATGGTGAAACTCAGAGCAGGTGACGAGGCCAGAAGCAGCGTGACCAGAAGTAACCGCCAAATCTGTCTCAGCATAGTTTTTTCTGTTTATTTGCCTTAGCTGCTGTGCCCCAAGTCTTATAATGGTGGGGGAAATCCTGCTGTTAATTTGGCATGATGTTGGCTAAAATGTTGGAGACATTCTTAAGTAAACAAACACGCATGTAAACACAACAGACAGGTCATGCTCAAACGTTGTACGATAAGTAGCAAACCTAATTATCGTTACCTGTAAAAGTGGATTATTTATATTATTTTTTTTTACATCTTTCCCTTTGGTTCACAGTTCACTTCCAAGCAGCTTGAGAGACTGGCCAAGAAGGCAGAGAAGGAGTCTGAAAAGGAGCAGGCCAAGGTCAAGAAGGTGAGCCCAAGCTCCACTGTGGCGGCTGAATGGTTAAGATGCACACCATATACTGTAATCACTGTCTCCCACCATGTTTTATTCTGTGTGGAGGGACCTTTGTTGTCACACTCCTCTCTTTTCTTTCACCGTTTTCCATCTCATCTACTGTGACCTCTCTAATAAAGGCAAAAAGCCCAAAAATAGTCTTAATAAAGGCCACGCTTCATTTGGTGCAAGTACATAAATGAAGGGAAAGATGCATTGGAAAATGGATTGTTTTTAATGTTTTATTAAAGTAGTACCAGCAGTACTATTTTTGGTTCACTAACTGCTCTATGTTTAGCACAAGTGAAAAATGTAAACCATTACTTATAGTCACTGGTTTAAAAAAAAAAAAGAACTTATTTGAGGGTTAAATACATTAATGCTCACAATGTAAAAACATGAAGATGTGGATTCCTCTTAAATATTTGACTATTACTAATATTTATTGATATATTGAGTTATAGTTTAAATGTCTCTGATGACCTTTACTTTACTGCCTTTTGTCATTTATGGGGCTCCATGATTGGAACAGATTAGATTAGATCATTTATTTGTGTCCTGCTGGTCACATGACACCAGGAGTGGCACACATCAGTCAGCAGGGGGCAGTACAACTTTAGTGTTGAACAAGGAGGGCCTTGGTTGGTTTGTGAAATTGATGCGTCGCTATTTCGTTGATGGCTGATTGTTTTTAGGGTTAAATATTTCTATATTATAAGGTTATTAGTCCTCTCTGTTCCAGTTTTAAATGCATGTTTGGTTTGGAGATCGCTGAGGTGATATCCAGATGACTTCTCTCACGGAACAATAGAGTTACAACTGTCCCTTATTATCTCACCGGCCAGACATATTTCCCTGAGTCATAATGCTCTTCACTTCTCATGTCCTGCAATTGCTGCTGTCGGTTGTTTTTCTTACTGCTGAAAAGATTATGATGTCTATTGAGCATTAGAGACTAGGTAAAAGTAATGAAATTTTTCTTTAGCTGCATAATAATAACGATATAAAAAGAAATCTAAGCTTACATACAATTTTGAAACAAAAAAAATATATTAGCGTCTCTATGTGTCAGTTTGAACATGTTGTGCATGTGTACACATATATGGAAGATTATCTAAAGGTGACATGTAGTTTTTGAGTGATAACGGTGTCTTTGTCTCATCACCAGGCTTTGCAACAGAAAAATGTGGAATGTGCCAGAGTTTACGCGGAGAATGCTATCCGGAAAAAAAATGAAGGCCTTAACTGGCTGCGCATGGCGTCTCGAGTCGACGCGGTGGCCTCTAAAGTCCAGACTGCTGTCACCATGAAGGGAGTAAGTAACTGTGTTTCAGTCAGCTCACTAATACATGCTGCCTTAGCTTCTATACAATTTTACTACTTGTTCCAAATGTGGGATTATAAGAAACTATCTTCACATGACCACATCGCATCATTCCCTCTTTGCTGATAAGCTTGGGAGGGGAGAACATGAGATATTTTTTCTTTCCAAAATGAGACAAATACATTTAAAAGGCATCTTTTTCCGTCAGGTGTCCAAAACCATGGGCCAGGTGACCAAGGCCCTGGACAAAGCTCTGAACTCCATGGATCTCCAAAAGGTCTCTGCAGTCATGGATAAGTTCGAAAGCCAAGTCCAGAACCTGGACGTCCACACCTCAGTAAGTGGCTGCAGACTATTTGCATTTGTTATTTTGTTCTGATGAGGACTGAATTTAAGTCGTAAAAAATCAAACCCATCTCTCTCTTTTCCCACACCAGGTGATGGAGGACTCCATGAGCTCGGCAATGACGCTGACCACGCCTCAGGAGCAGGTGGATGACCTGATCCACCAAATAGCAGAGCAGAGCGGCCTGGAGGTGATGGACCAGCTCAGCCAGCTGCCTGCAGGAGCCACCTCAGTGGGTGCACAGAGCTCACAGAGCCAGGACAAGGAGGACCAGCTGTCTCGACGGTAAGGACCAGTGTGCCATCCCGTATCCCCCTCCCACACACACACACACACACACACACACACACACACACACACACACACAGCACTACTGTTGTGATTGCAAAGTCATAAGTGAGAAAAAAAGAAAGAAAACCTGTGTTCAGCTCAAAGACAGAGGGAAGATACTGCGTTATAATGTGACAACGGCTATCAGAATAGTCAAATGAACTGTGGTTTGGGAAGTAGACAGCAACTTATCATGCTTTGACCAAAGAAAGGAAAAAAACTTACTGTTTCTAATGCAGTAAGACTGTTACAGTCTTAACTTTAAGCTACCGAGTACAGTATGTTCTTTAAATCAATGAATTTAACAGGATAAGTTAATGGATTTGCTGGCCAACAGAACTTTGGTCAAACATTCACTGGTTCCAGCTTCTCTATATGTTAGGGGTGCTTTGTTGTCCGCTTTGTTCTTGTGGTGGCCCTTCTATCTAATCACAAGTTATTTCTAGAAAGCATAATTAGGACACAACACAGGGACCGGCTTCCACATGCCGACCTGTCAGGTGTTTAAATATTAAGGTGCTGTGATCTCATTATTGACAGGTTTCTAGCAGGAAAACATGTTGCTAGGATGAAAGGGTCTGTTCTTGCTTCATGTTTAGGAAGGCCGACAAACTAAAGCTAGTCAAGAAAAGCTTACTGTAGATTTATTATCATTTCTGAGCCCCTTTGTGTAGACGATTGTGATCATAGCATCTTTCACACTATTTTGTTGGCTGTATCTTGTTAAAAAATAAGGCAATCCACCATGCAGGGCATTTTTGGCATTGCTGCTTTGCAATTTCATGTTTCTTAGGGACCAACGTATCCGCACCTATATATCACTGATAAGCAGATTGGTCAGTCTAGCTATACTGTAAATGCAACTGTGCTACAAAACCTATAACACAAAGTGAGACTAATCAATCATTAAGTAGGTTACAAGTAGCCAGTGCTCACCTGTTTACAATTACAAGGCATAGTGGTTATGGCAAAGTTTAAAAAGCAAGTTTAGAAACTATTTGTTGGCAACTTAAGCTATGTGGAGACCCTCAGTCACAGTATGGCATATATAATATATCCAGTATTTCCACGAATCGGTCCTTCTAATGGATTTCCAATCTTGCCCACAATTGCCTCATACATCTAGAGTAGTGAAGGGATATCGGTTTATGTAACAGTGTGGCAAAATCTAGAGCCGTCATTCACACCAGAGGTTGATTTTCACTTGACAGTGTTCATTTATAACATTGACAGTTGAGAAATGTACTTCAGTGCGCTGCATCTTTAAGGCTTGCGTCTCATTTCACAAAAGCTCCATAAAATGAAATTCTCCCACATTTTTCACACATTCCAGGTTGGCTGCTCTGCGGAACTGAGGGCTCCTCCAGGAGTTACAGCTGTGTGGAAGCAGACGAGCTTAATGCCGGCGACAGGAGCTGTGTGTATTTCTATTGAACTGTTGAACCTAACAGGAGGACTTAATGAGCCTATCGATTACCATCCCCCTGCTCTATAAATATACACACACACACACACACACAGAGGCTAAAAATACCACCTGAGAAGTCATGAATCTCTGGTTCACCTTCTCATTTCGATCCATCTATTCCTGTTTCTATCTCCCTCTCTAATCTCCCATTGGATCTCATTTTACCTTTTGCTTGTTCTCTTTTTCTTTTCTTTTTTTTTCCAATACCACCACCACCTCCTCCTCCTCTGGCTACACTCCAGTTCTCAAATCACACACGTTTGGATGAATGCTTTGTACAAAATAAGAAACCCATTGTACAATCTGTATAATGTACAGTGGGGAAGATGAAAAGGTTTTAATGAGCTGTTATAGTGATTATAAAGGAGCTGGGGATCCCTGGCTCTCAAAAGGTGCGGGGTGGGTTAAAGATGTAACTAGATGTTGTTTTTAAGTTTGGTTGTTTCGTTTTTTTGGCCTCCGTTAGTCAGAAATGGTTTAAATGGGTGACTGTGTCGGGAGGAAGGAGACACAAATTTAATGGGAAGTTCAGTTTTTGCACTTTGAAGTTTTTTATGTTTAAAATAGACAGCGACATGTTGGAAACACTAACTAAAGAGAAATGCCTCCTTCCCTCATCAGATTCATCCAAGTAACAACAGCTTCAGCAATCATTTCAACACTGTATATAACAAAGGACAATCCTCAAACCTTTTGTTTCTCAGTGTCAAAATGAATGATTTCTGTGTTGTACTTTTATTGCTCAGTCTTTTTTTGCTTCGAACGCCTTATTTGGGATGCAGGTGCTTGCATAGGTGCTTCCCCCGCCAGTGCCTGAAGGACTGTAGATTAGAGAGCAAATAGCAAGCAAACTGAAACAGACATTGGTCAGAACCCAGGAAGAGAAGTTGCTGCCATGGTAGATCCATATAAATAAACAGAACAAGGAATTTTCCATTCCTCTTCCTGCCAGATAAGCCTGAGATGTTTTTGTCTTGGTGTTAGCCAGCTTCACATCAACACTGGCTGAGATGAGTGTGAGGTTGCCTGATCCCTTTTTGGTTTTGGCCACACTGAAACCTCACTCAGATATTTTTGGAAGCTTCTCTGTCTCAAAGTAAAGTAATCGCGCCCACCTGTCTCAGTCCCATCCCTAACAGTTTCAAGAGAAGACCTCAGTTTAGAGCAGGGATATACGTGCTGAAGAGTCAGTTGCTCATACTAAGTTGCCTTGTGAATCGCTGCATTTACCTGAAAAGTTCATTTGTAAGGTTTCAGGTAAATGCAGGAGATGTGCTGCAAGATGGTTTGCATCAATAGCAGGTGATATTAAAGAAATAAGAAGAAAATGTGCAGTCGTAACAGCATGAGTTGACAAAAGACTGGTTCCTTTTTTTCCCCTCTTGCGTTTGGAGATCATAGCTGGTTTCGGTGCTTTCTTCTTTGGGCGTTCAATGTAGACATCAGTGAGAGGGGCAGGCAGGCCGAAGCCAGACCTCCACTTGTGACAGAGCAGCTACACCCTCTGATAATGTCTTCAGTTTGTTGTCCATTTTAAAACAGGGAGGGCTTATTTATACTCAAAGTCCGGCAGATCTTTCAGCACTTTTGTTTTGTATATTTATCTTGTGAAAATAAAATCTTGCCCTCTGATGCAGTCTTTCAATTTGGCTTGGTTTGTGTGTCGAGTTCAGACAGACGATGCTTAAATGGATGTTTGTGCTGTAGTGCTGTAGATGCAGCTTTCACACAGACAAAGACCTTAGTTCATAAATCCACTTCTTTTAAAAATGCCCTTTTTAAGTGCATTACTCCATATATATTTCATGCTGTATCTCCTCGCCTACTGTAGGTCAAAATCTTTGAGTTTATTTTAATGTTTTCCTGGTGAACGCAGCTCTTATCAACCTTGTTTCCAACAACAGAAAAGCTCTGATAAAACCCACTGTACACTAGCTGTCCAGCGTGGAACAGCAGACAGCAGTAGATGAAGACTGAAACGGAGCTAAAAGGAGAGTGAATGTTAGATTTGCATATATCATGTGGCCAGAAACTCCAATGAATGCTTGCGTTGCCACATGTTTGCTGGATGTGGAAATGTTTGCACAACGGAGATTGTATGTCAATGGTGTGTTTGCAACAAAAATCAATTCATGCAGCTTCAATTTGGACTAAAATGTAGATGAAAGCGTAATTAACAATTTAGTAACACTCCATTAGAATGTGGAGGCTTTTCATGTAACACAACTTGTATAAAAATAATTGAAGAGTTAAATAAACTAATAAAATAGGGGGGAAATTAAACATTGTGAAAATTTCATAAACGTTTTTTAATGGCAATTAAAAATGGTAGCGGCCATTGGAAGTGCTTTACAACACGTGCCAACATTCACACACATTCACTGATGGCAGAGGCCGCCATGCAAAGAGCCAACCTGCTCATCTGGATCAAACCAGGAACTTTCCGATTACCAGAAGACTGCTCTTCCTCCTGAGCCATGCCACTCCAAAAAGGTGCATTTAGACTGAATGTGAAGAAATGTTTTTGCATTGGCTTCCTGTGTACTAGCTCCACCTCTAAAATTAGTTTTGTTCAGTCTAAACTCACCTTTAGGCAGGTGGGCTTTCACTGGGAGACATTGCACACTGAACCTCAGTATTTATAAAATCCATCCATCTAGCTGAGGAGAACATGAAATGCCAAAATGGTTCATGAATATTCACACAGATGCAGTGTGTGTTTAGGCACAGGGAAATACAGGCTGCTGCATTATTTGGGTAAACAGCTGAAACAGCAGCATGAACAAAGAATATTCCTGTTATTTCTCACTGCTGTCGTCATTTGGTTAAAGTTTCAAGATGGGCGGTGGTGGAATCTACTTGGCTTTTTTGCATTACTCTTCGCACTCTCTCTCTCTCTCTCTCTGTCCCTCTCCCCTGCTGTCTCTCTCCTTCTCTCTTTGAGAAATAAGTCATGAGGTAAATTATCATACCATGGGTAAATAATTAGACAGCCCGGGGAGGGGGAGCAACACAAATGCCAGGCAGGAAATGTGCGTGCCTGGCAGCCCCATAACAACTGGCTGTCGCTCCATGAAATGTCAAAGAAGAGGCCAGAGCGTTCACCCCAGCAGGTTGTCGTGGTGTGCACTGTGTTTGCACTGTGGACTCCCCCGCCTTTTCTTTTTTTGGAAGCTTTGACTCAGCCACGGTGACAGAAGGAGGACGCACAAGTCATGAGAACACAATAGATGATGAACAAGCTGTCCCAGGACTGACTTAACACGGTGAGTAGTGCCAGTCGATATTCAGGACATAAGCGGTGTTCTCACTGGAAAATACCGACCTAGTGACCTTGTTGACCCTCCTGAGAAGAAAACAGGAGGTTATGAATTGAAAATGGGAGTGACTCCCAGCAGGGGCCAGTTACTATAAAAAGGGATGCTCACAGGGTTATGCCGACAGAATGGAGTTCCCCTTTAATGCCACATTCGAGATGGGCGGCAGTGTCAGATTTCCTGGTTGTGTCTGCTGTTCGTGTATGACAAATAAGCAGTAGCCTACTTGGCGGCCGGTTTGTAACTGGAAACTGCTCAGGGAGTGTGACTGTGTTGATTTTCCTCCATGAGCATAATGGATCAGTGTCACAAGATACTACAGGTATCAAAGGTCAGGAAACAGGAGACATTCTGGATTACCTGAAAGTGAAAGCGACAGCCAACAATCCCTGTGGCATGCGTGACTTTAACAAGCTCTGTTATCTGCTCAGTTTACACCGCTGTTGTATTTCTAGCAATTCCGCCATTTTACTTTGGTCAGGAAATTAAATGCATGTCATCCTGTGTCTCTGTGTGATGGGTAATCCCTGACTGCCCCCCCCCCCTCAGTGGATAGACCGCCCCTGCTTATTCGCTGGTTGGAGGGATGGGGAGAGTTGAAGCTTGGAGCCACTGCGATTGGATTAATGAAGGGTTAGGTCAAGGTACCCAGAGAGAGACAGGAAGTAGTGTGATTTCTCTTTAAAAAATAAATTATTTGTAATAAGTAAATAAATGTGTGTCCAAAACAAAAGGGATATTAGATAAGAAAACATTAACGATCCCAGTGTGTATAAGCATTATGGCTGGAGGGACCTTGTGGGTGGCACTGGGAAAAAATGAACTGCTGGGCCCTTATTCATCTGTACTCCTCTGCCTCTCACAAATTTAGCAATATCAATGACACGCAAGTTATTTAAAAATTTTAAATTTTGACAAACCCTTCATGACAGGTCAGGCAAGACTTCTGTAATTAGCAGTGTTTTTCTTTCTTTTCTGTTGACCTGGGTGCAGAGCTGTATTCAATTGCCCTTACAGGCATAAAGCCCGTTTTCATTTGACCCATCCAAAGTAAGAGCAGTGGGCAGCTACTATACAGCGCCCGGGGACCAACTCCAATTCTAAACCAATGCCTTGGCCAGGAGCACTGATAGGAGAACTAATATGATTTTGATGGTGGGGGAAACCGGAGGATACCCACGCAAACACGGGGAGAACAGGCAAACTCCACACAGAAAGGCCTGGATGACTAAGGTTCAAACCCAGGAACTTCTAGCTGTGAGGCAAACCAGTTGATAGACTGGAGGGTTTTTTTACCCCTGGAGTTAAATTGCAAAAAATATGAGAAATATTTAACAATTTAGTGTGGGTTGAATTTTACTTAAGGCCATACAGTATATACAGTATTAGAGGGGCCTGGGTCAAAAAGTAGCTTTTGGGCCCCTTATGTATTATCATTGTTGCCCCCAGATTCCCAAGAAGTACAGTGCAACCATTAGCACTACTCCTACACAGAAATAACACTTTATTTGAGTTAAGTTGTGTTAACTTGATTAAATGCAGATTCACATAGTGATGTTCACCAGATGATGAGCCCAATTAAAAATTAAACAAGCTCTTTAAAATGTATTTTTCCCACCAATGTGCCTCAATAAAATAAAGGGGTTTTCTTTTGGCATTTCATGACCGGAAATCCGAGTATTACTGAAGCTAACTTTACCGAAGTAGCTCTGAGCAGCAAGCAAACTGCAGCTGGGCTACGATGCACTCAGTTTTCATTAACCGGGGAGATAACATCAACGGAAGACGAGGCGAGGCTTTGGTTTGCCGAGACGGACCTCTTAGCACCGACTAGGCAAAAGGGAAACCGCGAGAGACCTGTGTGAGTGTGTGTTTCCTGAGTGCCGGGGGCCGTGGAGCTGGGCTCGGACAGGACAGGGCGGGGTGATGTTTAGGTTCCGGTATAAAGGCAGCGAGAAAATGGGAACTAGACGAGATGTAGAACCGGTTGCCAACGCTGTCGTTTTATACAGAAGAGTAGAATGAGAAGTGTACCGTCGTGGTGTAACAGGGCGGCGGTGTAACCGTCTGGGGAGGCCGCTGGCGTGGGAGAAGCGTGTCTCTGCGGCGCCCCTCCGCCCCCTGCCAGTCAATAAGATGAGGACGCTATTTACATTCTGTTGTCTCTTCCTTATTGTCGGCGGAACAGACCGGGCGTGGGCCACCGGAAACCTAACTGTCGACAGCAGTAAGGACACCAACCTGACGGCCGACAGCAGCAGCAGGTACATCAGGATCGGGGACGGGTCATCGCAGGAATTCGAGTTTCCCGAAAACACCAACGGCGTGATTGTAATCTCCAGCCAGTACCGGAGCGCCGCGGCCAGCAGGAAGGGCCGCCAGAGCTGGAAGCAGACGGTGATAGTCCGCTCCCTGGACCCCGAGGTCCTCTCCATCCTCAATGTGACGGATAGCGGCCACGCAGGACCAGCCAAGAGCTACATTATCAGCATTCGCTCCGGGTTCCCAGGCAGGGCTCAGCTGCAGATCCAGCTGCTGGACCTAGACCAGGATTCAGTACCGGTTCTGATCGAGGAGAGGACAGATTACTCCATCAGAGTGGCGCCCGGTAATGATGACCCGGCCACCCAGCTTATCCAGTCTGGGGGCCTGTCCCATTTTTCTGAGAACCCTGTGCTGTTTGCCTTGCTGCCCCTCATCTTCGTCAACAAGTGTGCCTTCGGGTGCAAGGTGGAGGTGGAGGTGCTGCGGGGTCTGCTGAGGAGCCCGGTGCCATTGCTCTTAGGGGTGCTGGGTCAGTTCCTGGTGATGCCATTTTATGCCTATTGTGTATCCCGGCTGGCCTCGCTGCCCAAAGCGCTCTCCCTGGGCCTGGTCATCACCTGTTCTGCCCCCGGTGGTGGGGGCGGCTACCTGTACAGCCTGCTGCTCGGAGGAGACGTCACTCTGGCTATCTCCATGACTCTGGTCTCCACAGTGGTGGCGGCGGCAGCCATGCCTTTGTCATCGGCTCTGTATGGCCGGCTGCTGGGTGTGCACGCTGCCCTGCACGTGCCATTTGTGAAGATCCTCGGCACCCTCCTGTTCATCGCCATCCCCATCTCGTTGGGCATGCTTGTCAAGCTGCGCCTGCCCGCCCTCACCCGCGTCCTCCTGGCACTCATACGACCCTTCAGCTTCGTGCTCATCATAGGTGGCATCTTCATGGCCTACCAAATGGGGGCGTCCATCCTGGCCAACGTCAGGCCCCAGATTGTGGCAGTCGGGGTGACTGTGCCTTTGCTGGGGCTGGTGGTCGGGGCCATCATGGCCAAGCTGACGGGCCTGGCCCCACCACAGAGGAAGACGGTCAGCATCGAGGTGGGTGTCCAGAATAGTCTGCTGGCACTCGCCGTCATGCAGCTGTCCTTCCGCCGGGTGGAGGCTGACTTCGCATCCCAGGCGCCGTTCATCGTGGCCCTCAGCAGCACGTCGGAGATGCTGCTCATTGTTCTGGGGTACTATACCCAGCGGAAGTTGTGTGGCTCTGCCGTCCCCAGGAGTGACGCCTGATTGTAGCGTAGTTTTTTGTTCTGAACTTTTTGAAGAATGAACCCGTTCAAACCTGTGGACATTTGGTGTCCCACGCTCTTGGCTACAAGACACCCAACAATCACCAATCCAGCCGTCACTGTCGTGGTGCACAGGACAGTGAATGGACTTTTTGTGTTTTGTCGTTTTCGTATTTTTCATGAAAACCAAAGGCCTTTTACCCCTCTGAGACCTTTTTTTTGTGTTGCTTTTACAGTATGTACTTTTTAAAATCCAGATTATACTGTGAGGTACTTATTGTAAATATTCCTAACAAGAGAAATACCTATAAAGGAAAAGATATTTTTGTACCAGATTACTTTTTGTAATCAAAAAGCAAAGATTGATTTGCATCATGTTTACAAGAGGTCCACGTGTCTTAGCCTGGGGAAGAATCTTTGGGGGTAAAGTGGTATCATTTGTGATCAAATGGGAACATGATGATGTTTTGAAAGTATTTGCAACTGATTGTGTTTCCTGGATCTGCGAATCCACGTACTTGAATATTAGAAAGGAGAAATAAAAAAAACAATGTTAAAGCAGGTTTCAGTTTGTCAAGAGTATGTGTGCCAAGACAAAACATGTCCAACAGGTTAGTGTCGCAAGAGAGCCAACTGGCTGTTTGTTAAAATGTGGAACATTTTGCCTCATCACAATGCTTTGGATTAAAGCTACTGACAGTTGTCATATGTATTTAAATGTCACGATTTCATGCCAGACATAGCAGGAGGTCACTGTTTATTCCTTAACAGTTGTCAGGGAGAAAAGGCCTCTTGAGACAGTATTTAGTGTCGTGAGAAACTAAACACTGAGTGAAACACTTTTTTTTCCAGGCAACGTGTAGTATTTTGATTGATTCACACTAAAGGCAGCATAATCAACAAATCAAACATGGCTACACTGAGTGTAGTACTTTAGTTTTTGGGGGAAATATTTTGGAAAAGTACATGCAAAAAGCCCGTATGAACAGTATGTCTGTGTGACATGCCTTCAGTTTAGTAACTTATTGTACAAGAGGACAAGGTCCAGTTTTTATCAGCTTACCCTTGTTGAATAGCACACTGCAGGTCACAGTTCTGTGCTCTTTAACTGTTTAGGTGAACTGTTGACAGCAGGCTCAACATTCAGATTGTGCACTCACTGTTCACAGTCAACACAACAGCCTTCCCTTTCCTGTCTTCACAGCTCACAGCTCTAGTGAGTGATGGGGGAGGCCTTATACGCAGGCATTTTTATGTCACGACTGCATTTCCTGTTTTCGCGTCAAGCGCAGCTTTTATGTGCGTTTCTTCTGAGGGAGTTTTGTAGTGGAAAACAAGAGCGTTCAGACCTGCTCGTTGGACTGAGCTCTCAGGAATGCAGCACAGCTGTAAAGCCTCCAGGCTGAGCTGAATCTCAGGCAGTGCTGGTGTGTTTCAGAGGTGGCGTTAACAAAGTACATTTACTCAAGTACAATTCTGTGGTGCTTGTACTTTAATTGAGTATTTCCATTTTCTGCTACCTCATACATCTGCTTCACTGTAATTCCGAGGTCACTCTTTTTACTCCACTACATATATTTGATACCTTTAGTTCCTTTACAGATTCAGATTAACCATACAAATCATAATAAAATATGAGATAATGTTATAGATTAAGATTAAAAGTTTACTGATCTCTGTTGGGACAAGCTCCACCTTTACCAGCTGCAGCATTAGTGATGTACACATTAATGCTTCATTCACTAATACATATTATTCAGAAATGGGCCATTCTGCATGATTAATACTTTTTTGGTACTTTACATATATTGTACTACTAAAATTGTTTTTGAATGCAAGAGTATTTCTACACTGTGGAATTGCTACTTATATTTAAATACAAGGTCTTAGAAACCTCTTCCACCGCTGATTGCCTCACAAGAAAATGATAACTGTAAGAAGAGCAACAGGATGAAGTCATGACCGCTTCTTTCTTCCTCATATGTTATGTTGCCTTTTTGTAGAGGCGTGTCTCGGGCAGAGGTGTCCCCTGACCTCATGGGTGTAACTGTAACTACATAGAGTTTTTTCATGTGTTCCTGCCTTCTTCACCATTCTTTACACACACACACACACACACACACACACACACACACACACACACACAGGACATCCTGCTGAGGTCCAGATCCAGTCAGTCCTCTATCAGAAGATTTCCCTCCAGTGACAGTGGCTCGCTTATGATTCAGATACGGGCTGCCGCTGTAACTGAACGTGCGTGTGTGTCCTCAGGTGTCACTGTGTGTTGTTCTTCATGGGGCTGACAAGTGATGATGCTGTGCCTCGCTGGTAGGTTTGCACTCAGCCTCGCACATCAGCTCTCCTGTTTATATTAGATTCCCACTCATTAGTTGCACAATAGGAAGAGAGGGCTCTTAAAAATTCATGAGGACACATTGCATTAAGATTTCATGAGTTCCTTTCACTGCTTCCCATGAGACAGTTTTCCTGCTGCCTGCAGCAGTAAAGCTGGGAAGTCCAGAAAATACATAGGTGTCTGAAGAGAGAGGAGCGCACTCTATATACACTGTGAGGAATGATCTGCACTCCAACACACCGATGGCAAGATGGAGCCTGCTGCTGTACAGTCATGGTCACTCAGTGTGATTCAGCAAGGTGTGGCCCTCACTATGCAATTAAACTGAGAGCGAATCTTATCTGTTCAAGGGTAGATGGATCTTATTAATAAAATGTTATTTCTCAACATTTTTAATCAGGCACGTCACAACCTATAGTTTAAGTTTTGATAAAAACACTGCAGCTGTACATGCCAGTTGTAACTGTGCATTAGTCTGTAGCATACTTTCAAATGTCTTAATGCATACTCAGATTTTTCACAACCTTGACGCCTAAAAGTTAGTTGTTCTTATTACGTTTTGGAACTGATCTACAAAAAGATTTTCTTTTTTCCTTTCTTATAGTGAAGCATGATTAGGTAGTTGGTCTTGACATGTTTTTTTATTCACATTACAGCAGAGCAGCAAAGTACATTGATTTTGGATTGCACCCGCAAAATAGTTAACTATCTTACAATAGCTGTATTTTATTATATTAGCAACATCCATCCATCGTCAACGGCTTATCCTGTGTACAGGGTCGCGGGGGGAGGGGGCTGGAGCCAATCCCAGCTGACATCGGGCAAAAGGCGGGGTACACCCTGGACAGGTCGCCAGTCCATCGCAGTATATTAACAACAGTGGAATGTAATAAATTTACTCCAGTGCAGTACAATTTGAACGTACTTGTACTTTAACTTGGCTAACATTTCTGCCAACTTTACTTACTACATTGGTCTGATAGCTATAGTTACTAGTGATGTTACAGATGAATAATTTGCATACAAAATGAATCATCAGCTTAAACAACAAGATGCAATTCAATCTTATAATATGTATGTAGTTAAGTAACAGTGACAGGGGCCATCCTGTCCCAATAATGTATATTTGTACTTTTGATACTTGAAGTACATTTTGCTGATATCACGTAGGTACTTTTACTTCAGTTTATTTATATTGTGGTATTGTAACTTTTGCTCTCGTGAATTCTTCCACTACCGAGTATTGGCATATACTGTTGACGTTCGGTCATGTTTTCATTCACTTAATTATGTTACATTTCTGCTTTCTGTGTGGATCAAGCTAATTCTAGAAGGTCAGATGGCTTAAAAAACAAATCTTTTTTTAAAGGCCTACACGATTGTTCCTTTATTATGTGTATAAACCTAATAAGATGTTGCAGCAGAATACTTTGTCAGTGAGATTAAATAGGTTAATGCGCAATCACAAATCATGGGAAACCAACGTCATAATAAGACCACAGATGAAACCCTGCCAAACTATCTGAATGTCACCATCCCAATTCTCCTGCAGCAGTCATATTTATTTAACAGTTTTATTTGTTAAACATGTTCAAATAAAGATACAGTTCCTGACAATACATACTATTTTACAGCAATGCCCTGTTAACATTTACACTGAACAATAAATAGGATCATGTAAAAAGAACATAAACTTCACAGGATGATAAAAATTGATACACAATACAGAGATGTTGCTATGTGGGTGCAGTAAACTAATGCTCCTATTCTCTTTAGCTATGTTTCAAAGGTGGGGAAGTGGGTTACACAACAAAAGTTCAGGCTGAGTTTCAAAACCAGTTCCCTTTCAATTGTCCCCTCTACTGTTCTCAAAGAGCACACAAATTGTTGTTAAACGAGTTCATGTGGAGCTCACTTTATTGCCAGGGCCACAGAGGAACAACCTAGCTGAGTTACTACCTTTAAAAAAAACCCATTTATTTAACAAAAGTAGCCTATTTGGGGATACAAAAAACCTATACTGAGTTAAATAAAATTATTTTTGTACTTAGCAGACAGCATACTATATCTCTCTAATTAACTGCATACCTCTCTCTCCTGACAGGACAAGGGACAAATAGATCAATAGAAAACTGATTTACGAATCAATCTCTCCTGATCAGTTTCTTCCTCTGGACAACCGCCAGAGCCTTTAAAACAAACATCTACAAAAAAAAACAACAACAAAAAACAGATACAGACTTCAAAACTCCGGGTTATTTTTTTGTCCTGCAGCAGAATGCTCTATCCTAATTGGCTCTAGCACGGACCAATGAGAGACAAGAGCGCGAGAAGAAACATGGAGGAGAAGGTGAACCAAAACAGTGTCGCAGCAACTTGAAAAAAACAACCAAGGAATGAATGCAGTCATTTAGTACGATTTAGCGCAATTCATGAAAAAAAAAAACACTGTTAACGTATTTATTTTAAACGGCTAACTGGCTAAAACGTCGACTTTCTCTCGAAACGTTTTTAAACATTCAAGTAAAATGTCACTGAGTGCATCGTGTGAATCGGTCTCTCAGAAAAGGACTCTGTCGAGCCTCCTCGGTGAGTTGACCGCTGGACCGAGTTTACATTACTTATGGAGCATTATCATAAAAGTAAAACACACACTCAAAATCTACACAGACTAATGTTAAATCTTGTCCATTACCCCCGTGTTGTCTCGATAAATACTGACTTGACGTTTGTAACGTTACTCATTGACATTTGTGTCAAATTAACCAACTTTGGCTGTTAGCATGGATATATTAAATTGGCAGCTTTTGAAGTGAAGTTTGGCGTGACCCCTAAGGGGAAAATATCCATATTTACTTTACCTTTAAACAACATAACCTACTAAAGATACATGTACAGTATGTATCATCTAACGATATGAACTTTCTAAATTTCAGCATTATGTGTTTTCTTGCTGTTGTATTATTTCCAGCTGGTCGTGTGGTAAAGAGGCCGAAGCAGGGAGATGGTCAGCATCTGCATGAGGCAACAATCCAGCTGTTGGAGCAGCAGCAGAACATCTGCAGTCTGCTCAGGGAGGTCCAGGTGAGCGAGTGGACTTCAGGATGAAGGCAGAACCTAGTGGGCTGCACAGCCAATGAACAAACATTAAATACACAATAATAATGCTAATTTGTAGACTGAGCAAGAGGTGTGTAACAAGTGAATTGTCATGACTGTCAGAATATATATACATCTTCACATTTATACATCTTCACATTTACAAAAAAATTCACAAACCCACCTACAAATGCTTCTGGGTGAATTTTACATATATGATACACTGTGGAGCTTAAAGATTTAGAAAAGCTTCTTCACTCTCAAATGTCCTCGAAAGTAGACGTGCTACTCCTGGTAGGAACTAGTTAGACAAGGGAACACTAATATGTTGCTGATGTATCTTTACTGTATTTTCCCCACATTTTGCAGAATCCAGATCTATGCAACATTTTCTGTTCTCACAATGGAGAGCAGAAACAGGCAGAGTCTGAAGGCATCTCATCTGCCATTACAGGTTCCCTGCTGGGTGAGCGTTTGATACAAAGTCTCATAAATAGCCTATGGGCAGATGAAAAAGTGACACTGTCCAACATGAACACATTCACATAACCCTTTCATGAGGTCCTTCTTTGTCCATTGTTTGTCTCCTGGACAGCTGTAAACTTTCAGATGTTTTTTGCTTGCTTTTAAGGAGACTTATGGAAATGGTCTCTGCTCACAACAGGAGTGCCACATGGTGATAACCTAACTTTGACACAAAGTAATTGCTGTGAACTACAAGATGTGTTGTATTGTTTGTGGCCAGCGGGTGGGCTGAGGCGTCAGGCCTCGCATTTGGGTGTCCCAGTAGCGGTGCTGTCAGTGAAGATGGTGCTGGACAGACTGATGGAGATCACCGGAACTGAGGAAGTTAAGGAGGAAGAGGATAAGAGGAGAGAGCTGCTCACTTCCTCTCAGCGAGTAAGTATCTGACGGCAGGATTTGACGTTGTATTTCTTTGTTGCATCAACCAAGGTGACCATACAATCAGTGCCTACATTCAAGTGCAATAAACAACAACAAGTATTAGTTTGCAAATTGTGGACTGTGGAGGATTTGCTTAATCTAAATGACTATTGGAACTTTTACCATCCACCTCATCAACATGGTGTTGGTTGGAACTATGAAGATGGTTGCTCATATCACAAATTTTATGTTGAATTAGGCACAACCCGTGATGCTGTCTTCACCTAAGGCATACTTGCACACTAAATTTCACAAGAATCTGTTTATTGTTATGTTTTGTTTCCTCCTGATGTCCAACAGAAGAAAACTAACAAAAGCAAAAACATAGTCTTATTTGGCTGTCAGCATGTTCATTCTACAGTATCAGCTTTGGCTTTCAAAAACTCATATTAGTCACACAGTGGGTTATAGTCATTTTGTCTGGCTGAAGCTGCCTGTGTAAATAATACCTCTCACAGTTTGATTGACATATAATGTTTAATGTATTGTATCATTTCCTGTTTTCTTATAGTAACTGCTAAAACAGTACACTCTGACAATGAGTATGTGGTACATACAGCATATAATTAGTGTGTAGTTTAGGAACACACTGTAATTCCCATGACTGGCAATGCTGAATTAGGAAAGACCACCTTCCATTACTGTGTACCATATAGACAGAAAGAAATACAAGGATTTTCAAAATGTAACGTCTCTTAAACTTTTACAGTTTTGACCAATGTAGAGATTTCTGTGGTTATTCCTATCCATTTGCTCTACATCTTTTTTTGTCGTTTTTTTCTCTGCTGTACTCTCTTAAAGATCCTGATCTCTGAGCAGGTTAACTAATTGGATAAATGTTGGATATTTCATTTGTTGTTTTGCTTTAAACATGCCAATAAATCATCATCTGAAAGTGGTCATGCACTCTTCTTTCAAAGAATGTGGCCTCAGAAATATTTTGATTAAAAGGTCAGCCACACCTTTAGTATTGTATCTGTTGTGTCATATGCACAGTGACATAGTGTTTTGTGGTTACCTCCCTGGCGCCACAACTTTACTCTTCTACCAGTATTTCATATTGAAAGTGGTTGCTTCATCCCATCTGTGCAGCAGATCTGTTGGCAAATTGTTACTTCTGTGGTTCAACATTTTTAAGCTGCAGTGGAAGCCGCAGAGGTCTCCACCCTGAGTTTGTCTTTCATTACTGCTGGATTCTTGTTCAGAGGACAGAAAGCATGTCAAATATAACATTCAAAGCTACCACTGCCATTGCTGTTCTCTCTAGGTCCAGCTGTGTGTCCTGCTGGAGTCCAGCAAAGAACTGCTGTCACAGGGGGCCCTCTGCCCGAAAGTGCTCTGGCAGGAGTACAGAAGAGATCAGGTGTGTGTGTGTGTGGGTGCGTGCACATGTTAGATTACATGTTCATTCACTATATATGAGGCCTTAAAAGGTATTTTCTTCTCATATGTTTTTGCTCAATATTTAATTCCATTAAGTTACTTGAAAATGCATTTGTTAAGGGGTTTAAAATATTAAGGAGAAAATAAAACAAACAAAGTTCTCACTCCCTTTACAGTTGATCTAAACTGCCACCAAACTGAGCTTGGCTTTCTTACAAATATTAAATGTGGTGTTTTTACAGAGGCTGCCTAAGCTGGAGGTGGTGTATCATCTTCACTTTTACAACATCCTCACTCTGAAGTACATTTTAGAGAGGTAAGCAATATTAGATATATATATAATATTGGAGGCAAATTTGGTTTGTGCCGTCGTTTGGTATCAGGGTCAGTCAGCTGCTGTGGAGCTAGTCTGGAGCAGCTGCATAGGATAACAAGGCAGAGAACTATTTGCAACTAAGTATTATTCCTTCTACAAACACTGTGGATGCAACTAAAGCCCTTTAGGAATTTGGATCTTACAAGCAACTGAATACAAAATTGTGGAATTTATGTTGAATTTTAAATACTAATTCATATGAAGCATTGACAATATTTCACTTTGAAAACAAATATCTTAATGTATGTGGGTTCAAAGTTGTGCAATTTCAAAAACAAGATTTTAGGTTAAATTTCTTTAGGGTTCACAAATTCAGATTCCCGAACCTTCAAGTGTGTAATATACTTGGAGGTCGCCATAGCAACAGGGTAAGCAGCAGGCATATTCCAGATGCCCCTCTCCGAGCTCCTCCTGGGGATCACTATGCGTTCCAAAGCCAGATAAGATATTTAACCTCTAGTATCTTCTGGCTCTACCTGGGGTCTCCTCACAGTTGAATATGTCTGGAAAAAATCCAAAGGAAGGGACCCAGGAGGCATCCTGATTAGATGCACGAACAAACTGGCTCTTTTCGATGCGAAGGGGCGGCGGCTCAATTCAGAGCTGCCTCCAGATGTCAGAGCTCCTCACCCGATCTAAGGGTGAGCCCAGCCACCCTGCAGAGGAAACTCATTTTGGCCAAAGCTCACGAACATAGGTGAGGTTACTCCCACTTGTGAACAAGACCCCGAGAGACTTGAACATGAAAATCACAAACAGAATCGGTGACAAGGAACAACCCTGGCGGAGCCCAACACCCACTATTGTTTGACTTCCTGCAAAGAATATAAAAACAACCGTAAGGACCGGATGGCTCGGAGCAATGGCCCCGGCACCCCATACTCCCGCAGACCCCGACAATGCTCCCCGGGGAAAATGGTTGTAAGATTTCTTCAAGTCCACAAAACACTCCTTACTTACTTTCTAGTAATATTAGAGATGGGAAAACAAACTACATAAATTCATAAAGATGGCTTTTAAAGTAATAACATTCAATACTACAAATTGAAAACTTTACCAAACTCACAAAAAAAGACACTTGGCTGTCTGTTTTGTTGCTGCAGTGCCGCTCTGTGGATGTATTAGGAGCCATCTTTCAATTGTACAGAGTTCAGTTCACAGAAGGACTCAAATGTAAGCTGGGGTTCGAGGATAGTGAAAGTTAAAAGCATGGCTGACAGCTACATCTATCTGCAGGAAATGATCTTTAATGCCTTGTTCAGTTCGGTCCTATTGTTGCTTTTTCTCCATTCAGCGATGAAGGAGTGAGGTTGTGGTTGGTGTCTCAGTTGAAGGCACTGTGCGGCTGGACACCGCCACAGGGAGAAGAGGAGACCAAACAAGTTCAACAGCAAGTGTTGTCAAGTAAGAACACACATTTCTCTCACTCGTCTGGTTGTAGTTGTGCTTCAAGGACAATGTGGGTTCTATCACTCATCAACAATGGCAATACCTAAACCTGTTTATCACCTAGAGCCTACACATAAAGGCTGCTTTAGTTTTGGGACAATTGATCTTGATCAGCTTGTTCCCCCTAGAAACCAGTTTCATTAGAGTGATTATGGTTCCCTCTCAAATTGAGCCATACCAGGAAAAAGGCAGATCTATATATTTTCCTCCTATTCCTCTCCTATAAAAAGTCCCAGCAATTTAGTTCACTTCAGACATTTGATATCCCTCAAAAATAACTTCTTTTGCATGCACCATGAAAAAACTATAAGACAATGATACAACTGATGGTACCAAACATGCAGTACAGAATACAATAAGAGGTTCATGTGATAAAAGCAAAGAACAACTTCAACCGTAAGATAAAGTTGTTAACTGTGCGGGGAACCATGGGGCTGTTTTTTTGTGCCATAAGAGCGTTTTTGCACGTGATATGAATGAAAAGTTAAACCTGCTATGTCTAATTTTTTAGAAAGCTTTATCCCTAACCAGATGAGAGGATGTCAAATTCCTTAAAGAGAAGATGGTTTGGATTTAGCTTTCTGGATTATTTACTGGTTAAAGTGCCTGAAAGAGAAGGCAGCTGCTCACCAATGATTTTCCTAACTACCATGACAGTGTCACCCAGTTGATTCTGTTCAGAACATTTAGCTTTATATACAAACAAATCACGGAGAAAGTCGGGACTAATTTAGTGCATCTGTAAAATCCATTATCCACCAAAAAGCCTGGCTGTCTCCAAAGGTAACCAGCACCTCTTATGTGATGTTGATGATGAGTTTCTGTTCCTGGCTCCTGTCGTTAAACACTTTGGTTTTTATATGAATTAAACAAACAAGATATAGCATGTTGAGTTGCTGTAGCCTTATAGATAGTGCTATTAATTGTCTCATTTGACTCATCATCTGACTATACCTTTAAAAAGGTTTAACCTCCTCAGAAATCATCATTGTTGCCTTTCTCCTGTGCTGTCTAAACGCTGTCAGGGACTGGACAGCAGAACATATTTTACAGCTCAGTGCTGATAAGACAGAGGTTCTGGTTGCTACTCTTTCCTCTACTGCCCACTCCAACCTGCAGAATTTAGGCGTAAGATTTGATGAATCCGCATCGTTTGACACCCACGTTAGGCAGCTAACCAGATCTTGTTTTTCCCAAGTATGAAATATTAGTAAAGTGGGATCGGTAGTCTCAACTGCTGAATTAGAGATGCTTGTACAAACATGTCATCTCGCATAGACTACTGTAACACACTAATAACATCTATTAGCATGTCTGCACTGGATTGTCAGCAGGCAATCCAGAATGCTGCAGCAAGGCTTCTCACTAGGACAAATAGACGGTCTCACATCACTACACTGAGATGTCTTCACTGGCTCCCTGTTACATATAGGAGTTACTTACAGAGCAATGCACGGTCAGACTCCCACACATGTGGCTGAACTACTACGCCCTTATTCATCAACCCGTTCTCTTAGGTCAAAATAATTAAAATATACTGTCTGTCCCACGCGCTTGTCGTAAGACCTGTGGTGATCGAGCTTTTGAGGCCATTGCACACAAACGTTGGCGTGCCATGCCTGCACCCTTACAGCCTGATGATTCTGTAGACGTTTTATAAAGGCAGTTAAAGACACAACGTTTGGGTAACCTGTCTGCAGCAGGTTAACATCTTATGTATTTATTTCCGTTTTTGATTACGTACTATGGATTCATTGTGTATTTTATTACCTACTGTGTAATTATTATGTATTTTTATTACATGCTGTGTTTTTAGCTCAATTCCTCCTCACTTGGCTCGGGTGGTCATTTTATTTTCATTGTTTTCATTCTTCTATGTTAATGTTTTTGTGAAGCATGTTTCTGTGAAAAGCAGTGTATATGGAAAGTTTACTTACTTACTTATATATTGCCTCAAAAAAGGGCAACACAGACTGTAATTTTTGGCTACCTGACATTTTCATACTATTTTGAAAGAATAGATGTATAGAGTAAACGTGAGCGGTTTCTACTTTTTTTTCTCTCTGTTCCTTTACTATGTCTTTTGTGATTTTAGTACCTTGCTTACTTGGTAGAGCAAGTCACATGCACTTCCAGGGTTAGGGGTTTTAACTGCAACCGCAAGCTACATAAAAGTCAATCATGTACACTCTATAAAATATTCACCAAATGACATGCTGCTGCTTTGGGTAATACTAATAAAAGATCTGTGTTTCAGCTGTGGCTTCAGTCTTGGTGGGCACTGGATTTGAGCTGAGCCATGAGCCAGCAGCTGCAGACAGGAGGATCTCCCTGCTCTGCTCCTCCGTGCTGGATGACATGCTCTTCTGTGAGTCTACATGTCCCTGTCCCACTTACCCTGTCTTGTGTTGATGAAATATTTAGTAAAGCACTTTGACTCACACCTCTGGACCCTGAAAGCTATTTTCTACTTCTTTAACTGCTAGACATCTAAGTAGCATTTCAGTACTTCCCTTTTTTGTCTTGCTTTTTAACATTTCATTGTTTTGTCTGTCTTCTTCAGGGCTTCTAGACACTGTGGAAAAGACTGTGACGCTGCAGTCTGCTGGAACAGGAGCCAAGCTATGGTTTGTTGTCTTTTATTTCGCTTAATAATATTAAGGAAATCAGATAGTCTTGTTGAGATTGAGGTCTCTGTCTAAAGAATGACACCTGAGTCAAGTTATGCAAGACATGACAGAGAACATACACAGACATTTGGCAATACACAAGGACGCTTCTGTATGAAATAGCAATTGCGGACATCCTGGAAAATGTGATATTCTGTATAAATGCCATAAAATCACTGAAAAGTCCAAATCTATTTACAAGGAGTTATGCAGGCTAGACCATTAATATATTTCTTTCTAGGTTTAGTTAAAGAGGTGGTATTATGATCATCATTTTCAGGTTCAAAATCTTATTTAGGGGTTGTACCAGAACAGGTTTACATGGTTTAATTTTCAAAAAACACCATATCTTTCTCATACTGCACATTGCTGCAGCTCCTCTTTTCACCCTGTGTTGAAGGCTTTGTTTTAGCTATGGAGTGATACATCTCACCTCTACATGATCTTTGTTGGGAGTTGCACATGCGCAGTTCCTAGTTAAGTACTACTAGCCAATCAGAAGCAGAGTAGGGTGGGTCCTGAGAAGCCAGTAAACACAGGTTCGTTTCAGCTGTATATGTTCCCCTTACCAGCTTGGCAACATAGACTGGAGCAAGAGTTTCAGAGTGGTGAGTTATTAACCTGTAACAAAAGTATCTTTCATCCAGAAAGTTTTAACTGAGCTCTGTCTCTACATCACAGTAACAACGTTATGTCCACTGACTGCCTGGAGGGTAGCTAGAGTTTGGAAGGGAGAGGAGAGCTGTGTGCTGCAGCTCACTGTTTTTCCACCTGTGTTTTTGAGATACAGACTAGCCGCTTGGCGAGCATTGTGACGCGCATTTTACGTCACAGGCTGGACTACAAACCTGGACGACAAACGAGCTGTTTCCAGGCAGTTCAGAGTTTTCTGTGGGAGACGGGAACTCCCTTTGGGCTGGACTTTGAAAACCTATTACATGCACTTAAAAAAGATACAACTCAATAAAGGAGAGGGAAGAGGCCAAAAAGCAGAATATGACCTCTTTAAAACTATAAACTTTCAAAATATCGAGGTTACAGGACTAGAAATTTTTTTATTTTTTTTAATTACTAACATTCAGCTTCTGCCATCACATCACAACAGGAACCAGGATTTTGTGGGTCTGATGTTTCTGCACTCCTTAACTGTCCAGTTTTGAGCTCACGCCCACTTTAGCTTAATCTGCTGCTGTAGCTGATAAACTTCAAAAGATGCCCTTGCCAAGATTTTCTCTGTAGACTTGTTGCTTGTCTGGTAGCTTCACTGCATTTTTTTGAACATTTTAATGCACCAGGACGGCAGCTGACTGGATGATTTTTCCGTTCTGCGCTGTTCTCAGTAAACTCTGACACTGGAGTGTGAACATTCCTGGCGCTTGTCTGGTCCTGAAATGCTGAAGCAGAGCACCTGGCACCTATGATCAGACTGTGTTTGCTTAAATCAGTGTAACAGTAACTGGCCCTCTCTTACGCACAGTCACAGCCATTTGATTCTGTCTGCATCAGTAAGCTGTTCATTTATACCAAGAGCTAATCTAAGAAAGCGGCTGCTGTGACTGGGAATGTATCTCCTGTAATTAAACACAAGACACTGGTCATGAAAGTGAACAATGCATTTTTATCCCAGTTTTAATGAAGGTTTTCAACATTGTTATATTCTAGATAATGTATTTTTAATCTATTGTGAACAAACAGTGGTGTCATTGGGGATTTCGGACCATTTCCTCAGCTCTGACAACATGTATGATAGTGGATGTCTCTGTTTCTTACTCCTCTACCCTGTGTTTGGTACAGGATTCAGATATTTGATGTGTCGTTGTGTGGAGTTTCAGTATCAGGGGATGCCCTTCAACGTTTCTTCACACACTGCCTCACACAGACTCTCACTTACAAACCTCGACTAACAGGTAAAGACACGTTATAAGCCATTTTAACAGCTTGATGCTGCCTTTGCTTGAAAATGCTGATACTTAAGCTTTAAACATAATGCCTACACTCATCTGGTAAGAACCTCAAATGGGGTCAGGAAATTCAGGTTTGGGTATAAATATCCTGATGTACAGGACATGCCGCTTTTTTAATGATAACAAAAATAATGTCTAAAAACCCGAAGTGTAACAACTAAATCGTACGTCCTTAGTTTCAGATGCCATCACTCTGCAGAACGAGTGGACCTTTGCAAAAGCCAGCCGGCTGTTGACCTCTGTTTTCTGTAAGGTAAATGTTTCAAATAGCCCGTGTAACTAGGTTTGTAAACCTTCACATATGATTAAGTTTGCCAAGATTAAAATTCATTTTTAAATGTAAGAGGGTGTATTTATATTAAACTGTTTTCTAGCTTTTCATAAAATGTCACACTTGCCTTTGGATTTCACGGCCATCTGTGGTTTCTCTGACTGACAGATGACTGTTAGCTGGTGTCTCTGCATATGGCTGTCTCTTTATGTCTGTGTTATGTTATGCATTATAATTAAGTGAAGCTGTACATCTTTTCAGCAACAACAAGCCTCACTCCTCTGCTGCGTACACAGTGAATGTCATCCCTGAATGTTAAACTGTAGGCAGATGCAACAGCAGTCAAATCACTTCAGGCTTCAGGTGTGCGGCCTTCAGCTCAGGGGAACACAGTATTGATTTATCCATTATGATGTTTTTAGCTGCAACAAACAACTTGTATGTCAGTGTGCTGGTCAGCCCCTGTGTTTAGATGCCATTTTCTTTTTATTTACTATTTGGTTTCACAGAGCTAAAAAGCTTACTTCAAGTGCTTTTTGTGTCTTCAGATCTGTAGTCAGCAGGGTCTGTTGTAATGGGAATAGCAGTAACCTGTCTGTATTGTTGCTTTGTTCCTGTAAAAGCTGGCTGTGATCTTCAGTGTGGAGCAACTGCTCTGTCACCTGCAGCAGGTTTTGGAGACCCACGAGGTCAACTGGAAACACGTCCTGTGCTTCCTCTCCACTCTTCTAGTTTACAACCCCTGTGCCCAGCCCAGCGTAAGAGGTAAACACGAGGGTGCAACCGGATTTTACTGGTACCTGCTGTATTGCATTAAAACTGCCTAATGTTTGTGCTGAGTATAAATTTGGTATAAATATATTGAAATGATTCATCCACTATTGTGCTACTCTTGACCATCATTCATGCCAATGCTTTGTTTACATTTTCATTCAAAATCAGTATAATAAAAATACACGTCACATTAGAAGTAACTTACGTAAGCAGTTTCTCATAGATGATGATTTTATTTAGCAGTTTACCTTTTTAATAAAATCTTAATTTTACTGTAAAATTAAAACAGTAAACCAGTAATATATCAGTAAACACTTTACACACTCCAGTGTAACAAGGCTTGTCGTCTTTCCCTGTCTCTATCAGAGCTGCTGTCCAGACTGCTGAGCTCTGCATTTGAAGGCTATGACTTGGAGAACATGATAACTGCCTTCCTATTGGCTCGACAGGGTGCGCTGGAGGGACCCGGCATCTTCCCCTCCTACAGCGACTGGTTCAAGGTTCCGTATTGAACGTTGATAGTTTATTGATTCATTCACCATGTAAACTATATTGAAGATTTAATTTCTAGTCACGATGGGGGGAAAAAGCCTCTGAAATGGTGTCTAGACCACAGGACACAATAAGCATTTACTGAAACTCAGTAAAAGTAGTAGTAAAAACAATACTTGTTAAGGTCTTCCAGGGGACAGCCAGTATAATGTGGAGTAGGTGTCCAGTTGTATAACAAACACTGCATAATACACACTGTATCAGTGAGTGACACTGGCTGGCACCAGATGTAGTTCATCTTGTAGTTCAACACAGTTTTGATCAATCAGTCATTTATCTTTCCTGCACTGTAAGGTTGTGTTAACAAAGTGGACTGTGTGTGTATGGATTCATTGGGTTGTTGATCAAATTATTTCCAAGATTTTGGGATTGTCTGTTGTTGCGGTTTGTTCTTGTCATAAACAGGGGTCCAGAGAGCTTAATCTTTCTTAATGCACCCTTAGGTTTATCACTGTTACTAGTAGCATTATTCTTTTCAGATGTCTTTCGGCGGATGCAGTGGTTACCATGCGGCCAATAAGAAATCTCTGGTGTTTCTGCTGAAGTTCCTGTCTGACTTGGTGCCCTTTGAACCCCCACAGTACCTCAAGGTGACAGTCTGCACATGTCTCTGACTCTGAAACATTACTGATAACCTCACTTCACTAACGACAAGATACTCGCTGTCTTTTATATTAGATAAACCCTTAATGATCCCCATGAGCAAATAGTAACATGAATCAGAAGAAGAAAAAATGAGAGAAATGAGCACAAACTTATGTAGAATAACTTTCTACCCCATTAATCATTTCACAAACCATTGTTGCATCAGTGTTAACAAGCATTAATGGAATTATATATCAGTCACAGGAACATTTACTTTTACTTACATTTTTTAGCTGCAAATATTTCTATATTTTTACTTAAGGTACATTTTGACTGCAGGACTTTAACTTGTAATTGAGTATTTTTTGATATTTGTATTGGGACTGTTACTTAAGTAAAAGATTACTTCTTCCACCACTGGTTTGCTGTCTGCTTCTAGACTCAGAACAGTGTCGGAAAGACACAGTTACAGTGTAAGCTCCACGAAAACACAGAGAAATGAGCCAGCTGTGATTTTTAACACTTTACTGTGATTTTCACGTGGTAGGTTCACATCCTGCACCCTCCATATGTACCTGTGAAACACCGCAGCCTCCTGATGGAGTATGTCTCTCTGGCTAAGACCAGACTGGCTGACCTCAAGGTAAAAGGTGTAAAAATGGAAAGTCCTCGATGCATCATTACTGCATTATTTCAAATTTTTCAATTTGAAACAGTATGACAACGACGCGACATAATGATTATATTATAGTACATTTCTTAAACTCTGTACTAGATATAGCCCTCCCAAATGTTTTGTGATGTCTTTTTTCATCTCTGTGTGTGTCTTTTTCATCTCATGCAGGAGTCAATGGAGGACATGGGTTTATATGAGGATGTTTCTGGTGCGGGTGGAGCATCAGTGCAGGTAACAGTGACACACAGTGGTCTGTTTGTATAATGATACCTGTTTGATGAATTGTTAATGCCTCTGCATTCTGGCCAATGAGAGATGTAGGTACAGAATGCCCTTATTTTGGAGAGTTGGGGAGATACTAGAGGAGAGGAGTGAATTGAAACAAACATTTTGTTAAGGCAGTAAAATAAATTAATCAACCCAGTTTCAGAAGCTTACCTATATGTTTAAAATGTTTTGATTCTGATAGTGTTCCTGAGTTTTGGTTGCAATACCAACAAAAAAACAATCAGTAGCTAAAAGCTCTGTGTTTTATTTAACAAAATGTTTTTAATGTTAAATGTTGTCTAATTACAATCAGCCTTTGGCTGACTGAAATTGTCTACAATTGACTAAATTTGGTCTGACCAGACTATGAGCACAGTTTAACAATTTAACTTGATGCTTGATTGGTTAGTACGAAAAAGCTTATTGCTGTTTCAAACCTAGCTCTAGTTACAGCACGTTTTTATTGGGCAAAATGTGATTTATTTATTGAAAAGCCAAATGTTTTTTAAGCTGTGCTTTTAATATCTTAACTGTATAATGTTTGTCTGTCTGCAGCCGCAGTGCCAGGCTGTCCAGGATGTGGAGAAGGCAGTGTCTCTGTTTGAGAGCACAGGAAGAATCTCTGCCACAGTCATGGAGGCCAGGTATTCAGTCAGATTACCAGCTCACCCGCAGCACATTTATACAGTACACTGCAGTATATGAGGGTCTTTGGAATATCTGGGTTTCATGTAAATTTAAAAATCGATGGGCAGGTTATTGACACCTCTGTCCTCACAGCATTTTCCGGAGGCCGTATTTCCTGACACGATTCCTCCCTGCCCTGCTGACATCGAGAGTGGTGAGCACCTTCACCTCACTATTATTCCTTGTTCGAGCTACACATTTTCAGATGTGACAGCCTTTTATTATTTTGTCACAAATCTCCACATCACATGCACGACTTCAAGTTTACCTGTGTTTCAATTCCAGCTTCCCGTGAAAGCTGATGCTCGAATGAGTTTCATAGAAGCTCTGAAAAAGTGAGTTATCAGATGCCTGTAAAATGTGCATTATAGCTCTTCCAGTACAGTGTTGTGTTATCACGTCTCTCTATGCAAACTTAATAGACTTGAGTTTATATAATTTTATATTGTCATGTATTTATTGCGTCCCAAAATGTATTCTTTTAACAAATTTACATTTATTTGATAATATTTTGATTGTGTTTGTGGGCCTGATAAGAGTAACCATCAGATTGTTAATGTTATACTTTACTAGTAATGATTGTCATGCCAGTTGTTTGTCTGTATTCAGAGCAGATAAGATCCCTGCTGCGCAGTATTCATCTTATGTGGAGTCCTGCCAGAAGCAGAGGCAGCAGGATAGTGGGTATTCTTTATTACATTCATTTACTTGATACAGACAAAGATAATCATAATTACTTTTGGTATTTGGTTTCTTTTTCAAGCACATAATTCTAATTAACTTACTGGAAAAAGAACCACATACAAACAGTACAATAGTGAGAGTGGAAGTCTCCTAATGCTGTCAAAGACAGATCTAATGCTGAGAAACAGATTGCTGCTTTTACATTTAATGTGTTGTGCTTTGACATGTGCTTTTAGGGAGTATGGTATGTTCGGACACTCACGATGATCCTCTGGAGGTCTTGAAGATTCAGCTGCAGGAGTTCACAGAGCTGCTTGTTGGGGGAAATGATGGAGGTAGGCCGATAACGAGAAAGGAGATACAGTACATCACACACGCTCATTATTCAGTTCAGATGTGAAGATACAAGGTTTTGAAAAAAAAAAAAAGATTTCTTATATTCTAGTTTAAGTACAGTTTATATGTCTTTTGTAAAATCTTTTTTAGCTTGTTTTGTTTGTTTTGCAGTATTGAAACTTCAGTAACATATGTATCTAAATCTAAGTGTTAGGTGTCTGCGTACTGTAAGTGTGTGTTCCCTAATTTCAGCTAGTAGTCAAGCGTGTGTGCTCCTTAAATATAACTAGTTAAATATCTTCAAATTAATCAATCAATCAAAATGTATTTATAGAGCACTTTAAAAATCCAAAGTGGACACAAAGTGCTGTACAGTAAAACAATAAATGAATACATAAAATACACTAAATACAAAGCTCACACGACCCATAAACAAAAAATAAAAACAGACAGTGAAGATGCCTGTATAATGTGCAGAGGTAGATCGTTCCACAGTTTAGGGGCTGCTACAGCAAAAGCACAGCCCCCTTTAAGCTTGTGCTTTGTTTCGGGCACAAAACAGTTTTTGCACATTGCTTTCTGTCAATTTGTTACGTTTGTAACTTCCTTTTCACACATTTGAGGAATTTTGTCCAATAGCGCCTTTCTAGTCTTTTCGACCACTCAAAGCGCTTTTACACTACATCTAATATTCACACACATTCATACACTGAGCTCAAACAGAAACTAACATTCACACACATTCATACACTGGCGGAACAGCAATTCGGGGTTCAGTATCTTGCCCAAGGATACTTCCACATGCAGCCTGGGGGAGCAGGGGATTGAACCGCCAACCGTCCGATTAACGGCCAAACCGCTCTATCTCCTGAGCCACAGCTGCCCCATGTATACTGCGGAGATCTGTAAAAAAAATATACACAAATATGTCACTACCCAAAACATGTATTTTTACGTTTGTGCTGTGTAAAATCATGTTCATAAATTTTCAAATATGTACACACATTTTAATTTCTCATAAAAAGTGTTTACGCATTTGTGGATCTATTTTTACACACAAAACAGTATTTGCACAATAGCGGATCATTTCCTGTCAATATGCAGGTCACGTTACATTTGTGACTTCCTTTATACGCATTTGTGGAATTTTGTCCACTCTGTTCCACAGAGAGCTGTAAATGTGAGAGCAGTTTATTAGCTACACCAGCAGGTGGCAACCTCTCAAGAGTTGTAAGAATGTCCAGTGCAACCCAGGATCATCTGTAGGAGACAACCGCTTCTGTTGGGTTACAAATTCCAATAAAATTTTCCATACAGCAGACAGCTGTTTTCAGTGAAAACTTCACTGTACACTACCTGCTCAGCGCCACTGAGACCAGCTGGTGAATATAGTGGAGCATTTAAGGGAGAATATTTCACTGAGTGACACAAACACGACTCAATCAATGGCAATATTGCTCCATAACTGCTGAAATAAATGTGAATAAGTGTAAATAATGTTTATCCAGAACCAAAAGTGACGTTTTCTAATTGCTTTTTTTGTCCAACCAACAGTCCAAAACCCAAAGACTCAGAAATGACAAAGAAAAGCAGCAAGCGCTTCAATTTAAAAGTCTGGAAGCAGCAAATGTTGTAATATTTTTGCTTCAAAAATAGTTGCCAATTAATTTTCATTAGATTGATTAATCCAATTGCAGCTCTACCTGACAGTGACCAATTAATCAAATACTTGGAAAAATCCAGTATCTGTGGCTGTCACAGGCTGAATGAAATGATTGGCTGGCCTGCCTGCCTACTTCTGCGCTATCCGTCCGTGCACTCCCCCAAGTGGGGAGTGGCTTTGAATTTTTTTGGCTGGATACTTTCAAAATCTCGCTTTCTCTTGCTTCGTTGCCTACCCCAGCTTTAAATATAGCTAATTGTCGAACATCTTCAGATCTTTTAAAAATTGGTGATCTAGCAGCAGAATCCTTGGGATTGTTAGATGCAGCTGATGGTACAGCTTTTGACTGTGTAGTCTCCAAATCTGTTCACTGCTCACAAAACCAGCTGGTCCAGAACAATGCAATACTGCAATATAGAATGAATGTGTGAACGTGTTGGATGTTCAGTGTCTTCCACAGCCTGTTCAGTCACAGCCACATGCACATTGGCACATCCCCAACCTCACAAAGACTTACTAACACTGTGCCTAGTCTCTTTGAATCCCTGTTACCTGTCATGTTGGTCATGTATCCTCAGAGATGTCGGCCCAGCTGTCCAGGATCTCATACACTCTGAGCGTCATCTTTCCTGGCGGTCCTAATGACCTGATTGGACAGACAGTCATCAGCCTTCACATAAACACTCCTCTGTCCCCTGAGCTCCACGTCAAAGTATGCACTGATGAAATTGACTGTCTTCTTGGTTTTCATGTGTTTATATATTGGCAATTCTGCTGTGTCTGTTAGCTGCATGTATGTCAGTAACAATTTGTATTATTTAACGAATCTCTCCCTGAAATCTTCAGGCCGTCAACATGATCCTGAGAAACTTTTGCCAGTGCTTGTTAGACGCTTCCCGAACTAACCCTCCTAATAAGTGAGTAGTAAAACTTAGCGCCAAAGTCGTTAAATCCAGTTTTCAGTAGGCCGGTCTGGAAATGAACACATCCAGTCTGTATTATGAGATCGCCTCTTTGTTTGTGGTGTGCGGCTCACCAGATATTTTTTTGTCTCTCCAGACAAAGCCTGTGGGCCTCCAGGTTTGTCAGCGTGCTGCTTGGTAACACACCCCTCCTCTCCAGCCTTATGCACAGACTCTGGGACCTATTTCATAACCAGGTACATAAATCCATGTCCATATACACTCTCTGTATCTGTCTTTCACCGTTCTCTCTGTCTGTTTCACATCTTGCCTGGATTGTTTTGTTTGTAGCTTCTAGACTCTGTTCAAATCACTTGACCTCTTTATTCTTCCATGTCACTTGCATCTGTACATTCACATTTTACAAACCTCTTCTGTCAAAAAGTGGTCTTCGCTGAGTCCTGCCCACTTACTCGGCCTGGGAGCATTTGTGGTCCATCTCCATGCCTCCACGTCACACGGCCCTCTGGTTCAGCTGATCCCACCCATTCTGCCTAAGCCCGTACCTATCGGAGAAGCTCTGAGCTCGGCGCTGTTCTGCAGCACACACACTAACATGCTCTTCTGTGTTCGGTGAGGTTACACCACTTATTATAGACTTACTGTAGAAAATATGTATCTGATGTGACTATTGTGACCATAATGTTATTGATGTCATTAATTTAACATTGTTGTGTTGGCATCGGTATGTGATACATGTGTCTGGCCTGGCTGCCACCTTGACTCACAGACTTCTTATTGCTGTCCAGGTTGTGTGTGGCAGCTGTGTGTTATGGAATCTGCAGAGGGGACTCGCAGCAACAACAGCAGGACTACATCGTCAGCAGCCTCTATAAGAAGGTATCTTTTTCTGTCTTGAAATTCTTTACAGGTTTACAGGCGTTTACATGAAAGAGCTACGGGGAAATATTCCCACCATTTCCTTGTACAAAAAAGCTAGTTGAAAATGTAAATGCGTTATGTTTAAAGAAAGTGAATATGTGTATCATAGTATGTAGGCCTTTCTGCCACATTGTCTCCAATCTTTTGCTAAATGGAGGATGACTACTCTGATCATATCTGTCAATTCCAGCCTACAACTAACAACTATTTTGTTAGTTGCTGCATTTTTAATTTTTTTCGATCAATTGATTTGCCACTTTGTCTATAAATTGTAAGAAAATAATGATAGATATCCATCACAGTTTCCCAGAGATTCAATTCAATTCAATTCAATTTTATTTATATAGCGCCAAATCACAACAACAGTTATCTCACAGCGCTTTTCATAAAAGAGCAGGTCTAGACCGTACTCTGTGATGATATTTACAGAAGCCCAACAGTTCCCACCAAGAGCAAGCACTAGGCGACAGAGGCAAGGAAAAACTTCCTTTTAAGAGGCAGAAACCTCGAGCAGAACCATGGCTCAGGGTGGGCGGCCATCTGCCTCGACCGGTTGGGGTGAGAGAGAGAGAGAGAGAGAGAGAGAGAGAAGAGAGTGAAAGAGAGAGAGAGAGAGAGAGAGAGAGAGAGAGAGAGGGATGTAAGGAGAGAGAGAGGGAGGGAGGCAGCCTACACAATATACACACAGAGGTACAGACAGCGAAGGTAATGTTGCTATAACTAAATGAAAAATGGTACAGATATTTATAATAGTGTTAATGGTAACCATCGTAATGTTAATGATTATAATAACAATAAGACTAGCAACAATAGTCGTTGCAGTAGAGGGTGTCGAGCAGGAACACGGGGGCAGCAGGCGACCCGCAGCCACAGATCCAGACTCCACAGCTCCAGAGCCAGAAAACCTGCAGGAAGTGATAGGAGGAGAGAGGAGAGGGACGAGAAAGCACAAGACTACCAGAAAGGGGAGAAGTTGTGTTAGTAACATGCAATAATGGGATAAGGTTGCATACAGAGGGAGAGAAAGTAGAGGAGAGAGGAGCTCAGTGCATCATGGGAAATCCCCCGGCAGTCTAGGCCTATAGCAGCATAACTAAGGGATGGTTCAGGACTACCTGAGCCAGCCCTAACTATAAGCTTTATCAAAGAGGAAAGTCTTAAGCCTACTCTTAAATGTGGAGATGGTGTCTGCCTCCTGAACCCAAACTGGAACCTGGTTCCACAGGAGAGGAGCTTGATAGCTGAACGCTCTGGCTCCTAGTCTACTTTTGGAGACTCTAGGAACCACAAGTAACCCTGCATTCTGGGAGCGCAGTGCTCTGGTGGGGTAGTAAGGTACTATGAGCTCTTTAAGATAAGATGGTGCCTGACCATTAAGAGCTTTGTAGGTAAGAAGAATGATTTTAAATTCTATTCTGGATTTTACTGGAAGCCAATGCAAAGAAGCTAAAACAGGAGAAATGTGATCTCTTTTCCTGGTTCCTGTCAGAACACGTGCTGCAGCATTCTGGATCAGCTGAAGAGTCTTAATGGACTTTTTCGAGCAGCCTGATAATAAGGAATTGCAGTAATCCAGCCTAGAAGTAACAAATGCATGGACTAGTTTTTCTGCATCATTTTTAGACAGGATGTTCCTGATTTTCGCAATATTACGTAGGTGAAAAAAGGCGGTCCTTGAAATTTGCTTAATGTGGACTTAAACGACATGTCCTGATCAAAGATAACTCCAAGATTCCTCACAGTGGTGCTGGAGGCCAAGGCGATGCCATCCAGGGAAACTATATCTTTAGATAATGCGTCACGGAGGTGCTTAGGCCCCAGAACAATAACTTCAGTTTTATCTGAGTTTAACATAGAAAATTACAGGTCATCCAGGTTTTAACATCCTGAAGGCACATTTGAAGTTTAGCTAACTGATGAGTTTCATCTGGCTTGATCGATAGATATAACTGAGTATCATCTGCATAACAATGAAAGCTTATGGAATGTTTCCTGATAATATTGCCTAAAGGAAGCATATATAAAGTGAAGAGGATTGGTCCAAGGACAGATCCTTGAGGAACTCCATGAGTAACTTTGGCGTGCATGGAGGACTCATCGTTAACATGTACAAACTGAAATCGATCTGATAAATAGGACTTAAACCAGCTTAGAGCGGTTCCTTTAATGCCAATGAAATATTCCAGTCTCTGCAATAGGATCTGATGGTCAATGGTATCAAATGCAGCACTAAGATCTAATAAAACCAGTACAGAGACAAGTCCTTTGTCTGATGCAATAAGGAGGTCATTAGTAATTTTCACCAGTGCTGTCTCTGTGCTATGATGAGCTCTAAATCCTGACTGAAAATCCTCAAATAAACTATTGCTCTGTAGAAAGTCACACAGCTGTTTAGCAACTGCTTTCTCCAGAACCTTAGAGAGAAATGGAAGGTTAGATATAGGTCTATAGTTGGCTAAAACATCCGGATCAAGTTTGGGCTTTTTCAGAAGAGGTTTAATTACAGCTACTTTAAAGTACTGTGGTACATAGCCTGTTGATAAAGATAGATTGATCATATCTAGTATAGAGGTGCTGACTAAGGGTAAAACATCTTTAAGCAGCCTAGTCGGGATGGGGTCTAAGAGGCAGGTTGATGGTTTAGATGAAGAAATTATTGAAGTTAGTTGGTAAAGATTGAGGGAAGCAAAACAGTCTAAACATGTATCTGGTTCTACAGCTGTTTCTAAGGTTCCTGAGTTAGAGATAAGTCGGTGCCAGTTGAGGGCAGGTCTTGGTGAATTTTGTCTCTAATAGCTAGAATTTTATCATTAAAGAAGCTCATGAAATCGTAACTACTGAGAGCTATGGGAATACTTGGCTCAATAGAGCTGTGACTCTCTGTCAGCCTGGCTACAGTGCTGAAAAGAAACCTGGGGTTGTTCCTATTTTCCTCTATTAATGACGAGTAGTACGCTGCTCTGGCATTACGGAGGGCCTTCCTATAAGTTTTAAGACTATCTTGCCAAATTAAACGAGAATTTTCCACTTTGGTGGAACGCCAATTCCTCTCAAGTTTCCGTGATATTTGCTTTAATTTGCGAGTTTCAGTATTATACCATGGAGCTAACCGTCTTTGTTTTAGTATTTTCTTTTTTAGAGGGGCTACAGAGTCGAGTGTCATTCGCAGCGAGCCTGCAGCACTATCAACAAGATGATCGATTTGGGAGGGACTGAAATTAGCATAGGAGTCCTCCGTTACTTTGTGACTAGATAATGTATTTAGAGCTGATGGAATCGCATCCTTAAATTTAGCTATAGCACTATCAGACAGACATCTTGTATAGAAATTTTTGCCCAATGGCGAGTAGTTCAGCAATACAAACTCAAAAGTTATCAAACAGTGGTCGGATAAAGAGGGATTCTGTGGGAACACCACTAAATGTTCAATTTCAATACCATACACCAAAACAAGGTCAGGGTGTGGTTAAAACAGTGAGTCGGTTCATGAACACTCTGAGAGAAGCCGATGGAATCTAACAGAGAGATAAACGCAGTACTAAAGCTGTCATTCTCAACATCCACATGAATATTAAAATCCCTACAATAATAACTTTGTCCGTTTTAAGGACTAAAGTTGACAAAAACTCTGCAAATTCAGAATACGGGCCAGGTGCTCGGTACACTATAACAAAAAGAATTGGTTGCAGTGATTTCCAACTTGGGTGCGAAAGACTAAGAACAAGACTTTCAAATGAGTTATAGTTTAGTTTAGGTTTAGAGCTGATTATAGGCTAGAGTCGAAGATAGCTGCAACTCCACCTCCTCGGCCTGTGCCTCGAGGAATGTGAGTATTAATATGACTGGGAGGGGTGGATTCATTTAGGCTAACATATTCTCCATCACCCAGCCAGGTTTCAGTAAGACCAAATAAATCAATATCATAATCTGATATTAGTTCATTTACTAGTACACCTTTAGAAGAGAGAGATCTGATGTTTAAGAGTCCACATTTAACTCTCCTATTGTTTGCACTATTGCTCTTGTGGTTTTAATTTTTATAAGGTTTTTATGCACAGCTCCTCTTCTGTTTACCTTTTTAAATAATTTCGATGGTCGGGGGACAGACACCGTCACTATAGGATTTTCACTAAGTAACTCCTGAAATGGAGGAGCAGAGAAGTGTGTTAGACTGCGACTCTGCGTAGGGTTTTGGGTGGGTAACTGCTGAAAAAGAAGGGCAGAGAAGTGTGTTAAACTGCGACTCTGCCTCCTGGTCTCAACTCTGGGTTGTCATGGATTTGGTCCACTAATAAACTTGGCCAGATTTCTAGAAATGAGAGCTGCTCCTTCCCAAGTGGGATGGATGCCGTCTCTCCGGATCAGACCAGGTCTTCCCCAGAAAGTCTGCCAATGATCAACAAAGCCCACATCGTTTGCTGGACACCACCTCGACAACCAGCGGCGGAATGACGACATGCGGCTATACATGTCATCACTGGTCAGATTTGGCAGGGGTCCAGAGAAAACTACGGTGTCCGACATTGTTTTTGCATATGTACACACCGACTCAACATTAATCTTAGTGACCTCCGATTGGCGTAACCGGGAGTCATTACCGCCGACGTGAATAACAATCTTACTGTATTTACGTTTATCCTTAGCCAGCAGTTTCAAATAAGACTCAATGTCGCCCGCTCTGGCCCCAGGGATGCACTTAACTATGGCCGCTGGCTTCGCTAAATTCACGTTTCTCAAAATGGAGCTGCCAATGATCAGAGTTGGTTTCTCAGCGGGTGTGTCGCTGAGTGGGGAAAATCTGTTAGAAACGTGAACAGGTTGATGATGCCCCGTGGACTTTGAATGCTTACTATTCCTCCTTCGGACAGTCACCCAGCCCCCCTTTCCTGGCTGCACAGGGGATGCCGGAGGACGGCTACCAGAGGCTAACTCAGGCCGTTCCGCACCGACTACCGGGGACTGGCTAGCTACAGTAGCTAAAGACTGATCTACCAGGGTGCGGAGCCGGACTTCTAACTCACTGAGCCTCGCCTCCATGTCTATAAATAAACTACACTTATTACATGTACCATTACCGCTAAAGGAGGCAGAGGAGTAACTAAACATCTGACACACCAAGCAGGAGAAAGTAGGAGAGAGAGAGGGAGAAGGAGAAGCCATCGCTAGCTGCTAAGCTAAAGTCGCTAACGGCTAAGCTAAAGTACTGTAGCGTCAGTTACCAAAACTTTAGAACAACTATGAGATTGAACAGCAGTCACTAAAAGATGGAAAGAACTGTGAGTGCTTAGGCAAAATTACTGTAAAGAATAAGTGTTTAGCGAACAGTTGGCCGCTGTAATCAAACAAATGTAACTGTTATTTAGCGAGAGCAGCACAACACGGTACCAACACACAAGCACCGGAAACGGAAATGAGTCGACACGCTTACCGCAATACGTCAGCACGTCATGCAGTCCCAACCCCAGATGCAGGTGTCATCTTCAAATGGTGCATTTTGTCCAAGTAACACTCTAAAGCCCAAAAGTATTCAATTTATGATGATGATGATGATATAATATAAAATGGGATAAAGCCAATTTACATATTTGAGGAACTGGAACAGATAACAGGTTGGCCATTTTCCCTAATAAATGACTGAAAAGATTAATCATTTATCAAAATTGTCGATGATTAATTGTCTGTCGATTGATTAATCCGTTCATCTCGTTTCACCTGGCCTGATGCATACAACATCTCTCTACAGTTACCCTCCCACACATATCTTATTGGTAAAGTTAATAAAAGCTCCTCCTGCCTCATAATATCAAATGTTTGCATATTTCTACCTTCATGCCTACGTTCTAGATCTTATTCCATTATATTTGTATTAGTTAAACTCTCCATGTAACACTGTGTGTATTTTCAGCTTCTGTACCTCATCCCAAGACTGTTGCCTGAAGCCAGAAGAACTCCCATCACTGCTGCTGGTCCTGTTAGTGAATCCCAGGAGGAGAACCTGGCTGGCCTGTGGAGCAGTACCACAGACACCAGCAGCACCTGGAGGAAGACTGCTTGGTATCTGTGGAGGCACCCTGCTTTCTGTCAGCTAGAACACACACCACAGTATAAGGTAAAATGGTCCACTGGGCCGTTTGAATGGCTTAGTTAGTGCTGAATGGTGTGTAGAATATTATGTTCAGTGAGCATCAAAGAGCTTTGTTAATATTGTTTGTATGCTAAATTAAATAAAATGCTGAATTGATCTTATTGTTTGTCAAGTTGTTGTTCTCAGACTGGCTGGCTAACGAGCTCAGAGTACAGAGGAGTGAAGACGCTCTGTCAGACCCAGAACGGTAAGGCAGGAAACAAACACACACACACACACACACTCTATTACATTAGACGCCATAAGACATACAGAAGAAATAAATTCAGGACACATAGTAAATTTTTGTGTGTGTGTGTAGTCAGGAGTACCAGCAGTGGGCATGTTTGGAGCTTTACCTGCCTCGTCCTGAGGAGCAGGGAGGCTGTGGAGGAGACATGAAGAGCCTCTGCTCTCATCTGCTTAATGCCATCATGAACCAGCAGTTAAGGTGGGTAAACAGTGTCTCCCACACTTTACTTGGGCAGGCAGCCCAGGTATATTAACAGCTGCCCAGCCGTCCAGGTACAGTATATGAACAGCCACCCAGGTATATGAACAGCCACCCAGGTATATTAACAGCTGCCCAGCCGTCCAGGTACAGTATATGAACAGCCACCCAGGTATATTAACAGCTGCCCAGCCGTCCAGGTACAGTTTATGAACAGCCACCCAGGTATATTAACAGCTGCCCAGCCGTCCAGGTACAGTATATGAACAGCCACCCAGGTATATTAACAGCTGCCCAGCCGTCCAGGTACAGTATATGAACAGCCACCCAGGTATATTAACAGCTGCCCAGCCGTCCAGGTACAGTATATGAACAGCCACCCAGGTATATTAACAGCAGCCCAGGTATATGAACAGCAGCCCAGGTATATGAACAGCAGCCCAGGTATATTAACAGCAGCCCAGGTATATTTGGCGACACATGCGACGCACCAGCTGCTGTGAAATTGGAAAAATCCAAAAGACAAGAAATTTATAAAACATACTGCTGATAGAGAAAGTCAGCAGAGCAGACACACACAGAGAGACAGAAAGAGGCAAGGCAAGCCGGGGTGTTTGCAGTAAGAGACCAGAGGTGTAGATATGTGCGTGGGGAAAAGAGAACTGAAAGGAACAATGCAGATTTAAGTAGTGAATAAATAAGGTGGAGAATGAAGTAGAATTAAATGGTGAAATAAGACATATACCTGATTCCCCCTCCCCCACATTGTGTAGCTGGATGCTGCCGGCAGGTTTAATTCAGACACAGATTATTGTTTTCCATAGAAACCCTCCAAAAAAGGGTACTTTTGAGGTTAACATGAACAACACGTGAAGCGTGTAGTGTGGGCTGTTGACGTGACATGGCAATTTCACAGTCACAGAAGATAAAAGTTAATAACAATGATTTTGTCATGATTTAAAGTGCAGTAAATGGTTAAAACTGTGTTTGTTTTACAAGGACCTGTTGTTGTAAAAACAGCTTTGTTATTAGATTTTTTACATTTGTGAGCCAAATCTCAAAATTGTCCTATGGTGTGACTTGATGGTGCATGGTTCAATAAATTACAACTTTTATAAAATAAAATGATTGATAAATACCTCAGGCATAATGTTACACGTGTCTATTTTAGTAAATGGCAATCATTTATTTCATCCATATATTTCTGAAAGCGTAGGAGCTTGATACATTTGGTCACTGAAAACCATGTCCTCTGGTGTGACACAATATCTTAATTTTAATCGGGCAATTCAACAGACAACCTTATTTAATTGAAAGACCACATTAAAGTTAAAGGTACTGAAGCCCCCTGAGAAGCCCTTTTTCCGAACCACTATAAAAGTGTTAAGGTTTTTTGTCCTTTGGTGTGACAGGGCAAAATTTTTTTAAATTCAAAATTGTTTGTTAAAGTACATAATTATACTACGCTACCACTTTCCTCTGATATTGTTTGTATAGACATTACATATTGAAAGTTAAGTAAAAATGCTTTAATGTAATACCATTTACTTCCTCTTTAATCAAATAACCATTATTGTCCTTTAGTGTGATGTAATGTTCTATAGTGTGACACACATAAAAGAACCAAATATGTGTGTTTATCTCCAAATATCTTTAATGAAAACAGTTCAATATTTCATTAGGGGAGATATAGTCATCACTCATCATACATTTGTATAACTTTCAACAGTTTTGAAAGGATGAGATCAAAGTCTAACTCACTTGTATTCAAACGGTGCAAGTCCGAGTCCAATTCATGGGGAAAAATAGTATTATTCAAAATTTCTAATCCAGTAAATAACAGTATATGAAAAAAAAGTCTTCACAAGTCATCACACCATAGGACACATTTACAGTGCAGTTCAAAAGTCTTTACTCATCTGGTATGAAAAAAATCTGCTCAAGATCCAAGTGCTGTTACCTTACAGAAAGTGTGCTTAAGACTGCATGTAGAGCAGGTCGACTTGAATGACTTGAAAGAGATTTATTACATATACAAGTTCCTTCCTTATCTAACCTTATCTAATTATAAAATAAAAAACATGTAATATAAGTAAATATACCCCCCCCCCCCACACACACACACATTAGTATAAATGTAACTCTTCTATGTATTTTATGTCAACAGTAGCCAGAGCCTGGAAAAGCTAGATTACAGAGTGTCAGAAACCGGGACCTGTCTGCCAGACATCCTGTCCAGATTACAGGTGTGTACACTGTGGATGTGCTGTGTGTGTGTGACTTCAGTACAGCTGGAGTGAAAACAGTCTATCAGCCTGATGTTCTTCTATTAAATACATTCATGGGGAAAAAGCAGAGAAGTCGTCATGAAGGTGCCATTTAATCTGAAGAAACAATCCCTGTGTGTGTAGGAGTTTGTCTATGAGATGGAAGTGACTGACCTCTCTGGCAGCCGTGGAAGCAGAGCTGATGTGTGTGACTTCCTGTTCGAGTTGGTGTCTGAGAAATGCTCCTCCACAGCGACCTCAGCTTCACCGAGCATCAGCATCGAGCTCAGCCTGGAACACACACTGAACACTTGGAACAGGTACACACACAAATATATCATGCAGATCACCCCTATCATTTGTATTTGTATAGCCCCTGAAAATGTGTGTGTGTGTGTGTGTGTGTGTGTGTGTGTGTGTGTGTGTGTGTGTGTGTCACAGAGTACTGCTGGCTCTCCCAGCAGTGTTACTCATTAAAGTAAAGGCTGAAGGAGGCAGGATGACTCTGGAGTGTAACAACCTGATAGAACATGTCAACCAGCATCAGGTGAGCTGTGGAATTATTTTTCTAACCAGGCTTGAATACATTTCTCACCTAAATCTGATCAGCTGTTTGGAAAAATGGAGAAATGTCCGTTTCTGAAAAAATGTACTTTTTAGTGCTCACACCCTTCTTTGTCTTCGTTCCTCTCCTTCTGCTCATGGGACAGAGGAAGGTGTGTTCTCCAGCCGGCTTGCTGTCGTGCCATTTAACAGCACACCTCCTCAAAGTGAGAATCACTTTGCTAAAATCTAAAGAGAAATCAAATTTCAGATACATTTCGTACTGTATGTCCACGAATATAACTCTGCTGTCTGTGTTTCCTCTCCAGGGCGTGTTATGTGCCAGTGTACGTTGTGGACGCTCAGGGGAAGAAGTCAACAAAGCCTGGTCTCAGATCAGTCTCCGCTGTCCTCTGCTGCTGGTCTCTACAGTGGTACTGTTTGTTCTCCATACTGCTAATGAACTTAATTAACTTTTCCATGCTGACCTTAAGTCCTGAACACCTGGCTTCAATGAGTATGCTTATTATGGTTAAATACGCACACTGATGGTTTTGATTAGACATTCTGATTTGTCACTGCAGGAAAAGCACAGGTGCAAATAATAAAATGAAAGGTGGCTGAATTCCATGTAGCTGCTTCAATTTCTGGGTCCTCGTATTGTTCATGCCGGTTGACTGTCACACTGTAGTGGCTCACTAGGACACGTGACTAGAACAGACCAGTTAAAAACAGAAATAAGGCCCGAATCAGACAGAAAGCGTTTTGCAGGTTTGAAAAAGCGAGGCGCCTTTTCTGTTGAATTTGGAAAAGAGCAGTGCGCTTCGTTTTTTTATGTTGCTAGGCAACCACAGAATCAGCTGTCCTGTCAGTCTAATCAAAGATTGTCGCACCAGCGATCTGTAATCTTTGGTTTGCTGCTAAGTAATAACTGTCATATTAGCAGAAACTTGATCACAGCTCACAGGTCTGTGTCTTTTGTTGCTAAAAACATCTGCTTTAAAAAAAACAGAGAAACAGAGGACGCCTGCTCTGGCATTGTTTGAGGGTGAGAGGTGTGCAAACACGCAGGAGACATGGAAACAGAGATCTGTGTGGGTACATGAGACCGTCAGAAAGGGGAGACCATGGTCGTACCATCAGCTGGTCCAGGAGCTTCGTCTTAATGCTGGTCGGTTTAAGGCTTATTTTAGGATGAGTCGGGGACAGTGCGTTTTTCTCCGGACAATCTAAGCAACTGTAAACTTCCGTCACCACAACTGAGGGCCCGTCTCTCCATTCATTGGATTGGACAATGGAGAAAAACGCGAATGTTGTCGGGTGCTTTTCAGCTCAGAGTTGAATTTTTTTCAACATTGTGCGCTCAGAGCGCTGCTTCGAAACACAAGGCTACCCGCAAAACACTCACTGCCAATAGAAAACCATTTAAAAAGAGGCCTGTCACTGCAAAAAACACGTTCTGTCTGATTGGGCCCTAAGGCTGCCGTGTGGAACCTTTGTCTCCCCCTTCTGGCAGTGAGAATAATTACATAGCACTGTGGACACATGCAGATGATGGACTCTGCCATACTTGCTGCTATTGCTACAGTTGTTCCCCCTTTAGCTCTGGTTAACAAATCATCGCTGGTTGGCATAAAACACATCAGTACGAGTTCGCCAGCATGAGAACGTCACCACAGACACCAACCAGCGATAGGCTTAATCAGCATTGTGACACGGGCTTGAATGTAACGGACATTCATTATTAGTCCTGCGCTCCAGCTTTAAGTGTATTTATTACATATCAAGTTTTTCTTTTCTTCAATGAAGGCATCATTTTGCCCTTTTCTGTTGTTTCTGAGACTGTAGAAAATTATTTCACTCCAGTTTTTCATTTGTGTTATGAAAAATGTAAATCTTGAAGGTTCAGTGTGCGACTAAAATCACATGTACTGATTTACCGTCAATACATCCTTACGGCATTATTTTGATGACAACATGACATCATGATTACATGATATGGTTATTATCCCTGAGTAAGAAATTCATGATCATTTTGTGTGTGTGTGTGTGTGTGTAGCACTGGTGGGAACGTCTGTCTCCAGTGCTGTTGTCACTGTGGCATCGTCTATGTGATGGAGAGCCTGTACCAGAGCAGCTGCAGCGCCTCACTGACTCTCAGAACTGGGCCTGCAGGTAGAACCTGATTCTTATAAATCACCATCTCTGAATCCCTGATCCACCTCTCTCCATTTTAAGGGATAAAAAGAACTGGCTAAACGCCAGATTCCATTTCAGTGTCATTTTTGACTTTCTGGTGGTTTGTGTGTTGGTTGGTTCCCTTGGCTCATATAAAAGTGATTTTTAATTCTGTTTGGTGTTCAGTTTAAGAAGGGGCCTGCCGTCATCGCCAGTGCCTGCAGCTGCAGCTTTGGTGCTGGCTGCCAGCCTGCATCGTGCCTGGCGAGGCTGTGGGTGTGATAACCAGGACTTCAGTACTGCCCTGAAGATGCTGCAACCAGAGAAGGGCATACAGTACCGACAGGTGAGAGGGATTTCACCACCAAGTCCATCAAAACCAGCCAGTGTGTTTGTATATTTTTGTTTCCATTCAAAAACATAATCTTTATATACAGTGAGTTACAGTTGGTGTAATGCTTCATACTTCATGTCATATACTGTAGGTAATGGCAGCTGGTGATGGTGGGTAAACTGTATTCTGTAAATAATAGAAGGTTTGTTCTTTGTTACATTGTCTCTGATCATAGATAATAATAAAAACAATAGGCAGTTTACCTTTATGCTAATTAATGTTATTGAACCATTTCTCTAAGCCTTTGGACATGCGATGTTGAACCTGAGGGCCTCATTAGTGCTCCTGCTCTCTGGAAATGCACATTTCAGATGTGGATCATTTAGTTCTCATTTCTCCTTCCAGGTGCTAGTTTTTCTGCTTTTCCTGTGTGTGAGCGACCATCTGTCAGGACTCCTGTATCCTCAGGTAACAGGTGTAGGTTAGATGTAGCAAAGCTTTTGGGACTTGTATGCAGTTAGAGACAGGTCTGTGTTTGAGGCCTACCTCAGGTTGATAGACCTAATGAGCAAGTTGCACACTGACATTCAAAGCCCGAGAGGAAAAACATGTCTGTCTCACTCAGTTGTTTATCTAGTGTAGTAATTACATTGTTTAGAAATAGAACATGGCTACATAGTTAAAGGAATAGTTAGACATTTAGAAAAATACACATTTTCCTACCAAGTTAGATGAGAAGCCACTCTCATGTCAGGTTAAGCGTCCTGCTCAGGGACACATTGGTGGATTACAGTTGGAATTGAGAGAGCGTCTCTGTGTGACGTTATGTCTGATGTTATTTCTGTAGGAGAAGAGCCATCAGAAAGCCAGGACTTTGTGCAACGACCTTCTGCCTTTGTTGGTGGACTCTGGTGACTGGCTGCTCATCTTTAAATCAAATGGTACAGTGAATATGCTCTTAAATCACGCTCAACACAGAGCTGATAGTGTCATAGTAAGTCCGTTTAGCCCGGTAGTCATTATATGCAGATGCAATCTAATGTCAGCATTGACATTAAATGATTTTGTCTTGTGTATATTCATTTGTTATCATTTATTATTATTATTATTATTCATTTTTATTGGGCTATATCTTTTTCCCCAACTCTAGAACAAGGTGTTTACCAGTCCATTACCATGGTGACATCAGATGAATGTACTCGACTGATGCCTTGGGCCTTCTACAGGTTAGTTTTTAAAGTAGTGTTTTTAAAAATCCTATTCAAATCATATGTCTACCTCTACAGTCGCTGTAGATACTACCTGTAGTTACCCTCACAAGACAGTCAGCCAATAAAACAACTGGACAACAGGAAGTTAACTGAATGGCTGCTTCATGCTGTAGTGGGTCACTTGGTTTTGAAAGAAAGGCACAATTTTTGTTTATTAAACTAACATCAAATTGATCAGAAACACAGTGTAGACATTGTTAATGTTGTAAATGACTACTACAACGTGCCATTAAAACTCAGGGCTGGTGGATGCTGATAATGGGCCTCTGTAGATGTTTCATTACAAATCAGCTGTTTCCAGCCACAATAGTCATTTACAACATTAACAATGTCTACACTGTATTTTTGATCAATTTGATGTTAGTTTAATAAACAAAACATTTCCTTTCTTCTGCAAACAAGAAAGTGACCCCACAATGTGAAACGGTTGTGTACATGACATAAAAAAAAAGTTGCAGTTACACTCTGTAATGTGCATGTGTGTTTAGTCTGGTGCTCCAGCAGAGTGCTGAGCTGCTACAGAGAGCTATGTGTTGTCCTGGGTTCCTCCATACTGCTGTCCTCTGCTACATCAGTCTACTGCAGCTTTTCCTGGAAGGATACACACTTGCACCAGAAAATCAGGTGACTGAGCCTCAGATGATGCTCAATGTTGCTCAAACCTGGGACATTACTCTGATGTCAAATCTATTTAATTGCATTGGCAGATGGAGCCTTTCCAGATTCTGAGCCACTCCAAGCAGTTTCTTCTGAGAGCCATCTCACAGACACCTCCAGCTGCTCTGTCCTCCAGCCAACTCAGACAGGTAACCAACCAACAGATACAGATGTGTACTGTATGTGCAGTATTATGCCTTTTGGTAAAATCTTCTATTGACAACACCCACTCTTCTACCTCGTCGTCATCACTCCTTCCTGTCTGGCCTTTCTGCTGGGGGGTTTCCTGATCCTTCCTGTTTCCTGATCTAGCTGGAGTCCCAGTATACAGACCTGGACCCAGAGGTGGCAGCTGCTCTCTCTGTGCACCTCGACCCCCACAGCCTCAGCCCAGAGATGGACTTCCTCTGAAAAGCTGTCTAAACTGAACATCCACTTTGGAGCAATATCTTCTCCACTGCCACGAGCTTTGAAGGTGTCTCTTTGACAGTAATGGTTAACTGACTATATATCAGGTACTTTATTGATATATTATACTTTGCATCTAACAGAAACATGTTCCTGTTGTAATACTGATGAACAGCACTTCACTGTTCAGATTTACTGCTAAAGCCTAAAAAAAATAAACAACCCCCCCCCCCCCCCCGTAAAGTGTTGTTAAAAAAAAAAAAAAAAAAAAAAAAAAGGCTACATTTTATTTACATGTCTTTTTGTACACAATGCACACAGGACTTATTATACATGTACCTGGTTTACAATACAGAAATAGCAATATAATAACTTAATAAAAACAGTAACCCAATAAATCTGATGTGAATGTTCTTGGAAATCATTTTGCACAACTGTTTGTACTGTGAGAAGGTTACACAGCACATACAAGTGATTTACATTGAATTGTGTAACAAGAATATTGCATTACAGGAAAACTGCTACTGTGTACTTCAGCTATCAAATGCAAATGTAGATCCATATAGTTCGTGGGCAATGTAAAATCCCCTTTTGAGCAGATCTGCAACAGAGGCACCAGAAGCTGCTGTTGTCTTTCAAAGTTAAAAATCATTTTTTTCCCAGCAATAGCCATTGAAAATATTTACATTCTATAATTACTTAATACAAGTTGTATTAAGTTAGTGCCAAATCAAACCCAACATTTCCTACTGCTCCTGCTTCATAGTAAAAGCAGTTAACTGGCGAAACACAGGGCGGCTTTTATTGATGGAATGTATTTGTCACTGAGGTTATAGCCAGTCGTCGTACATTTAAATGAGTCAACAAGACAAGAATTAGTAAGTAATAATAATTACTTACTTGTAATATTTAGTGAGTAATGGTATAAGAAGGAGCAGCCAACGTGAGCTGCACAACTCCCAACTCCTCAGCAAGGTCATTTTCTGCCCTGCTGTAATTACAGCATGAAACCTGATTGTGGAAGTAATTACTATTGACTGACTTCTTGGCTGCACTGCAAACAGATAAACCAGCTGCTCAATGAGCATTTGCTGTAGTATTAAATTTGGTGTTTCCATGGTAGCCACGGGTGTCACCAAATCAAACAAAAAAACTGAAAATCTTAAGGATTAAAACTTTCAAACCCAAGATAACCTTTTAAGAATCTTTTCTGCCTTTATTCCCTCGAGAAGAAAGTGTTTTACTCTGGCAAACTACAGGAAGTATACCAGTGGAACTTTTTATTACATTCCTCTTGTGTCCATGCTGTGTGGAAGCAAAACGTTCCACCTGTTGACCTAGAAACTAGGTAGAAAACTGTAAATAAAACTGAAATGCTTCCCCAAAACCAAACTAAAACCTAAACTTAGTCACAACGAAAGATTAATTTTGGAATGAAAAGTGATTCTTGAAAACTGTAAAGAGCGCTCCATGAGATAGTAATTATCAGCAGCAGTGTGACTTTGTTGCTGTGATGCTAAAATTGCTCTGTTGGTACCGAACTGAGATAAACATCTGTTTTGTGTTGCCCAGAGGAGCCAGTAGCCATACAGCAGGTCCCATCTGAGTCCATGACCTGAATGTGAAAACAGAAAAAGCACAGTACAGGTTGACTGAACTGGTCCCTGCCCCACAGTTTATGTCCCTGTGCAAGGGACCAGGATCTGGACTCCCTGCCGTCATCTGTCCTGGTCTTGCTGAACCACTTCCCCGGTGAGAGTGATGGTGTGCAGGTCAGAGTACAGAGGCTGCTGCTGGCTGCTGCCTCTGTGAGCTTCAGCCTGAGTTAGCGGGTGGACCATGGACATGTGGACGTTCAGGTTGTGGGCCTTCTCGAAACGTTTCCCGCACATCAGGCACGCAAACTCCAGGTCAGCCTCCGCCTTGTGTTTGGTCATGTGGTATTTTAGTGATGCTCGCTGGCGACACTGGAAGCCACACACCTCACATCTAAAAGGGGGAGGATAGCATTTACAGTGTGTCTCCTTTCTTTGCTTGTGATTTTCAAATTAAAAACCGACATTTGTTCCTGAGGAAATGCAGTGCAGTCTCAGAATTTTATTTTTAAGCTTTATTTTATATCAACTAGTTTAAATAGTTGTTCATGAGCTACAGAAGTTTTAAAGTGCCAAATTACATCATCAGTACTTACTGTAGTGGCTTGGCCCCTGAATGTCTCATCTGGTGAACTGAAAGGTGTTTCCTTTGTTTGAAGGTTTGGCCGCACTGGTCACAAATGTAGTTCCTCTCCTCTGGAAACACAGATGACAGACTTAAGTACAAGCCAAAATACTCATTAACACTTATGATTTAAAGGCTAACTTTGGTATTTTTCAACTTTATTTGTCCATGTTTTTATGTCCATCTTACTAATTGGGACATTTTTTTTCTTTTAATTGGTCCAGTACTAGGCGAGCGTGCTGCAGTCGATTTTGCCACTGACGGGCTCAGATTATTATTACAAGCACAACATAATGAAAAGGATCCCTGCAGAGCGAGATCTTTTTTGTTTAACCACAAACTGTCACTAAATCGCTCTCATTAAAAACCAACAGACTCCCTTAACAAAAATAGTATTTTTACCTCTCTGGTCTACTGCAGCTTGCGTGACTTTGGTGTTTTTTTAACCCTTTAAAAACAATCACTTTCACAGGGCGCGATTACCAGAAGGATTATTTTGTAGCCCTGTTTCGCTGTCAGTGCCTGGAGCAGATCACGAGTAAACAACCGTATAAGGACATTTCTCCCCGTCTAGCTGACATCAGCTCGGCACGAAAGCAGAAAGAAACGTTGGAAATCTAGTATTCAGAGCGGGCTGAAATCTGAGCTTTTTGCTTACAGTGAATACTATTAAATATGTTAACCTCATTTGAATCTTTTGCCACATTGAGTATGTAACACTGTAACACTATATATCTCAGTATGACAGAAAATCTTCACTCTGGTGGTGGCCTATGCTCACATTGTTGGAGAAGTGATAAATATAACATGGTTGCTTACTTACATTAGGCTATATGTTGTGATTATTCTTCCTCGTGTTAACGTTGTGGCTAACTACACATTGATATGTTTTCGGGGGATTTTATTTAGGCATGGAGAAGCCAGATCCCTTTTTTCTCTAGATCTTATTCCCCTGCAGAGCTGCCGCTGACATTAACACACCAGATCCTGCGCAGCAGAGGATTTTATTACAAAAAGACATCAGTCAGATCTGATGATCTCCTGTGTGTGTGGCCTCAAATTAAGAACTCGACCTTCCTCACACGCTCACAGCTGGATAGTTAAACCCTGAGTTAACTGAGTCAATTGATCAACATCTCTGATCTGCTCGTTTTGTGATACAGGCACCAGATGGCAAGAACATCACGTGTGAAACACTTCTAAAAACAAAAACATCTTTCTGTTGACCTCACCTGTGTGGATGAGCTTGACGTGTCGCTGCAGGTAGCGGTCGATCATGAAAACCTTGTTGCAGCCAGGATGAGGGCAGGGTCGCTCTCTCACCTCCTCATGATGCTCCTTGATGTGCTTCTAAAAACCCAAAAAGTCATTCACACAGTAAAGGGCAGAGCATATTGATACTTCATACAGGTGTCAAATACTGACTTCTCATTTTTACTGATTCATATAGTGAAAAATTGTTATTATATTATATTATATTATTAATATTATTATAGAAAACTTTTTAACTGGCAAAACAGATGCAGTTACGCCACATAAAATGTTTTACGGCAGAAAAGCACTGCTGCACCTTCAGTTCAAATTGTAATGTCCACACCCAGTCTGCAGTAGTATGGAGAACAAGAATTGTCTCGTCCTGGGGTGGATTAAAAATGACATCTTCGGTTTTCCAAAGGCCAATCAAAAGCTGTACATTTATATAATAATAGATTAATAATAGTAATATATTAATATTATTGATAATGTACATATGTTTCTTTACACCATATGGGATATCATTCTTTTACATTTTACATTTATCTGACGCTTTTATCCAAAGCGACTTACAATTGCTTATGTCAGAGGTCGCACGCCTCAGGAGCAACTAGGGGTTAAAGTGGTTAAGTGTTTTGCTCAGGGACACAATGGTGGATGCGTCACATTGGGGAATTGAACCCAGGTTTCTCACACCACTGGCATGTGCCTTATCCATGGCGCCATCACCACCCCCTTTTGGTGACGAAAATGAAGTGAAATTTGCTTGCTATAGGTTGGACAGCCAATACTAAGTACTGAAGCATTCCTAATAGTAATATATATAATTATTGATCCAATTACAGAACATTTATCACTTAAATAACTGTGATATGGTGGCATCAATTCTGACCTTCAAGCCATCAGGAGCTCTATAGACAGCCGTACAGCCCTGATACGGACACTTGTATATGTTGGGAAGCTCCTCTCTGAAAATAAAAACACAATAATAGTTTGTTAATCCAATTCAATTAATCCATTCAAAAATACTCCAGAGGAAAACAGATTGTGTGAGGTGAAAAGAGAATAGCATTTTTTTTTTTGTACTGCACAAATTATGATGTTTCTTGAATTCCCGCGACACTGATGATTAAACATTTTAATATATAAATATAAAAATTATAACTATGATGAATTTAAGTTTGATAATTTTGTCTCAAAGGTTTGGAAAAGAAGGCAAGTTTGTTATTAGATTTAACTGTGCATGTCTTTGTGTCCGCTCCGGTAAAGGTCTCTGTGATTGTCATATACCGTCCACCAGGACAAATGGGTAACTTTGTGGACGAGCCATAGACACACTGCTGTCTTCAATCCCTGAGCATGACTGTCCCCTACTTGTCCTCGGTGACATGAACATTCACTTAGACAATTCATACTCTGCAGACTTCCTGTCTCTGATTCAGTCCTTTGATCTAACACGGGTTCTCAGCCCCCCGACCCACAAAGCTGGCAAGGTGCTTGACCTGTGCAGCAGAGTGCCTAACAGTCACACCTCTACATGTGTCTGACCGCTATTTCATTCAGTTCACAGTATGCCTACAGGAAAAGCCCATTCTTCCAACACCATTTGTTTCACACCGCCGCAACCTGTCTCCCGCTCACTTTGCCTCAGTGGTAGCTTCCGCTCTACCTTCCCTCAACACATTTTCCTCACTTGAAGTCAATGATGCCGCACAATCTCTGTGCTCTACACTAAGCTCGTGCCTGGATAGCCTGTGTCCTTTATCCACCAAGCCTGCTCGCCCAAACCAGCCCCACCCGTGGCTAACTGATACCATCCGTGGGCTCCGTACTGATCTCAGAGCGGCTGATAGAAAATGGCGAAAAACCGAAGACCCCGCCGACCTTAAGGGCTACAAATTGCTCCTATCCTCCTTCTCAACAAGCATCAGTGCTGCCAAAACTGCATTCTATAATGACAGAATAAGCAGTGCCACTGACTCAAGGACATTATTTTCCACTTTTAAAGCGCTACTAAATCCTCCTCCACCACCCACAAAGTTGTCTGCTGATACCTTTGCTGCCTTCTTCACAGGCAAAGTGGAGGCTATAACTAGCCAATTCTCTGAAACACTGTGGTCACACAGGTCTCAGAATTCCTCCCAGGGAATGACCTCCTAGATCCATATCAGTCTGGTTTTAAGAGTGCCCACTCTACTGAAACGGCTCTTCTGTCTGTAACAGAAGCCCTAAGGTCAGCTAAAGCTGCAGCTCAATCCTCGATTCTTATCCTGCTTGACTTAGCATCTCGAGCAAAGCACTCCTGTGGTTCGAATCCTACCTCTCGGGGCGTTCCTACAATATTTTGTGGCAAGGACAATTATCCTCCTCCCACTGCCTCTCCACAGGGGTGCCCCAAGGCTCAGTGCTTGGGCCCCTTCTCTTCTCAATTTACACCACCTCACTGGGGCCGATCACACGGCTTCTCTTACCACTGCTACGGAGATGAAACACAACTCTACCTATCCTTCCCGCCAGGTGATCCCACCGTCTCGGCGCGGATCACGGACTGTCTCTTGGACATATCTGCATGGATGAAGGCTTGCCACCTTCAACTAAACCTCTCTAAGACTGAACTCTTGGTCATACCAGCCAAGCAATCTATCCACCATAACATCAAACTACAAATTGACTCCTCAACCATCACTCCAAACAGGGTGGTGAGAAACTTGGGTGTCATGATTGATGACCAGACCATGTTGCTGCTGTCTCTCGCTCATGCCGCTTTGCTCTATACAACATAAGGAAAATCAGGCCCTACCTCACTCAGTACGCCACCCAGCTTCTGGTACAGGCCATGGTTATCTCTCGCATTGACTATTGCAATGCCCTCCTAGCAGGTCTCCCAGCTTGTGTAGTGAAACCCTTACAAATGGTTCAGAACGGTGTGTGACCTCCACTGGCTCCCCGTGGCCTCCAGAATCAAATTCAAGTCACTAATGCTTGCATACAGAGTGACTACTGGGTCTGCACCCATCTATCTAAACTCCATAATACAAACTTACGTTCCTTCTTGGCCGCTACGCTCCTCCAACGAACACCGCCTGGCTCTGCCAAACCTTCACACAAAGCAATCCCAGTCCCTGTTCTCATCTGTGATACCACAATGGTGGAACGAGCTACCACACGCCATCAGAGCAGCGGCGTCCCTCTCTAACTTCAAGAAGCTCTTGAAAACTCATCTCTTCCGAGAACACTTCCTCTTATAACACCTCTAACTCCTCTAACATGCACTTCCTGTGCTCTTCTTCCTCTATCCCCTACAGTGATCTTGTATTGATTGCACTTTTTGTTAACTCTTACTTCCTTCCCTAGGTATTTACCCCATTGATGTGATATGTACTATGAGCTCTTCCTAGTATTTATTGCTGCTCTTGCTAGAGTATATATTGTCAGTTAGAGATCTGTAGCTGATGCTCTGTTGATGCTTGTATGTTGTTCCTCAAATGTAAGTCGCTTTGGATAAAAGCGTCTGCCAAATGAGTAAATGTAAATGAAAACCCCACAATCAGTATCTCAGAAAATTAGAATATTGTGAAAAGGTTCAATATTGAAGACACCTGGTGCCACACTCTAATCAGCTAATTAACTCAAAACACCTGGCAAAGGCCTTTAAATGGTCTCTCAGTCTAGTTCTGTAGGCTACACAATCATGGGGAAGACTGCTGACTGTCCAAAAGACGACCATCGACACCTTGACAAGGAGGGCAAGACACAAAAGGTCATTGCTAAAGTGGCTGTTCACAGAGCTCTGTGTCCAAGCACATTAATAGAGAGGTGAAGGGAAGAAAAAGATGTGGTAGAAAAAAAGTGTACAAGCAGTAGGGATAACCACACCCTGGAGAGGATTGTGAAACAAAACCCATTCAAAAATGTGGGGGAGATTCACAAAGAGTGGACTGCAGCAGGAGTCAGTGCTTCAAGAACCACCACGCACAGACGTATGCAAGACATGGGTTTCAGCTGTCGCATTCCTTGTGTCAAGCCACTCTTAACAAGACACAGCGTCAGAAGCGTCTCGCCTGGGCTAAAGACAAAAAGGACTGGACTGCTGCTGAGTGGTCCAAAGTTATGTTCTCTGATTAAAGTAAATTTTGCATTTCCTTTGGAAATCAAGGTCCCAGAGTCTGGAGGAAGAGAGGAGAGGCACAGAATCCAGAAGTCCAGTGTAAAGTTTTCACAGTCAGTGATGGTTTGGGGTGCCATGTCATCTGCTGGTGTTGGTCCACTGTGTTTTCTGAGGTCCAAAGTCAACGCAGCCGTCTACCAGGATGTTTTAGAGCACTTCATGCTTCCTGCTGCTGACCAACTTTATGGAGATGCAGATTTCATTTTCCAACAGGACTTGGCACCTGCACACAGTGCCAAAGCTACCAGTGTCTGGTTTAAGGACCATGGTATCCCTGTTAATTGGCCAGCAAACTCGCCTGACCTTAACCCTATAGAAAATCTATGGGGTATTGTGAAGAGGAAGATGCGATACGCCAGACCCAACAATGCAGAAGAGCTGAAGGCCACTATCAGAGCAACCTGGGCTCTCATAACACCTGAGCAGTGCCACAGACTGATGGACTCCATGCCACTACGCATTGCTGCAGTAATTCAGGCAAAAGGAGCCCCAACTAAGTATTGAGTGCTGTTCATGCTCATACTTTTCAGTTGGCCAACATTTCTAAAAATCCTTTTTTTGTATTGGTCTTAAGTAATATTCTAATTTTCAGAGATACTGAATTTGGGATTTTCATTAGTTGTCAGTTTTAATCATCACAATTAAATGAAATAAACATTTGAAATATATCAGTATGTGTGTAATGAATGAATATAATATCCAAGTTTCACTTTTTGAATGGAATTACTGAAATAAATCAACTTTTTGATGATATTCTAATTATATGACCAGCACCTGTATGTATATATCTGTATATGCGGGTGTATATATATTTTATTATTATATTGTTTTTCCTCTTTCTGTATTGTTTGACACTGTGTATGCTGTACTTTGGTCCTGGCTAGACTGAATTTGGTGTCTTGTAAGCCCATGCATGCTGGGCGTAATTAGCTCAATTCATTCAATGCATGCTATATAAAAGTTAAAACAGCTGACTAAAATGAACTAAAAACATTTAAAACTATAATCTGTTTCCTACTACACATTTAAATATTATATTTAACTACTATGCTGAATGGAGGTTCTGTAATAAAGGAAATGTCAGCCTCAATTTGTGTCAAATATATGCCAACATGCCCTTTGGGTTTCAACTTGTTCTTCCAGCCAGGTTTGGGACCAGGTTTCTTTTTGATTTTGGGCTCCTCTGGGACTTTTGGGCTTCTTCTTCTCTTGTTGGGGACGGTCATCCTGTGAGCTCTGGAAAGGGGAGAGAAAGGTACACTAAAGACACTCTGGATTTCTGGCAGCAGTCATTTTCTGTCCATCTCAGTTTTTCTGTCTATTTCAACCATCTTTGCTGAAGAATATCTGTACCCACCTCTTATCCGAGTACGGCTCAAACAACTCATCCTCTGTTAACCCTCCTTTTCTACTCTCCTCAAAGTCATCCTCAGAGATTACCCTGGACACACACACAGTTACAGCTCTAGTAGATGTTATTATGGCCTTTTATCCGTCTCAATCGAATCACTTTAAAGGCGTAGCTACCCTCAAAAACAGGTACAGAAGACACAGATGAGAAAGATTTGTTTGACTGACCTGTCAGATAGATCGCTGTCAGCAGCCCTGTCCTCCAGCTGAGCTGGAGCAGGAGACAGCGCCTCCTCCTGACCTGTAGGATGTAATAGAGAAGAATCCACAACCATGTGAGTCCGGCCAAGTCAAAATGGTCTTAAGAATGGTTCTATACTTTGTCTGATGCCAACCCCATTTACGTCACACTAAATATTACAATAGACTTCAACAGCACCACAAACTGCATCCTTAAAATGACCATGATGTTGAATAAACACCTCACTAAAACAGTTTGAACAAAAACTGAACATTATAACCTATAGGAAGGACTTATTTCACAGCTGTTTAGCCTGGGAGATCAGCCCATGCCTTTGACTTAACTTGTGAATCTACTGTATATAAATGGCATTATTTATTGACAATTTAGTCAAATGTTATATTTAATCATGAATTTCATTTATTTATGTAGCCTTTATGTATATAAAGAAAGAGAAGAAAAGCAGACTAACCACCCTGCAGTTGTATACCTCTGCCAGCCAGCCATGTTACAGTTTCCATCTGTGTCTGTCCACTCATATACTCTAACATATGCAGTGAATGCTTGGAAGGAACTGTGAAATGGATCACGATATTGATGACACATTACGTATGTATTCCAGTGAGTATAAAATGAACTGATTAATTAGGATTATAGTAGTATATCGTAGCTAGACAAAATGAGGTACTGTTTGCTCCTGGCATTTTTCAGCTTCTCCATGAGCTGTCAATGAAACTCACTCACAGATCACAATCAGCTAAGCACGCTCCTATACACTGTCTGCAGAAATGTGATTACGAGGATGCTCCACTTTCAGAATGAGGCAGGAAGTGAAATGAGTTATTGTTCACTCATTGTGATTTCCCAGTCAACATGTGTGGGGAAAAGTTCGTTCTTAAATTTTAAAAACAGGTTTTTTTGAAGTCACAGTGGCCTTTGTCCTCCCAAATGTCATCACTTCATCATTGTATCGTCGTCGTATTGAAATTTTGTCATAATTACCACATCAACTCTTAAGTTATGGCCACAAACGTGTTTGTCATGGTCATTTTGAGGTCACAGTGACTTTGACCTAGGAGTAAAAACTTTTCACCAATTCACTGTTCGACCACCTCATGGATGTATTATTAGAACTGGATACTGGACCCAGGAGATGGTGCCTGTCCATAGAACTTTACATTGTGATGATGTCAGGTTCATAAATCTCTTTTCTCAGCTCAAGCAGAGTTTTACAAATATAAAACCTCCATGCATTAAAAATTGCTAATAGAGTCATAACTGATATGGTTTGCAGTTTGAGTTCAACAGTTGTAAAAATGTCTCTAATGGTGGCCGATGGGGAAAATACTTTTTGGGCGGCAAGGGAACTTTTTGCTGCAATACCACGAGTGGCCAAATTCAAATGAGTTCAAGTCCAATTAGACGTTTGTGCCAAATTTGAAGAAATTCTCTCCATGTGTTCCTGAGATTATGCGTTGATAAGAACGGGACGGACGAACGGACAGACAACCTGGAAACATAATGCCAGTATTAAAAAAAAAAAAGAGAGGAAAAGGAAAAGGGAAGAGGACAAAGGAAGCCGTTTACCGGCTGATAATATACTCTTATCACATCTAAATGGGCTACAAATGTGTTTTTAGCATGCTCGTTATAATGAGGGATTTAGATGGCTCCCCACCGAATAACAAACAGGCAATGACAGACTTATTTCACACAAACTACCTCCTTAACATCAACATAACCACACATCTGTTTCTACAACAGTTAACTTAGAGTCAACTTACGTGATGTTATCTCCACAGACAACAGGTGAGGTTTACTTGCATAAAGTCCTTTTGTTTTTAATAATAATTGCACTATTGATTTCAAACTGAACTCACAGCCCTTATTTGCATTCATTCTGCTGTAAAAAAAAAAAAAAGGTTGATGGGAATGTCATTCGTTTTGCAGGTATTTTCTCATAAAAGGAAAGCATTGGGACATTTCACTCAAAACTACAAATGTCAACCTGCTGGTGGCGCAAGAGGAAAAGGCATTTCAATAATAAAATGCTAGACCTAAGAAATCCCAAAACATCCATCACAGGGAGAAAAAGGTAGTATTGGCTGTACGAAAGTTGTGTATAGCCCCTTTTCCACAGCATGGTACCAGCTCGCCTCGCCTTTGTTTGGATTTCCATTGTGAACAAGTTGTACCTGTACCTGCTACCAGGTACTTATTTTCGTATCACTTCCGCCGAGGTTCCAAGCGAGCTGAGGGATACTAAAATGTAACGTGAAAACACAGCAGACTGCTGATTGGTCGGAGAGAATCGTCACTATTCACTGCATCATCATTGCGCGCCAGACAGAGGCCAGCAGTTTTATATTTTACAATTTTCACACGTTATTTCATCACTAAATCCACTTCTGAGAAGTTTTGAGGTGAGAAATCAGCTGTGTAGATTTCAAATATTGACAGTTTTACGAGAAGTGATGGTGGAACAAAAATGTGTTTGAAAGTTTTCGGAGTTGAGGAGCTCTGCAAGTGGCGGCGGGGGAAGCCTGCGCCAACCTGTGGGAGCAGCTCACAAGGTCGGCCAGCCGCCCGCTCACATAGCCCTCTGCTCCCGCCGTCACACAGACCGCTGCAGCAACAACGGCAGAGGAAAACACAGCTGGAAGGTTTTCATACCGCTTATCTGTCTTTACATTCTGAGGAATGTTGAAACGTTTTAATTTAAATCAAGAGACAGCTGGTGTGTGTGTCGCACTGAAAATGACGTTGCGGCAGTTGTGTGTGGCGTTGCTATGACGACCAGCTACATTGAGGACTACTATCTCTGGGTACTATCTGCAATGGAAAAATCCGAGTCGAGTAGAGGCGAGTCGAAGGAGCCCGGAGGTTCCTGCTCTTTGTGTGGCCTTCAAACATTTTAACACTTATCTACAGCTGATGCTGCCTCAGACCCTCTCTCATGAGCTACAGTCTCACCTTCAGTGTTGCTGGTCCAGTCAGCCAGCACCGAGCTCGGGGTCTGTGTTGTGACTTCAGGTGGACTGTGTTGAGCCAGAGTGCTTATACTTCCTGCTGGAGTCCTTCCATTCCCACTGGGCTGCTCTTCTTCATCTTCCTCCTCCTGTTCCTCCTCCTCTGACATCACTCCATCACCACTGCCGCTCCCAAATGCTTTACTGCTGATGTTCATCGTGAATCCTGGGTTTGTAGCAGTGGTGCACTGAGTGTCCATGATATATCTGTGGCCATCAATGCAACCCCAAACGGCCTTAACGGAGCCCCAGCACTGACCCTCCAGCACCTCCTTTAAGTTGGGGCAGGAGCTGCAGGCCTCTCCGTGGTGGTGAGCCCAGGACACCAGGTTGTGGAGGCACTTAGGGTCTGAGGTAAACGACGGGGGTGCTGAAAGAAAACAGCACAATGTCTCAATAGAGTAATGCAGTCAGTGAGCTTGACTTTCATGTAATATCTGTAAGCAAAAGCTAAAAAGGAAATGTTTTTCTTTACTTGTTGAACCATAGTTTACTGAGGACTCTGGACACTTTGCATTCTTCCTAAAAAAAGAAACAAACAGTTGCTTATATTTGTAGATTTTCTGCCTTCACAATTTCAAATCCTACAATGAACACACTTTTAAAGTCACACTCAGGTAGGGGTTTTTTTTGGACTCACTGGCTTTTGAGATTCACTTTCCCAACTGGTGGGAGGTTGACTCTCTGTAGAAACCTGATCAGGATGCTGTGGCACTTGTAGAACTTGGCGTGGCATTTCTTGCAGATAAACTCCGACAACTGGGGGTCACGGTCTAGCTGGACCCCAACCAGTTGTTGGAAGTCTGTGTGGAACAAAAGGGGCGACTGGGCCGTGGCATCTGACTCATCATCAACAATATCGATGGAATGCTGAGGCCACTTGTTGAAGGCATGCCGCAGGCTGCGTGGAGAGAACTTTCCATGGCAGAGCCGACAGATAGCCGTTGACAGCCTACCTGCTGGGAGAAATAATAGATGAGTATTTTTCTAAACTGTCAGTCATAACCCAAAGAGGTTATTAAACTTAGCTTTCTTTATGTCAAAAGTGTTCATACAAAACATGGCTATAGACCTTTAATTTACATTTAAAGAGGTCATATTATACCCTTTGGCTTTTCTCCTCTCCTTTATTGAGTTATACACTGCTCAAAAAACATAAAGGGAACACTTAAACAACACAATGTAACTCCAAGTCAATCACACTCCTGTGAAATCAAACTGTCCACTTAGGAAGCAACACTGATTGACAATCAATGTCACATGCTGTTGTGCAAATGGAATAGACAACAGGTGGAAATTATTATTATTGACCACAGACCACCTCTCAGTTCCTATGCTTCCTGGCTGATGTTTTGGTCACTTTTGAATGCTGTTAGTGATTTCACTCTAGTGGTAGCATGAGACGGAGTCTACAACCCACACAAGTGGCTCAGGTAGTGCAGCTCATCCAGGATGGCACATCAATGCGAGCTGTGGCAAGAAGGTTTGCTGTGTCTGTCAGCGTAGTGTCCAGAGTACGGAGGCGCTACCAGGAGACAGGCCAGTACATCAGGAGACGTGGAGGAGGCCGTAGGAGGGCAACAACCCAGCAGCAGGACCGCTACCTCCGCCTTTGTGCAAGGAGGAGCAGGAGGAGCACTGCCAGAGCCCTGCAAAATGACCTCCAGCAGGCCACAAATAATAATAATAATAATAATCTTTATTTGTAGAGCACTTTTCAAAAACAAGTTACAAAGTGCTTTAACAAGTGTAAAGACAATAATACCCAAAAAAAATGAATATAAAATTAGTAAAATAGAATAAAATAAAAGGGATAAAATAAAGTCAAATAAGATCGGGAAAGGCTCTCCTACAAAAGTATGTTTTAAGAAGGGACTTAAAAGAGTCCTGGGGGCCTGACAGCAAACGCTTTGTCCCCTTTAGTTTTCAGTCGAGACTCTGGAACAGACAACAGACCTCTGCCCGAGGATCTCAAGGTACATGCTGGTGCGTATGGGACTAAAAGTTCAGAAACATAACAAGGCGAGAGGCCATGAAGTGAAAAATAGAATTTTAAAGTCAATTCTAAAACATACTGGGAGCCAGTGTAATGAAGCTAAAATAGGAGTAATGTGGTCATATTTCTTTGTTCTGGTTAAAAGCCTGGCAGCTGAGTTCTGGACAGTCAGGAGTCGATCAGTAGATTTTTGGGTTAAACAGGTGAAAAGGCTGTTGCAATAATCCAGGCATGATGAGATGAAGGCGTGTAAAATGGTCTTTAAAAGTTAACATAGATTGAATTGTTGCTATATCTCTAAGTTGATAAAAACGAAATATAAATTACTATCAAACCAGACACCAAGGTTCTTTGCCACAGGCTTAATGTGGTTTACTTTGTCTGAGTTCAGCTGGAGGAAATTATTTGATCCATTTTTAACTTCACAAAGGCAGTTGTTAAGTGAACTCAGCATTCCAGGGTCTGTGGATCTGACCGGCAAGTATGTTTGTGTGTCATCAGCATAAATTTGAAAAGAAATGCCATGTTTATGGATATGTCGTCTAAGGGGAAGCAGATACAAGGAAAACAAAATGGGTCCTAAGACCGACCCCTGAGGCACACCATATTTAACTGGACAGAACGAAGAGACATAGTTGTTAGACATAGACACGCAAAACTTCCTATTTGACAGGTAGGATGAAAACCATTCTAGGGCAGTACCAGAGATCCCCACCCAGTGCCTCAGTCTGTCTAATATGATGTTGTGATCAATGGTGTCAAAAGCAGCGCTAAGGTCCAGGAGTACCAGGACTGAGCACATACCTTCATCAGCAGACATTAAAAGGTCATTGGTGACTTTAAGCAGGGCAGTCTCAGTGCTGTGGTACTTCCTGAAACCAGATAGAAACTTTTCAAATAATTTGTTATTTTCCAGTACAGTGAGCAGCTGTTTGGACACAATTCTTTCTAGAATCTTTGCAATAAAAGGCAGTTTTGAAATTGGTCTAAAATTATGTGGGAGGGAGGGATCTAAACCAGGTTTCTTTAAAAGTGGGTTCACGCAAGCCGTTTTAAAATAATCAGGGACACAACCAGTAGATAGGGAGCTGTTGAAAACAGATCAAATGGGGCCCAACAGAATCTATTACTTTCAGTAAAAACTTTGTAGGTATTACATCAAGTGGGCTGGAGGACACTCTCATTTGTGATACTCAGACAAGTCGTGGGGATAAAACTGGTTAAAACTCTCTTGTTGCTGGTGAGGAACCTCTGAGTAAGAGGCCGCGGGGGTAATAGAGGCTCTGATTGACACCACCTTATTGGTAAAATAAGATGTTTGACTGACAATTTACAGTCATCATTACTTCCAGCTGAGGCACAAGGAGGGGTTGGGTTTACCAGCTGATCCACAGTCTTAAACATAAACCTGGGGTTGTGTTTATGTGTAGTAATGAGTTCAGAAAAATAGTGTGTTCTCGCATCCTTAACCAAGTTATTGTAGTTAATTAATAAATCCTTCAGACTGAGGTAATGGACTTGGAGACTGGATTTTTTTCCATCTGTGCTCTGCTTTCCTGCATTCCCTTTTTAGGCTACTTGGTGAGGCGGCATGAGTAACAGGCGAATCGCAGCTAAAAACAATACATCTGTGGTCAGATATGGTCATGTCCACTAATTCCACAGAGGAAATGCTTACACCCAGGGTAAAGTAATGTAATGGTGTGGGGGTGGCATTTCTTTGGGGGGCCTCACAGCACCCCATGTGCTCGCCAGAGGTAGCCTGACTGCCATTAGGTACCGAGATGAGATCCTCAGACGCCTTGTGAGAGCATATGCTGGTGCGGTTGGCCCTGGGTTCCTCCTAATGCAAGACAATGCTAGACCTCATGTGGCTGGAGTGCATTAGCAGTTCCTGCAAGAGGAAGGCATTGATGCTATGGACTGGCCCGCCCGTTCCCCAGACCTGAATCCAATTGAGCACATCTGGGACATCATGTCTCGCTCCATCCACCAACGCTACGTTGCACCACAGACTGTCCAGGAGTTGCCGGATGCTTTAGTCCAGGTTTGGGAGGAGATCCCTCAGGAGACCATCCGCCACCTCATCAGGAGCATGTCCAGGTGTTGTAGGGAGGTCATGCAGGCACGTGGAGGCCACACACACTACTGAGCCTCATTTTGACTTGTTTTAAGGACATTACATCAAAGTTGGATCGGCCTGTAGTGTGGTTTTCCACTTTGATTTTGAGTGTGACTCCAAATCCAGACCTCCATTGATAATTTTTGTGTGATTTTGTTGTCAGCACATTCAACTATGTAAAGAAAGGAGTATTTAATGAGATTATTTCATTCATTCAGATCTAGGATGTGTTATTTTAGTGTTCCCTTTATTTTTTTGAGCAGTGTATATCTTTTTTGTGCATGTAATAGGTTTGCAAAGTGAAAAAGCCCAAAGTCCAGCCCAAAGGGAGTTCCCATCTCCCACAGAAAACACTGCTCTGAACTGACTGAAAACAGCTCGTTTGTAGTCCAGCCGCTTCCCTTTGTTCCCTGTGACGTCACATCAAAATGCGGGGTAGTGGGTAGTCTGACACGCCCTCAAAAACACTCTGAGATGTGAGCTGAGTGACAAGACTACCACTTGCTGCCTCTCCTCTCCCTTCCAAACACTAGCTACCCTCCAGGCAGCCAATGGACATAAGTTGTTACTGTGATTTATGGATGAAACATACATTTATTACAGATTAATAACTCACCACTTTGAAACTCTTTCTCCAGTCTATGTTGCTAAGCTGGTAAGAGGATATACACTCACCTAAAGGATTATTAGGAACACCTGTTCAATTTCTCATTAATGCAATTATCTAATCAACCAATCACATGGCAGTTGCTTCAATGCATTTAGGGGTGTGGTCCTGGTCAAGACAATCTCCTGAACTCCAAACTGAATGGCAGAATGGGAAAGAAAGGTGATTTAAGCAATTTTGAGCGTGGCATGGTTGTTGGTGCCAGACGGGCCGGTCTGAGTATTTCACAATCTGCTCAGTTACTGGGATTTTCACGTACAACCATTTCTAGGGTTTACAAAGAATGGTGTGAAAAGGGAAAAACATCCAGTATGCGGCAGTCCTGTGGGCGAAAATGCCTTGTTGATGCTAGAGGTCAGAGGAGAATGGGCCGACTGATTCAAGCTGATAGAAGAGCAACTTTGACTGAAATAACCACTCGTTACAACCGAGGTATGCAGCAAAGCATTTGTGAAACCACAACACGCACAACCTTGAGGCGGATGGGCTACAACAGCAGAAGACCCCACCGGGTACCACTCATCTCCACTACAAATAGGAAGAAGAGGCTACAATTTGCAAGAGCTCACCAAAATTGGACAGTTGAAGACTGGAAAAATGTTGCCTGGTCTGATGAGTCTCGATTTCTATTGAGACATTCAGATGGTAGAGTCAGAATTTGGCGTAAACAGAATGAGAACATGGATCCATCATGCCTTGTTACCACTGTGCAGGCTGCTGGTGGTGGTGTAATGGTGTGGATGCCCCTTAGTGCCAATTGGGCATGGTTTAAATGCCGCGGCCTACCTGAGCATTGTTTCTGACCATGTCCATCCCTTTATGGCCACCATGTACCCATCCTCTGATGGCTACTTCCAGCAGGATAATGCACTATGTTACAAAGCTCCAATCATTTCAAATTGGTTTCTTGGACATGACAATGAGTTCACTGTACTAAAACGGCCCCCACAGTCACCAGATCTCAACCCAATAGAGCATCTTTGGGATGTGGTGGAACGGGAGCTTCGTGCCCTGGATGTGCATCCCACAAATCTCCATCAACTGCAAGATGCTATCCTATCAATATGGGCCAACATTTCTAAAGAATGCTTTCAGCACCTTGTTGAATCAATGCCACGTAGAATTAAGACAGTTCTGAAGGCGAAAGGGGGTCAAACACAGTATTAGTATGGTGTTCCTAATAATCCTTTAGGTGAGTGTATAAAGTGAAGAGGATTGGTCCTTGAGAAACTCCATGACTAACTTTGGCATGCATGAAGGACTCATCGTTAACATGTACAAACTGAAATCGATCTGATCGAATGTTCCAGTCTCTGCAATAAGATCTGATGGTCAATGGTATCAAATGCAGCACTAAGATCTAATAAAACCAGTACAGAGACAAGTCCTTTGTCTGATGCAATAAGGAGGTCGTTAGTAATTTTCACCAGTGCTGTCTCTGTGCTATGATGAACTCTAAATCCTGACTGAAAATCCTCAAATAAACTATTGCTCTGTAGAAAGTCACACAGCTGTTTAGCAACTGCTTTACAGCATTATTTACACAACTACCTAAAACTTTTACACAGTTCTGTACATCTGATCAAATAAGTAGCACTTTGCTAAAAGAAACCACTTTTCGCTGTGTACTACCACCGACCGATTTTGGTGACGGCAGAACATTACGGGGGAACAGAAAACATAGCAGAAAAATTACACTGTTTTGAATTATGCACAACAGAATTCATAAGTGGAAGCCAATGATGAAGAAAATGTTACAAATGTTTGCCGATAAGCAAAGCAACTATAAATACATTTTAATGTAGGTTGGTGTGACTTTCTATCTTTACAAGACAAGAAACAACACATTAGAGTTGGTATGAGCCACTCACCTGAAGATCTGGACTTGCACTCTGGATGTTTTAGTGTGTCATCAGCTGCTGCCTGACTGAAATCTGAGTTAGCAGTCTTGTCTTTAGCAGTGTTGTAGAAACTGTACGTGGTTACAGGGACAGTCTTCTGAGGTCTCCCTCTGTTTCCCGGAGGCCTCTTCTCCTCACTGACGCTCACTTTTGTCTGTGCACGGCTGGTCTGTCGTGAAGTCTCAGATGACTTTGGACGTCTGCTTTTCTTCTTCATAGTCTTTTCTACACTTGGTCTCTCAGCAGCTGATCTCAATGATGGAGCCCTGCTGCCTGTGCCATTGTAAAGATTTGCAAATGAAGCCAAATTTCAATGATCTCTCTTTTTATATAACAAACAATGATTTAAACTATGTATTATCTTTAAATGACTGTCCAAGTTTCATTAGTTCTATTAGTTACTTATTTGTATTTAAGTCAGTGAAGTGGCTAAAATAATAAAATATTATTCATATAAAAACCCATATGGTCTGACTCTTCCATTTTCTTTTCTGAATCACAATGCTGACCACATTCTCCCAGTGATAAAGCTATTTAAAAATACAGTCTATCAGCAACATTTTGTACAATTACACAACGTTACAAAGAAAAAAAATAACGTTAAGTAGTAGGAGTATCTATATATTTTAAATATACTTTTATTACCGTCGTTATTTTTTTTTACATTAGCCCCTTGTTTTTTATATACTATTTTTATTTATTTCCGGACAACTAAAACACAAAAGCTGCTGGACCATTCAAACTTTTACATGAAGTTAAATTTCTATTCACTAACAAGTGTTCATTTCCACAAGCTAATGTTGGCTAGCTGGTTAGCCTGAGTAGCCTGCTACGTTTGCTAGCTGGTGTCAAAATGTTTGCCTTAACGTGATGACCAAAGCAATCCTGTGCCATAGCCTACCGTCACAGTATATAAATCCTAGCACTTGATGTTCATGTTGTTTTTCACGTAAAAGGTGGTTTTCTTGAGCAAAACAAACAGCTCTGCGTTTTCAATGCTGCTCCCAGTTGTAAACATTAGAACCCGGAAGTGCTATAGGAACTAAATCCAGAGGAAAGTATAACGTTACTAACGTTACAGCGCCACCATATAGAAACGCTTCTCTCTACAGCGCCTCCCACCATCAATGGGAAAATAATTTAAGAAGAAAGTATCTGCTGTAACTACCAAAACAATGTAGCGAACTAAGTGCTCTGCCTAAATGTAATGTATGCATGGAGATAATATTTTAACGGAGTGGCTGTGGTCATGGAGGGGAGCTGCTGCGAGCACAGACCGGTGTCCTGACGATCTATGCTATACGCAGTCTGCGTGCGCCCTTAAAATACTGGGTGTGCTAAGGTGGACTTTGGTGAGTATTTGCAGTGCTCTGTCTTGTTCTGTGTGCGTTGGGGATATAGAGGCTTTGGGAGTTAACTGTAGTGTGATAAATATTTGCCGGATCAAGCAATACCCATACAGGCCATGTGAGAAGGAAGATAGGACTTGGACTTTATCTATTCATCCTGTGTGTGCTTGATTGATATGAAATGACATTTAAAAAATAAAAAAATGAGGCAATAAAAATATAAATAAATGTATAAATGGGGACTTTTATTTCCATGGGCGTAACCACACATTCTTTGGGGCGGGGGTCATGTCCCCTCTGCCTGTGCATCTCATGCTCCATTTTACCATTGCTCATAAACAAGATCCCGAGATACTTAAAGGTCCAGTGTGTAATATTTAGGAGGATCTATTGACAGAAATGCAATATAATATCCATAACTATGTTTTCAGTGGTGTATAAAGACCTAACATAACGAACTGATGACTGGAAATTAACACCTGCCAAGCGCCAAATGCGGGTAGATTTTCCGTTTGGCTAAATGACAGAAGGCCACCCGCCACATTAGCGGGTAAACGTATTCATTGCGATATCGCCATATAATAACTTTTTGACGGTAGCTAACAGCGGATCAGTGTTGTTTTTTGTTGTGTGTCACACTTAAATTGGCCCCCACTGTACAAAGGGATTATGTTGTTTGTTCAGTTCAGGTTTCTTGTGTTTGATTGGTGTAGATATGTAAGGGGGTGGGCATTAGGGGATTGAAGTTGGGAGCCGTCAGGTCATGCTACGAGTTCCCCGAGTGTTTTTAGCATTTAGCTAGCTAGCAACCAGCGTAACATGCATACCAGTCAACCATCCCGTTTTCCTCGGACTACTCCCGTATTTTACCGTTATCTCCCACGTCCTCCCGTTAAAATATGTCCCCGTAAATCTCCTTTATTTATACCCACTACGTTCCCCTCCATTAAAGCCGGTGGCAGTATGTAGAACAGCTCGGTGAAGTCGACAGGAAGGAGAAAAGCAGCGCGACGGGTTCGGGACAGAAGATGCGTTTCGTTTCTAAACAGAGTATTTCACATGCATTTGCCCCTAAATGTTACACTGCTGCAAGCAGGGAGGTGACAGTTGGTGTGTTGTGTGTTTATTTTGTCCCTTTTTGAGCGTGTGAGAGGTGCTTGGTGGGTTTTGGTTTTGTCTATCTGTGTATGGCCTGTCTCTCTCTCTCTCCCCCGCTTGTCCTTTCCTCCCTCTCCCTCAGGGCGGAGTTGTGGGCTGCACCACTGGGCGTTTCTCCCCAGCTGCAGGTAATCTGCTGCTCACACACCTGTCTCCTGTCATCATCAGAAATGGCTTTTATACACTACCATCTCCTCAGTTTCCCGCCGGATTATTAAGTCTAGTTTTGTTTTTGGAAACCCCTGCTCTGCTCTCGTGCCGCTCTGTTACGGAGAACGCCACTTCTCTGTCAGCCCTGCTTACAGGTGTCGTGCCAAGGCGACACCGGCCTTGCCAGGCCTCGCACTTACCTGCCACACCGGAGGAACCTTACCCCCAGCATCAAGCTTACCTCACTATATCTTGTGTTAATAAACTGTTAAAATCCTCCTCAGCTGTGTTCTTGTCTGCATCTGGGTTCTGAGCCACGAAGTTCTAAACTAAACTAACTAAAATAGATACACGTGAATCAGAAAAATGAATTCATGATTTACGGGGCAAAAATGAGGCTGAAGCAGTTTATAAAACAATTTACTGTACTGGCAAGTTATTATTTTGGCCGGTAAAAAATATGTTTGGCCGGTGGATTTTTCCATCTACCAGCCCCATTGGAAGGTGAGCCAAAAAGTTAATTTCCACCCCTGAATTAACTATTTTTTTAATACCTGAACAAGCTATTTCTATCTACATATTCCACAGGCCCCCTTGATGTCGTCATGTTGCGCTGCCATGTTTCTACAGTAGCTCAAACAGAAAAACTGCTCTACAGATCGCGTTTCGTCACTACGGTAAATACGTATTTACCGTAGTAAATAAATATAAATAAATATATAATAAATAAAATAAAATAAATAATAAATATACGTTCTAAGAACAAGAAGAAGTAGTAGAAGCAGTAGTAGTTGTCGTTGAAGTAAGAAGAGAAGTAAAATTTGGACAAATAGAGGAGCACACATATTATTGTGTACATGGAACATAAAGAAGTACACAAATATATTAGACACAAATAATAAAAACAATGCCATGTAGAAGTTTTGGGACAGCCGAGTTGTTGATGTCATACACGTAGAAAAATGGCGGACAACATGGTTCATTGTAATAAACTTTTGGTTACTGCAAAATCACATCTTGCACATACATATTTTGCTAACATCAGATTCAGAATCAGTTTTATTGCCAGGTTTGTGTACACATACGAGGAATTTGACTCTGATAGTACATTGTTCATGATGTGCTTACTCATACAAAAATACAAAATCACAACAACAAAAATAAGATAAAATCAGACACAGACATCAGTGTAGACAACACAAATATGCAAACTATGAACAAAAACAATATAGACATATTGACAAATAGTGCAGTGAGCAGAGTGCAAAGGATGCAGGAGTATGTACATATCGGTGGTGGATGTGATATACAGGTACACAGTGCAATGAAGCATAGTGCAAAGGATGCTGGAATAAGTATTTTGTGAAGGAGTTATGACTTGAGGTAGGTGGATTTGGTATACAGTATCTACAATATGACAATATAACAGTATGAACAGCACTGAAATAGAGAATGGTGAGTAAATAATAACATGCAATTTTTAATATGGTTATAACGGTTAGTTTGCTGTCCATGTAGAGTGAACTAACGCTAATCCAACACATCTTTGTCCATCCGTCCATGCTGATTCCACATTCCAACTTAAGAGCACATGAACACACTGAAGTCAGAAGACAACAAACAACTTCACAACTCGAGTGATGGGACCATCCAAGTAGCACATGAATGCAGAGTGAGCCGTTGGTTGCAATTCACAACTCAACAGGTGCTGAGTCTATGATCGATCTTTGGCCCCCGCATCTTTAGTTTACTTGGTAAGTTTCACTCAATTCCTGGATGCTTATGTAATCATGATTATATTATTTGATCCCATACTCAACATTTTAGCCAAGATAACCGATTACTGTTTGACATAACATCTGACTACACCAAATAGTTTATAAAAAGGTCTGTCCTAAGGCATTTATTAGTTTCTGACTATGATGGGGGGAAAACAGTTCCACAAAACTACTCTCATGTGTAGGCTATTCTGTGTGATCTCCTTTTGATAACTAGTGCAATAAGTAATGTAATATTGTTTCACTTCCATTCACTGAGCCTCCCCTGAAACTGTTTGGACCCTCCTTGGGGAGGCCCGCCTCACATTTTGGAAACCCCTGGCCTAAGGTGTTCTAGTACCAAGTACACTTAGTAACGACCTTATGCTCGAACATGGTATTTGTTATGGCCAGTATGACTCGCACAGAAGTCCAATAACAAAACATCACTCTGGTTCAGATTAGACAGGCTGTTCCTCCCAGTCACCCCCTTCCTGGCTTCTCCATCATTGCCCATGTGAGTTTTGAAGTCTCAAAGATGGAATCCCTTCCAGGTGAGGAGACTCTGAGCAGGCAGGGTACTCTGAGCTGCTGTCCAGTACATACAAAAGTCAGAACCTTCCCCCCAGTGACTTCCTTTCTCATAGAGGCGTCCCTCTCATTCTCAGCCACTGCAATTTCCTACAATATTTTATGTGATTATGTGACTTTTTAGTGAACAGGTAAATTTTAACTTTTCTAATCTCAGTCATACACTGCATCAACAAATTTAACAAGTTTAGACAGTATGTGGCTGTGTAGTCAGAAGACCCTATTGAATACAATACATTTGCAATAGACCTTTTTCATGTCATACATTTTATAGTGGGAAAACCACAGGTGTAATCAGTACTTTTAATGATGTCTGGTACACTAGCCAAAACAAACTCTTCAGGGACATGCAGGTCTTGATGGAGTTTCACTCTTGGCCCAGGCATGGAGGTTCGCTGAGCTTGGCAGGACATCATAGACAGCTTCCTTTGACCATGAACTTGATGCGCTGCCAACGTCAGTTCAGGAAATCTTCCAATATATCAGATATTAATGTTCATTAGAGTTTAAAATTTACATAATGGGGAAAGTGTGTAGGAAAACACACTACTATATTGCATGTTTTGTCATTACTTTTAAAAAGATTTACCCAGCCTCCACCCCTCCCCTATCTTAATACTTTTTTCTAACAACTCTACTGATTTATCTGTTTGCTAAACCTAAATGATGAATTACATTAGATAAATTAGTTTGTCAAATTATATTATATTAGATCCAATGTGATCTGATTTTGTTTGATTACATTGCATTAGATTGTAGCGGACAATGCACACAACAGTTGTCATGCAAGCTTCTTATCCTTATTTCAGAGACTCCTTCCCGTTTACTTAAATTTAAATATTAAGTAAATATTAAATTATAAAGACAAATATGACTACATTGTCATTGGTTAGTCACTAATAATTATTATGTGATAATCTATTAGAGTAAATGAGATAATATTCAATCAAATCACATTTTATTATAGGAATCAATATGGCCAAACAAACACCACTGTTATACTGTATACTGATTTCCAAACTGACAGACAGCAGACGTTTATATTACATGTCTGCATAGTTGGATTTGTGCAGAAGTTTACTAGCACATAATCTGCCTAACATTTTGACATTAAATTTATTTCCTGCGGATCCTTGCAGCAATGCCGATAAAGAATAATTTGTGCTTTACAGAACAGTCATGTTTAAATCACCATACCCATTAAGGAACGCATTTAACTGTTTTTAAAAACGTTCCCACTTTCTTTTCATCTTCCACATGCCCTTGTTCTTGATGTTTGCCCTTCTCCCTCTTGTATCTTAATCTGTCCTCCATTGTTTGTTGTTTCTTCAGCATCTTCCTCCTCTTAGCCTGTTGCCTCCATGATCGTATCTCCTTTACTTCAGGAGTGTCATCTGAGAAAGAAACAGCTATCAAAGGTAAGCCTGTAGTGCAACAAAAAAAACATCAACTTGAGTTTTGCAGGCTGTTACTGAGTACAGTATTGTTTAGCTCAGGGGTTTTGAAAGTCTGAGGCTGTGGACTTGGAAAAAGGCTCCCCTCTCTAAATTTACCTGGTCAGTTTTGCTCAAGTGCTGAATGCCTAAGGGATCAGGATTATGTTATGTGATCACAGATAGACAAAATAAGCCAAGACAGCCCAATACTGCTGTTTGACAGTACAGACCACACCAAATACATAATAAATGTCTGTCTTATGGTGTTTGTGAATCTCTGGGAATGTGGAAAAAACTGAAAAATCCCCCAAAATTACTGTATCCCTGAACTATCCCTTTTACCAAATCACACACATTTAGGCTATTCTGTATCCTCTCCTGATAATTAATGTTATAACTAATGTAATATTTTTTTACTAAGCCTCCCATGAAACTGTCTGGACCCCACTAGGGAGGCCCGCCTCCCACTTTGAAAACCTCTGATTTAGCTTATTTCAAACATGCTAAAGAAAACATGTGACCATGTAACTACGGGATGCAACACATACTTATGTGAAATATATCCTAGATCTATATATGCTGACTTTCTTACCACCAACATCAATGGTCACCTCCTTCTCATTGGTCCTGGAGATGGCCTTGATGATTTGCTCCTTCTGGTGTTCCAGGTACCACATTATCAGGTTTGAAATGAGGCTCTTCTTTGGAACTGATTCATTTCTCTCTGTCTTCTCTTTGTCCGCCTTCTCTCCTTCACTTTTTCCATCCTCTTTTTTTTCACACTCCTGTAGAGAGAAAACTCTGTCCTTTTTCTTCCTCCGCCTCTCTCTCTCCTGTCTTTCTCTCTCCTCCTGTCTATCTCGTTCCTCCCTCCTCATCCAGCTCTTCTCCATCCTGTCCTGTCTTTAAACTTCCTCCCTCTCCTGTCAATTCAGTTCAGTGGAGCTTTATTGGTGTGGGAAACAGACGTTTACAATGCCAAAACAAGTGTGAAATAAAAGCATGTACATGAACAGAAGAATTGTAAGAATCATGTCTGTTCTCCTCTGCCTTTTAACTTGTTAACTTCTTCTCCACCACCCTTTCCTGTCTTTAAACTTCCTCCCTCTCCTGTTTCTCTCTCCACCTTTTCCTGTCTTTCTCTCTCCCCTTCTGCTCCCCTTCCCCTTCACAAAGAATTTGTCTTCTACTGTACATTTACAGCTAGTACTGTTGAAAGAGTGACTACTATTTTATTATTTCTGTGACAAGTAAGTAAAGTTTAGCATTAATAAAAAGAAAACAATTAGTGTAGTTACTCTTTAATTCACATGATAACGGTGCAAAAAGTGAAGTGACGTGAAGTTGTCATGTGGTGGCTGAGTGCAAGAGCATAGAACTGAGGTGTGGACCCAGATGCAGACAGTAGGCAAAGTGGTTTCAGTTCAAATAAGATATTTATTAACACAACAAAGAAGCAGGCACATGGCAAAAATTCAGTCAAAAGCAATGCAAACTGAAAACGTAGGGAAAAATCCCAAAACAAGGAATATCCACAAGGTTATCCAAAAGATACAAAGAATAAGGCACAGTGAACCCTCAACATAAACAACGCAAGGACATGATGAAGACTGAAGACACAAGCAGGCATACATACACACAGGGGCTAACGAGCGGGGCGGGAGCAACACAGGTGAGGGGGATCAGGACTAATGAGACACAGGCAGGCAGAGAGACACACACCAATAAGGCCATAGGGAAACTAATAACCAGAAAGAAACAGAATATAAATAACTGAACCAGAACCTAAGCAGACAGATCAGTAATATACCAAAAAACTACAACTAACAGGGAAAACAGACTGAACTAAGATTGAACAGAACACAGAGCAAACATGGACAAAATAATACAGAAGTACACAGACCAGCAGTAGACACCAAGACACGAAAACAAATGCAGGACATAACTAGAATACGAGACAAGAAAACTTAAACATGCGAATGAACAAAGGACTAAACTTAGCTACAAAACCCTAAACATGACAAGATCAAATAAAGCTGTAGAAACACAGAATCCAAAACCAAACCCATGAAAACAGATACCTAGTAAACTAGGACGTGTGAATGAATAAAATAATAAACAAGGCTACACAGAGAAACACAGAACCTAAAACAGGAAAGACATGAACACAAAAGCCCACTCCTAACAGAAGTACAAGGACTTTTTGTGATTTCATTCTCAATTCAAGGGAAAAACTACATGTACAGATAAAATTATCAAAAATATCATTATGTTATGTAACACTATAAACTTATTAGCATCTCTTCAGTACGACAGATGCGCATTTTGGGCAAAATAAAAAAGATAAGACACAAACTGTAATAATAACAGAGGCAGGTGTATTCGACAGCTTTCTGACATAAATCACCTCCCTGAACACAGCAACAACAATTAATGTCAAATCTCCTTCTGGTGAGACAACAAACAAGCCGACCTCCCGAAATACCAAAGTAACAGTTCTTCCTTGGTAACTACAATGTAAATGCTGCATTTCAAATAATAATTTCTAGTAATCACTGCCAATAATCTTAATGTGACCCGTAACTTAGTGATGTGTTTCATTTGAAAAAAGTAATTATTGACAGAATAAGACAGTAAAAATACTTTTCTTCTCTCCCTGACACAATATTTTTTTCAACAAAAATCGTTAGCCAAAATGCTAATTCAAGGCTAATTAGCTTAGATAACTTATTAGTGTAGCTTAGACTGGCAAAGTATGGACCAAAGAGGACTTACCTCTCCAGAGGTCTTGGTAAATGTGACAGTTGTGTTCAGTGCCTGTTCTTATATTCTGCTGATTTCAGCATTTTGGAATGATGCTGCTATGCTCGTTGCTATGCAACTTAATATTTAAATTTTATTTTTGCATTATTTAATTATTGTTTGTCTTCTTAAAGGAGCTATAAATAGTTAAAGCCCCCCTCCAACCAGTTTCACAAACAGAGAATGGGGGTGTGGTTAATAGTCGGCCGTAATACATTACCATGACAACCAAAAACTGTTCACTAACGATATGCCACTACACTGTAAAGTTTAGTACACTTTACTGTCTGGCAGGAGTAGCTATTACTTACCCATGATAGAAACTAATGTGTGCGTATCAGCTGTTATCAATCACAGTTGATGGTCCTGTCACGCACTGCACTCGATAACTCCCACCACATTTTATGGTGTGCTTACTTGTGGGGGTGCCTCCGCCGATGCATTGGTAAAACGGCCGTCAGTAAAATGCATGTTGCAGACTGTATATAAGACGGTGGCAGGTGAAAGTGCGACGTGTTTTCTGTCATCTGTCCTCCAACACCGCATGCACAAATGCCATAATGAAAATGAATAACACACTAAACCAAGAGGAGGAAACTAAAAAATAAAATGAAGACCCTCTGTTAGCCACCTTTCTGCGATAACTATGCTAGCTAACTACACCTGGCTAACTACAATTTAGTTAACTTAGCTAACTAAACTAGAAAGACAAACCAAAAATCAGACACAGAGAGACATACCTATTGTAAGTTCTAAGTAAATGACATGATAAATTGGTTAGCTAGCTGACAACGATGTTTATCAGTTTGATGCTCTGACTTAACGAGGCATGACAGTGCGCCTGCGCAAGCTTGGAGAATGACGTATGACTTATGGAATTAGTATAGTCATATGTCACAACCCCGTTTTAACAACTAAGCAACTTTTGCAACTTTGAGCACAAAATTAAGCCATTTGTCAAAAAAAATATGACGAACTATGTGGGTAATCAACATTGTAAGAAATGACTCAGAAAAATATGAAATATCATAGAAATGTCAAAATACACTGGAGGGGGGCTTTAATAAATCACTTTTTTACTTGTCAATAGGCTCTAACCTCACTTATCTGGTGAAAACACAGTCAACACAAGTTCACACACTAACGTCAACCAGTTACTAACATTATCAAAATACTATAGTTGTAATATTATAACTTCCACATTACTTCACCAGCTAACGCGACCCATATTACTTTCCTGTGTACCACCAGTATTACGTCAAAGTGTTGATTTAGCCTGCAAAGAAATTAAAACTACAAATTAAAAAATGTGAAGTAGGAGGAGCAGCTGGTTGCTATGCAACACAATGTACTATTTTATCCTTGTTTTATCTGGTTATAGTCCTGATATGTGTGTATGTGCACTTGTGTTAATAAATAAAAATAAATAAAATTTGTGTGAATAAGATATATGGAAATATATAAAAAAGATTATTCAATATTTTTACATTTCATATTTCAAGATCCCCTCTAGATGTTTAAAGATTTCTAAAAATACTTGACTTTTTTGATTATTAATGTATATACCTGCTTAAAAATTCTTCAAATTACATCTAGTGTGTAAATTGCATTATTGAACCACGAACAAATTCTAAAACAGCTGTGATATCACAAAATCAAGTTGTTCTATCCATGTGAGATTTGATTCATTTTACTTTTGATATTTTTTTTGTTGATAATACTCAACTCCACAGTGTCGACTTTATTATTTGGATATTGTAATACCTATAATGTTTCTTCATCTGATGTAAAATATCAGCAAAGTTACTGCAGCTGTGGTAGAATATTCTAGTAGTCAACTACTGACTTGTGAACATATCACAGAGGTCAAAGCATTCTGCAGATTGCCTCTCACATGCATCTTTAAGTAAGAACAGGTCACAGATATATGAAAGTAAAATTATAGATGATAATCATGAGGAAATTGATGGGGTTTCAAAAGCATGCACAGAAGTGATCTAAATAGGTCACAGATGCATTGCTAAATCTGGGTTTATGTACATATCTGTAAACAGTTGTGATAAGATCTTGTGAACATGATGCATTGCTAAATCTGGGTTTATGTACATATCTGTAAACAGCTGTGATAAGATCTTGTGAACATGATGCTATCTCCATCACTTCGATCTGCATCACCCAGATTTGCATAACAGGGGGAACTGACTCATGATGACCCTGGAATATGTCAGCACAACACAAGCTTAGAGTAATCCACATGTAAATATCTGCCACATTTTCTTTCTCTACACATAGTTCTTTTATTGTTTTATAACTTGCATCTGTTTATTTCATATTTATATATTTTTTTACATATATTTATGTCAACTGTATGTTTTTCTACATGTAGCACCTTATCACCAAAGCAAATTCCTCGTACGGGTAAAATAATACTTGGCAAAAAAAGCTCTTTCTGATTCTGACTCTGATCTTATCTGATGATAACTTGTAATGTAGTTTACCCACGAGGAGGCGGAAACCATAAAACTTTTCACCAGACATTTTTCTAATGGAACTCTGGACCTTGATCTTTCTGTAATGTCGACATTTCTTAAGCTTTTTTATTTTTATTTTTTTTAACATAGCCTAAATTTTTCATTTATAGTCAATTTTCTGTGTGTGTGTGTGTGTGTGTGTAGTCTCCGTGACGTCACCCATACAGGGAGATTTTTAAAGTTCAGCGTCAGCACCCACCTGTTACCCAAAGTGACCATGCCTTTAATTATGAATAACTTAATATAATTAAAACAAGTTTTTTTTTGAACTCACACTATCTCAGACATCAAGCTCATTGATGTTACCTACAACTTTAATGAAAATTACACAGATAAAATGTTTCTGTCACAAACAACTACACCAATTTGAAAGTTATCTATTCTAAAGTTTCACCTGGGCAGCCCTTCCTTTTCACTTGCTTACCTCATTAGTCATGAAAGGTTCTGAACAGGTTTTGTGGCCATGACACAGAGTGTAACTGACCCACTATTTGCGTATCAAGTAAGGAAAGCGTTAGAGGATGCCACAACAGTATTGCTGAATTTTGCTGTTGGGCACCTGGAGGCCAACAAGACACATTGATTGACTTTGGCACCATATCAGAATAGGATGTTAGCTGGTCGACTTCCTGACAATGAGGTCACAGAGAACCCATATTAATGACACTTTGTCTGAAGCCCTGACGTGTTCTACAGGATCACCCCAGGGGTGCGTCTCGTCACCTTTGTTATTTGTGCTCTACACCAATGACTCTCAGAGTAGGTTCAAATCAAGGTTCATAATCAAGTTTGCAGATGACTCTGTGATTGTCAGTCTCCTGCAGGACCATGAGGTGGGCCATGGACCAGTCCTTGACAATTTCATCAAATGGTGTGACTCATAATCAGCAGCGTAACATAATTGTGATTGGCCCCAGTCAAATATTTTTCTTGTGCCCCTCACCCCAAAAATTTGCAGCATTTGCTCAGCACCAAGGACAGCAGCCAAAGTGCCAAATGTAATCTTACAGCCTGTCAAACAACCAAATAAGCCTACCGTAACAAATCAACACAAAGTAGCTGACACAGTCATTGTCCACTGAACAAATGGCAATCAAGAAAAGCACAGCAACTCATTATGCCAACACAGTATGAATGAATGGATGACGCCATCTGATCATGATCTACATGGCAATGTCCCTTGTGGGCCCTTGTAATCAGCTGGGCCCCAGTGCATTCCACAGGTTGCATCGTCGGTACTAATGCCACTGCTACTTGCAACTCAATGTCTCTAAAACAAAATAAATGCTTAGTGACTTTTGCCAAAACCCTCTTGTTATCTTGTTGACTTTTATCAGTGGCAGAGCCATAGAGACAGTGAGCCAATATAGGTACTTGGGCACCATCCTGGACAATAAATGGATGCTAACAGACATCTGCAAAAAGGCCAATCAGAAACTGTTTTTAACGTTGATAAATTTCTTTTGAAAATGTTTTATTCATCTTTAATTGAGTCCATTTTACCTTTTTAAATGATCACCTGGTTTGGCAACCTAACTATGGTTAACAAAAATAGGCTAGGAAGGATTGTTAAACTTTACCAAAAGACCAAGGTCATTCTGGGGAAATTCTTCTCTGAAGTCTCAAGGGAGGATTCATTTTTGAATGGAAAGACTGACATCATACACATTTCAGCTCCCAATGGACACAGTGTTAAGAGTCGATCACAGCAAAGATAGAAGAATGTCGTCATCATCTTTTTGTCGACATCATCATGAAGACTCTCTGCTTCACTCTGGGGCTGCTGCTGCCCACCGCCTGCTGCTACAATGCAATGTGTTGTAGACTGTACACTGTGAATTGTGTGAAGAACTTCAATGCTTTTTCCACTGACTAAAAATTAACCAAGATGTAGATAAGATAAACGCTAAGAAGAGTCTTGTTTTCTGTGGTCCCGGAGATGATTTTAATCTTTACAACAAATCTGTGGTCTGGCCCTTTACTGAAAGTGTTTCTTCACAGTGGAAAGCTGAGGCGGTGGGGAAATCCTTGCCTGATGACCTGGATTTGTTTTGGATGGAAACACATTTCAGCTCCACAATAAATAGTATTTATATCAGACGTAGTGCTAAGAGTCGATCACAGCAAAGACAGAAGAAGAACATCGTCATCATCTTTTGGCCGACATCATCATGAAGACTCTCTACTTCACTCTGGGGCTGCTGCTGCTCACCGCCTGCTGCTGCAACGCCATGCGTGAGTGATCTCTGTTTGTGCCTCATCATTAATCGTTTTATGATTTCTCACTGACATGTTTATAATGAAATTATCCTTTTATCTTCCTCACAGCCAAAGGTCTGCAGTTAGCACCCGGAAACTGCTGCTTCAAGTTTTACACTCGGGGGTTACCATTAAATCTCGTATCGGGCATAACCAAGACCCACAGCTCCTGTCAGCAGAAGGCATTCATGTAAGTTTGGGTTTCATTCTTTTGCTATTCTTGTCTTTTAACTGGCGATGAAATTATGAATAAAAAGATGGAGGGCCTCTCACCTCCAGGCAGGCATAATCACATCAGAAATTACTGTTCTTTAGGGAAGCTTAGGAAGGCCAAATTCCTGTGCCAGGTTCTTGTCAGCTTTTACAGAGGAGCCATAGAAAGCATCCTGACTAGAAACATCACTAACATGGGATGTGCACGGCCCAGGACCGGAGGGCTCTGCAGCGGGTGATTAAAACTGCTCAGAAGATCATTGTTACCCATCTCGCAAGCATCAGTAATATCGGTGAGGTGCCCACGTAGAGCCCAAAGGACACTAAAGGACAGTACCCACCCAGCCACAGCTTGTTCACCCTGCTGCCGTCTGGGAAGAGATTTAGAAGTTTCTGCTGCCGCACCACCAGACTGCAGAGCAGCTTTTCCCCCAAACCATCAGACCTAATTCAATTTAATCTAGCTTTATTGGCATGAATGTAAAACAACAATATTGCCAAAGCTACAAATAAATAAATAAATTATGACTCTTAAACAGCACTGTTCCATTGAATATAGTTTATTTCTGTTTGCCATTTTTATAATTGCTTCTATATTAATGTATATTGTCTGCTACGTAACAGAAGGGAATTTTCACTCTATAACCTGTTGTATTGTGACAAAATAAATCTACCCACCTGCCTATCACAAGATCACAGCATCCATAATAATGAATTCCACTTCCTTTAAAACATGAACAAGAGAAGGTGGATAAACAGAGTGTCAGTACTGAACTACTGAACATCAATCAAATTATTATTAGCACTTATGTGATTGTCTCTAATGGTATTTTTATGGTTTTGACTATTAAGATCTAGCTAGGCCTATGTGTGGGATTATGTTGACGTTTAATTATGATAGATTGTGGGATATGTTGATTTTCACCACCAACCAGTGAATGAATTTGAATTGAAATGGATTTAATCACAATGTTGAAACTTTTTGTTTTGTTTTTATCGTCTGTATTTTTTGCAGAGTTCAATATTATACAGGAAGACAGATCTGCTACCGACAAACTTTCCAGTGGGCTCTGAATGTCTACAATCAGCTCCACAACACTGAGAGCAGCGGTCAGCTGCAATGAAGACGTACTTTTGTATAATAAACCAATGTCTGGTTTTGCAGGAAAGGATGAGATGAGAACAGGGGTTCCGCAGGGTCTTAAAAAGTCCCAATTTTTCTTTTTCAAAATCAAAATTTAAGGCCTTAAAAAGTCTTGTATTCTAGGTCTTAATTAATTTTAAACAGGTCTTAATTTTCCTATGTCCATGTAGTGCTACCTCTAATGCTCATTGAAATGCACCCCCAGCGCTTTAGAATGTTTTTTCCTCCCGTGATGTAATTTACTGTTTTACGACTACAAAGACCAACAGGCAGCTTAGAGCGAGTCTCTTTTGAAAAATCGCCTTCTTGAATCAAAATATGTCATTCCCGTGAATCGTGTTGATCGTTCCTTCCTCTCCTAATTCTTCAAAGGACATCTACCTGACAGGTGCTGTTACAGTGCGGAGTGTGTGGGCGAGCGAATGTGAGAGTGACAGAAAGTGACGGTGAAAATTAGCGGAGGAAAATATTAGCATTAATTTGTCAGGTTACAGCTCTGTCCTGTACACATACGATACATCTTGATAGTTAAAATAAATTAAAAAGAAGGGACGGTGTTGAACACGGAGGAGCTGTCACATTTTAAGCTTATGAGATTATTCTTTAGAATTTTAATGTACAAATGAAATGCTTGGTAATTATACAGAACCGAGGTGGTCTCACGTTGTCTGTTTTTTTTATGTTTATTACTTCAAATATAAAAAACAGTAAATTAAGACACAAAAGGCAAACATGAACAGTCTTATCGGCAATTCTGAGGTCAACAGGTTAACAGGATTTCCCCTGTCTTTATAAGGTTTAGGTTGTGAGGCTCAAAACAGCTTGGGCCTGTGCCATGGATGGAAAATATTGTGTAAAGCATCAAACTAACCAAATGACTTTTCCCAGATCTAATGGTAATTCCTCCACAGTAGACTTCTTTAGCAAGTTTAGCTTTTGGGGTGTAGTTTATTCAAAATCGGCTCTAGATTTTCCAACTTATTATTCACAGATATAACATCCTTTATTTTCTTCTCAGAATACACCAGAATGCTTTGTTTGCAAACATGTCACCTTTTTCATCCCTGCTGAGTTTACATGTATGTGTTTGTAGGGCTGTCCCCGACTAAGGATTTACATATACAAATCAGAAGTCCTGCCAATAGTCGACTGATAGTCGAATCATGTGTTTTTGTGCCCGGCGATTGTGAAACTGTCTTGAAAAGTCTTAAATATGATTAGGTGAAACCTGCAAGAAACCCAGCAGTGAGCTACAAGAAGCTTAATAGCACCATAGAGCTGCAGATTTGGCAAATCATTTTCTGCATATTCATCAGTGCAAAAACCATCTTTCACATTACAACTAGTCATTTGAGTCACCGTTCATCTAAAATACACATCGTTAATCATAACCATGTATAATCTGCAACTATACATATAGTACGCACAAGATATTTAACACATTGTACTGTATTGTATTGTATTGTATAAACCACAGAATTACATCACATAAAACATGTACCTCTGTTAATCTTATTCTTTTTAAGATGAGTCCACTAGTATGTAAATGTATACGTTATGAAAGGGCATCTTGATGGACTAGTTGTGTCAGATGTGATGTGATGTAATTGCAACGTCAATGGTTCATGTCTGGCCAGAGACCCGTAGCTTGCAATCCCGTTTCCAGCATTCTAATGTCATTATGTAATAAAAAGATATATATATATATATATATATATATATACCATCTCAACCATTATAGCGTATAGCATATATTGTGTTAGAAACAAATACAATGGCACATAGTTGTCATGACATAACAATTTTGCAGCTTTCTACCTCTGTTATTTGTCCACCAGCCACTACCTGTCCACCTATTTCCTGTCCAGTATGCCTGTCCAGTATTGTCCATATGACCTGACATCCACATGAGCCTGCACACTTGTTCCAGTTGCTTGTTCTCACTGCCTGTTGCTGAACTATATGTTGTTGGCCCAAATTCCCAGAAAAATACAGAGCATGACCTCAGTGGTACACAGCTGAGAACAACCCTGTACACAATATGACAAAAGGCTGAAATATGCAATTAATATACTACGCATATTTAAATGTTTTTGAATAACTCAGAGATCTAATGGGAATCTGTTAGGGTTAAGCTAAAAGGATTCAGGAGCAGACACAAGGCAGATGAACGGTAACTCAAGCAGTTTTATTTACAAGGGAATGTGCTAAGGAAGAACTGATGGATGGGAAGCGGGCAGAATCCAGGCTCAGTTTAGGATGGAAAGCAGTGTCATCAGAAAATGGTGTCAGGTGAGCTTGCAGCCAGTCAGACAGACAGACCGACAGACAGGGTCTCCAAACACAGAGGATAACTAGAACAGACAGAGACAAAAATTTTAAAATATGTACATATGTTTTATATTTTTGAAAAGGAATGTGCAAATGCCCAATTCATGCTCTCCCCTGTGCAAAATCTCACCCCAGGCTGTTATCTTGTTATGATCAGCATGTTTCACAGTAATAGGACTTGCAAACTTATTCAGATGATCTCACACAATCTATTCTTTGCCTCTGTGTGGCCGAACTTAACTTTAATATGCTAACACCAACTAAACCTCTGTCTCCTCTAAAAGAGGCTGCTGCTCTGCGGTTCAATGTGCAACTTTATCTTCGTGTCTCAGTAGCCGTACATGCCCCTTCCTCTACAGGAGGCAGCGATGCAACAACCACCCCCACCCCCACCACCACCACCAACCTGGTACTGAAGTTTGATGTAATTCCATTTTGTGATTACATTATATTTACTTGGTCCAGGAACACAGAGTAATGCTGACATCATATAGTATGGGCTAATGATATAAAACATTTAGCCCAGCATGCAACATTTAGAGGCACACACAACACATTTTGGCTTTCTATAATTGTGCACCCTGACCTAACCTAAACCTTAAAAGTGCTACTTTGTAGTAGTCTGGACCGGCCAAAATGTCCTCACAATGTAGAAATCCTCACTTTTTCTAGGGGTATCTAGCTATCTAACAGATATTCAGTTATCCCTAAGGCCCCTGATGCTAGCCCAGATTTATCCCAAGCATCCAAGCAAAATAAAAAATACCTCAGAAGTAATGTGTCTTTCCACAAAAAATGTCCTAAATAATCCACAGACCTAGCTGTTAACAGCACAGAGCATAATAGAGAGAATAATCTGAACAAAATTCCATTCATCTCGATATTGTGGCAGAAAGGAGCTTCAGAAGCGGATATCTCTAAACCTCAGTAGACAGAACTGAAAGTATCTGCTAGAGAGATGCAAGATATCAGCATGTGTAATAGGACAAAAGCTTTTTTTGTGATTTAGTTGATCTGGTCCTTCAATGGAAATTCTGTTTCTGGTGAAAAAGAAAAATTTGTGTTAGAAACTGAAAGAAGTGGGTTCCTATCTTTAGTTGTCTGTTTTAGTGGTTGGATATGTACATGGGAACAGTCCTGTTAGGGTTCCGTGGGTGAGTGGAGAGGAGATGAGCCTAAACGTATAACACTGGAGCAAATTCAGTTCAGGGTATTTAATACAAATGAATAAAGAGGTTAACAGGCAGTAGACGGGAAAATCCAACAGGCTGACAGAACACTCTTCCACACAAACACGACTGAGTGTACACACTACAATGATCAGACACAGACTGAGGAAACAAACAAGTATATATGCACACATGGGTTAATGAGCTGGGAGGGAGCAACACAGGTGACTGGGATCAGTTTAACGAGGCCGGCAGAGAGACAGTTAAACTAGAACACATAAGTACACAGAGCAGAAGTAAACTCTAAGACATGAACTGAGACACAGAACTAGGACACAGGGCTGAGACGCAGAGCTAAACCTAAGAGAAAAGACAGATACTAAGTAAACCTAAAGATGCGGATGAATAACATAATAAACAAGGCTACACAGAATACATGACAGACAGGTACAAAGTGAGCTAAACAGAACCAGTAAATGAACAAGGGAATACACAAGACTAAACAGAGAACACAAGACCAGGAACCAACCACAAACAGAAAACATGGACCAACTGCTGGAGTTTTAACTAAACCAGACCGCAACAGGGAGTTTAACGCAAGGCATTAGCAACAACACAAACAGGGACGAACTAATAACACAGGGGGACGACATGGTAACAGGACAACACTGACAAAATCAACCACAGACTAAGATAACTGAACAGACAAACACAGAGAGATAATAACCAAACGGATAACAAATCAGGCAGAGCTCACAATGACATTTACAGACTGGACTCAGGACAACAGACCGGACAGAACCCTAAAACACAACATACTAAATAACAGAAACTGAACTGATCAAATATAACACAAACTCACAGAGGGCTAAACTTGTCACTTGAATGTGACAAGTCCACTGTATTTTGGGGGTTTTCAGATGTTGTTTGACAAACTGACCAGCACTAAGTTTGAAGCATCGGCTACTGATACTTTTAGAATGACAAGATGGCACTTCTTTTAAATGTGTGAACACATATGCCGTCACATATCAAGAATAGCTTTCTGAACTCTTGTCTTTGTCAGTGGAATTAATTCAGAAAAGTTCTCAGTTCGATCAAAAGCACGTATATCCTTTTTGTTATCTGCTTCTGTTTTGAGTGCATTTTTTTCTTTTATCAGAAAACAGATCAAAAAGATGCAGTGCAGAGCTGCTGAAGTGTTGCTTGATGGTGACTTCTAATTTGTCTAAGTGCCGTGTTGTTCCTCAAACTTCCTGTCACCCGCAATTGTGACAACACCCCCCTCGGACAGTTTTCTCAGAATTGCAATGCAATGTGAAAATGACACTGTATAAGCAGCTGTCAGACACATAGTGATCAGAACAGATCACTTTAGATAACAAAGCCAGATCAGCATCATCAGTTCTACACTGAAGACAGCATGAAGACTCTCAGCTTCACAGTGGGACTCCTGCTGCTGCTCGCTGCTTCCTACTGCACTGCCATGCGTAAGTCTGTCAGTCTACTTTGTGGAAATGCCATTAGGGGGTCTGTTTCTGAATTAAGGCTACCAGTGATTTTTTATTTCATTATTTAATTTATCACACCATTACCTCACGCCTGCCTCCTGCACAAGGTTTACACTAGGAGTGAATGGTAAACCTCAAATGATATGACTGTGAAAAGGTTTTTAAACTTTACCGTATCTGGCAGTTAAACTATTGGTACCTTTGATTTCTGAGCATTGAGTGATACTGTAATATTCTGGTTTTACTGGTTACTGTTACTACTTTACTAGCTGTTTCTGCAAAGCTTGGATATATAATCACATTATTTAAAAACTTTTCTATATGAAGTTAACTGTTTGATTACATTTAGAAAAACTACTTTATAATAAACATTTTGACGAATGAACACAATGTGACAAAAGGCTGAAATATGCCACTGATATCCTGCACATATTTGAAGGATGTTTTCAAATAACTCAGAGAATTAATGTGAATCATGCATTTAATCTCTTTTGCAGAGGTGTGGACTCGAGTCACAAAAATGATGACGTTTGACTGGACTTGACAAAATCAAAGAAGACTTGCGACTCGACTTTGACTTGAACAGGAATGACTCGTGACTTCACTTGGATTTGAGCCTTTTGACTCGAGCTGACTTGACACTCCCCATGCCCGAATATAAATGATGATTTATAAAACTGTGCATCAACATAGCGCGGTGCTCAATTAGACTGGAGCGTGTGGCTTCCTCCAGCAAGAGGGAACAGTCACCGACCATCTGAAGCGCACCCGGCCGTTCCGCGATCTCCTGTTCCTGGCCCTGTACGCCCCAGCGACCCACTCCCTCTCCGGTGCCTACAATGAGTTGTGCAGTAGCCCGCTAACAGCGCGCTCTGAACGGTTGGTGATCGTTCCCTCTGGCTGGAGGAATTTTACGCATAGGCTAATCCATGCACAACAGCTGGGGCCCTGACGCAGCACCACGCAACTTTCTAAATTCCTCCACCTCACGGAGGAAAGAAAGGTCAGGTCGAAACAGTGTAGAGAGACTGCTGCTGCAGCTGTTGCATGAAAGCTGCTTCCACCAATTATAAAAACAAGTTCATTAAGATAAAACGATAATATCGCCGGGTGCTGTTTCAAAACGACACTGGTTTTGTTTTATAAATCCAGCGCACCTCTTTCCTTCACAGCTGAGGCTCTCGTTTCCTCCCTAAGAGGTGTGTTCAGTGTTGCTTTACCTGATCGGTGCTTGTAAAATATCCACTGTGTCTGCGTCTTCTAACGTCATAGCGATTTATAGTTTTCTCACTGCTGGTTTCTGTCATTGCATCTCCCAACAAACCACGGTTTTATTTCAGCGTTCTGTAACGTAACTTCGTCAACTCGAGTAGTTCACCTGTCACCTGCTCTGCTCCCCTCCGGGTACACACACACACACACACACACACACACACACACACACACAGCCCCCTCAGTGACCCATCCATCACCCAAAGCTGTCAACTTGGGGGAAACTGTGCTGCTGTCGTCCTCTTGTGCACTAGATGCTGCTTCAAGTTAATAATGTTGGATTATTGTTTCTTATTTCATGGGCTATTTGGGGTTTTTGAGTAATGCATGTTAAATAATTGTGATCTCAATATTGACCAAAATAATTAGCAGCCCTACATGAACATTTAATTTAATTCATGAAATTTGTTGTGTGAAACTGCACCTCTGCCTTCTTTCCTACAGTCTAGTACTTCATTCAATAAATTGTTTTATTTTAACTTGAAAAACCTTTGGTGAAGAGTGCATTATGACTTGTTTAGGACTCGAAATTCAAGGTTTAAGATTTGGACTTGACTCAGACTTGCCACTCATGATCGGTCTGGACTAGGGACTCGACTTGGGACTTCAGTGCTAAGACTTGAGACTTAACTCGGACTTGTAAAACGATGACTTGGTCCCACCTCAGGTCTTTTGCAAAAGAGATCTTGAATGAGTTAACATGATTAAATAAAGTGTCTATGTACATTCATTAAATAAAAAAATACAACACTAATATTAAACTAGTAAACTATAGAGCTTAATAACACTGTGTTTTTTAGCTGTATCCCTATTATATATTTTCTAGTAAAATTTGTAAATTGCCATCACTGTTTCGTCACTACGATGACTTACGAAGTTAAATTTAATGGCCAAAGCACATAATATATTGTGTTCCCCTTTAAGGTTAATTAAAAAAATCATAAACCAATATTTTAGATTTTTGGATTTTTAACTGTATTTTTTTTTTTTACAGTGCCAATAATCTTCCCTAAGTAGTAATCTCTATAATATGATATTGAAAATAAATTACACACAATGAGAAAGTGTAATTTTGAAGCCTGATAATGACTAATGTTTCAGTGCAGGAAGCTTCTGATTCCGTCTCCAGTGATTCAGTATATTCAGTTCAGTTGGAGGAGTTAGGGTAAAGATTTGTGTGTAGCAGTACACGATGTTGCCAGCATGCAGCTACATGCTGACCTGTTGTGTATTGAGGTCAGTGAATGACTGTGTGTGGTGCTAAATGATCCTTGTTTTTGTTTTTTTCAGCACATGGAGTGAATGAAATAGCACCCGTACGGTGCTGCTTCAAATTCTATACAGGAGGGATCCGGCAGGCAGAAATTATCAACATCATCAAGACTCACAGCAGCTGTCGTGAAAAGGGATTTGTGTATGTCTTTGCTTTACTTGTTTATGTCACTAGAAAGATCCCCACCAGAGCCATGGCCACATGTTTAGCAAGGACATGAAGGAGTTAAATGAATCAAATTAAATGAAGAAAATAACAAAACAAATATTACATTTCACAGAAGCACGACATAGAAATTGGTCAGCCAGTGACTGTGATGACTACATAAAAATTTCCAGTTCTAAATCTGTTGTTGCTGTTGTTTCTGCAGGGTCAGTACTACCAAAGGGAACGAGATCTGCGTCAGCCTGAATCTGAAATGGGCACAGAGAGCTTTCAATCAACAGCAAGCCGATGAGGTTTAATGATTTATTTTTTGCTGAGTACTTTCATGCAGCTACGAACTATTTCAATGATTAATCCCAAAGACCCTTGTTTTGCTCTATTCTTGATAATCACATTTTCATTTTACAAAATGTATTGATATATGGATTAATAAAATTAAAAATAAATATGTATAATTATATTGTAATGCTGTATTAGCTGAGAACTGTCCCAGATTGATGTTGAAATGCTTCTTATAGTGATTTTTCATTTTTTAATTGCATGGGTACAGGAAGTCTGTCCCTTTTCATATCTTACAAAGAAGTAGAGGACCTGCACATTGTCAAATGGAACTTTTTATCATCAGTGATTGTATCTCATTCTTTCTCATGTCTAAATTAAATGGCAGACATGTCATTATTTAGAAGAGGTCACAAAACAACCGGTCACAGTGGGGCCACAGAATGTGTGATTTAAATAAAAATATTATTACATACATTTGCACAATTTTTAATAGCAGGTATGGCTCCGCCCATTTTAGGTATAATTTGTCTTTATAACCCGGCCAAGACATTCTCTCATCAAGGATTATCATCACCGAATTACGGACCTCTGTAATTATATTTAGGCTATAGCCTATCAATAAACAAATTCTAACAAAAAACATTGATAACACGATCAACTTAAATGAAGGTTTTATGCGGACGTAGCTCATTACACCGTCGCAACCCTCATTTCAACTTGAAAAACTGTTCCCCTACCAATGTTGTGGAAACACATGGAAACGTGCTGTTTACAGGCAGAGTTTTGGGCGATACCATTTACCTTGGAAAGGGGTAAGAGATAGCTTAAATACTTTTTTGAATTTCTGGGTGGATGAAATAGGGTAACGCGTCTCCCCATTAAGAGAAACGCTGTGCGCATTTACGCACGAGGCACAGCAGCTCTGTGTTCTTCTACACATCCAAAAGCTTTCACGCACAGTCAAGGTTCGTACAGTGAAACTGTCTGGAGTTAAGCAACAGTCCTCGTGTGATATTAACCAGAGCATCCTGTGCATTCAGTAGGCTACTGACCTGCTGCATTTCATGATGTTATATAGTAATAATGGAGCCCATGATGAAGCCTGCACATGTCATTCCAACAGTAGTCCTGTGATGACAGTTTTAGGCCACATTTGAATGAATTTACTGAGTCATTTCTTACAGGTACTAATGACGAAACTCTCATCAAGCTGAGGGCTGCAATGACCTCCTGTCTATGTAGTGCATGATAGCCAACATTGCTTGGGCCATTTCCAGTGTACTGAAATGGTAGCTACCAAACAGTGACTTAACCCCTAATGTGTTGTGGGATTGCGTGGTGTGGGGACAGAGAGGACCCAAAAAAAGTTCGGAGGGAAGGAGGTTTACTGAGGGAGAAAGGGGTAAAGGGACTGGAGGAAGAGGTGGATGTCGAGAAAGCACAGGCACGGGGAACCAAGGAGACAGGGGGCCAGGGAGCCGGGGAAGCGAGGAGAGGCAGGGGAACAGGGAGGATGCCGTGAGGGAAGTCTGAGGAGGAGTGGGCCAGTGGATGAGCCCAGCCGACTGAACGGAGGACGAGGGTGAGTGTACCTGGGAGGGAAACAGGCAGAGAGACAGGGTTAGGGATGACAGCGACAAGGCACAGGGTAAAGCCTAACGTGGGGGTGGCACCGGGTATGGAGCAACGACGATCAAGCGAGGATGGTGTGGTGAACCGGGGTTGAAATACAGGCAGTCATGAGGTGATTACTGGCAGGTGTGGCAGGCTGACGAGGTGGCTGATGAGATGCAGGTGCAGGTAGTTGGCTGGGCTCAGGAGCCGAGGGAGAGCGAGCACACAGGGGAGAAAACACAGGGAGGCAGGCAGAGAACAGAAAACCAAGGAAAAAAGCAGAAAAACTGATAAAAAGGAGAAAAAACCAGGACACTCACCGTCAGCCGGGCTGCCACCACAACATAATGCATGTTGTGAAGATTACTATACCAAGATTTCCCTGGCATTTTAACTACCGACCATAATGTGTTTGTATCTCTAATTTTATGCAATTTTAGTGTGCAAATAAGTGGAGAGAAAGACCATAATGAAAAGCCTGTAGTTCTTTAACCGAACGAAGTGCTCACACACACACGCACAGAAGAAGAGAGCAAAATTCAGCTAACTAGTTGTGTTTTCGGTGTAATTTTTGTTGAAAAATAAGCTCTATTGAAAGAAACAAAAAATCTGGACTTCACCAGTTTCTTAACCCTGCTCACAGCCCTGCTCCACAGCTCTTTCTTTAAATGCATAGTTTGCACCTCCATCTCTTGGTTTCTCACCTCTGCCACTTTTATCTGCAGAGTTACTCAGCTCTTCCGTAGTCATGCCTGTCTGAGCTGGAAGGTGGAGTAACTTTGAGTCGGGTAGCAATCTTTAGACTGGTTGGCAACAGCACATCAAAAAAGTTCCCCGCTAAAATCAAATCAGCCTTTTTACACTTAATTAATTAGTAGCAAAATCCTCTGATTGAAACTCCATATTTGCCACCACCACAAAAGAAAAACTGCCAACCAGACAAGCAGAGTTACGAGCAACAATGATATAAACTTACCTAACGCAACGGCAAGAGAAAGAATGGACGGGCCCCCAATTCATGTTACGTCCCCGGTCTAGGGGCAAACCTAGACATAACATAAAAGGTGTCTCCCCACTCTTCCCACTCCCAGGTAAGGCTAATTCCACATCTCGAAAAAAAAGTTAGCAGTTTTATTCAGAGCAGTGCCCAAAATAACGAAGAAAAGATTCTTAGCAAAGCTTAAAACTTCCATAATCAAAACATAATGCAAGCTAAAGACAAGACAAAGCACTAACCTAGGCTCCTACCAAAGAAAAACAGGAGAAAACATGTTCCAAACAAAAAGGACTTCTCACTCCTACTAACTGCTAAAGAGGGTTCAATATCCATACAAATGGTCAAATTACTTACATCAAACAAAGGTTTACACATTCTCAAATCACTACGCTGCTGTCACTACTTACAAAGGTTATCACAACACAGGACACAGAGATAGAGGTGGCATACACTGCAAAAACTGAGCTCTCAAAAACAAGGGAAAAAAGCATTAAAATGGGGGAAATATTACTTACTATGCAAAATTATCTGCCAACAGAACAAGATTATTTCACTTGCTACTTAAGGCCAAAAAAACTTGAAACAAGTGAAATACTCTAACATAAAGAAGAAGTAAGAAGAAATATCTTGTCAGACAAAGAACAAGTATAGTTTGCCTTTAATTAAGATAATTAATCTTACTATGATTTTAGTTTTTGCAGTGTATGATTGTCAGGGAAAGATTTTTCTTCTTCTTTTTATAGCAACTTGCAACCAGATGGAGCATTATCATTGTATGTTCCAATGTTTCCATTTGATTGCAGGCCTCACAAGTACCAGTGGGAGTTTCCAATAAGGTGCAGAGATGCATTTAACTTTGTGTGTCCCAGTCTAATTTTGTTAAGCAGATACTGTTCTCTCCTGCCCCGCGACCCTGTACGCAGGATAAGCGGTTGACAATGGATAGATGGATGGATGGTCTCTCCTGTTCAGTGACATGTCCTCTCCCATCAGCATAAAAGTTACTTCAAATCACGGGGCACTTCCTGTCAGCTCGGAGGCATTGCCAGGCTACCTAGCCGACCAATCACAGTTCTTACCCTCCGTGTGGTTACATTTTTGAGGTAGTGCACGTCAGGTTATGGCGTAGGGTACGGGGCTACGCAGAGGCTACGCCGTCGATTTGACGCAGAAGTATAAATCACACTTTAGAGGGCTGCGCCTATACTCATAGAATCTGGAGTTAAAATATGTAATTTCCATTTTTGTGAATCTGTGTGGCATGTTAAACAGGATGTGTGATCTCTTGCCGAGGATTGGCTGAAGCAAGCCCTGCTGACTTCCTGATTCCTTATTTGTGCGGCATCCAGCTCCATCTCCTCCAATCCTCTATCGCCATCAAGACCATCTTCCTGCTTAAATAGCTGCCTGTCTGTTGAACTTGTGTGGTGTCTGAACAATAATGCTGCGATGCACATATATTATGCACCACACTTGGCAGCTGTGATCCCCCCTTGATCAGTTCGTCTCGATTGTATTGTTCTCTACTCATGGTGAACGTGGTGTTTCCTGCGGTAACTTCTGTTGTTGACTTACTGGTAGAAGTAGTCTAAAACTACTAGTATTAGTAAGTCTAAACATAGTGTTCCCTGTGTTACTTTGTGTGTGAGTTTTGTTAAAGGAAATATGGGCAAGGACTTTGGTGTCAATCACTGACACTGAAAAGACAACTGTAGGTTAATTTAATGTTTAGAAACACTAGGCTTAGAGGGTGCTGCTCACTTTGTGTTTGGTTATAGCTGAACATGTCAGAGAGGGTTTTGTTTTATTTGATTTCTTAGTAGTGGCTATCTCTCGTTTTGGAGAGAGCCCTTTTTCCGTTCTTTTGTGTGAAACCTGTAAATAAGTAACTTTCATGTTGCTTCCCTTTTTCCCACGTGCCGGGTCGTAACAGTGGTACAGGAGGTGATTGCATGATAGCAGAAGGAAGTTACAAACTTAATCTCACTTTAAAACCTGTTGTAATGTGACAAATAAATCTACCATTTAATCTTTAGCCTATAACCAGTGCTTTATGTGTGCCGGTACGCAGCAGTACACAGTACCGGCACCTCGACATTTTAGTCTTTAGCATACCGGTACTTCTCCCAAGCTGCTGGTACTCTTCTCTGCCCTCACCATATCAGATAAATATATATCTGATAGAAAGTAGCTTGTCTACGTCCCTTTTCATGAACCGACCAATCGCAGCCTGGATGGGGCGGGACATTAAAAAATAGGTGTCATTCACACTGCGGACGCTAGAGACATGTCAGAATCAGAATGTTCCCACTACTTTTTGAAAGCATTGGTCAAAAATAGTAACTTTAGTTTTAGAAAAACAAGCTACTGATAACTGCATTATATTCCATTATATTTTTATATTCTGAATGGTCACCTGCCACCTGAATTTTGTTTACCTTCATATAAATGAAAACATAAATTGGTGCAGGACATGTCTCCAGAATGCAGTAATTTAAGAGTTTAATGCTCAAAATCTTCTGGGAGAGGACCCCCCAGACCTCCACTTGTATATCTCAGCATCAAATATTTCTTCAAAATAATGTTAAAATATCATTATTACACTAACATTATACTTTGTAGTTCATGTTATATTATTCACTAATACACTCATTTATACTGGGTGGGAGGGCAACATGTGAATGGAGAGTACTTTTTCCACTTCAAGCACTGTTTACAACCAAACTGTGGTCTGTCCCTTACTGTAACTTCCTCTCCTAACTAGACAAGGGCAGTCCTTGGAGTGTTTCTTCACAGTGGAAAGCTGAGGAGGTGTATGGAAATTCTGCCCTGATGCTTTGTGGGAGGATTCATTTTGGATGGAAAGGCTGAGATCATACACATTTCAGCTCCACAATAAACAGTATTTATATCAGATGTAGTGCTAAGAGTCGATCACAGCAAAGAAGAACATTGTCATCATCTTTTGGCCGACATCATCATGAAGACTCTCTACTTCACTCTGGGGCTGCTGCTGCTCACCGCCTGCTGCTGCAACGCCATGCGTGAGTGATCTCTGTTTGTGCCTCATCGTAATCGTTTTATGATTTCTCACTGACATGTTTATAATGACATTATCCTTTTACCTTCCTCACAGCTAAAGTTCGGCAGTCCATCGCAGGGAGGCTCAAATATGTGAATTAATATTTGTATTTGAATAAAAATAGAATTGTTTTATTGAGGGATATAACTGGTTATGTGTATTTTATGAGTAGAGTGTGTTTTGATCAGTGACAGACATTTCCAAGGTCTTTTATGAATGATCAGATAACAGCAGGTCAATGACTGACTTCAGCTAAAGGAATACAATCTGGATAATGTTGGAGATTAGTTTGTAAAAGTTTGTTTCCCTGGGATGGTTTTCCCTTACACAAAAGTTGATAGTCAGATATTTCAAGTGATTGAATATTGCTGATTTTTGCAATTATTGAATGCATGGGTTATATACATTAGGTCCAATAAATGTCGTAAGAAAAGACAAAAGAAGGAAATGATGTCAAAGATGATTAGTGTTGGAATAAACCGAATTATTAACAAAATATCAGAGGTGATACAATCACCTCTTTGAGATCTGAGATATTCTCATGATTAACAATCATTGTTGACACCTCTCTTAGAAACAGTAAATGTTGAAAACAAGATCAAAGTATGCAAAATGTCAGAGACAACTGTTCAAAGTCAATGAGCAACGATGAGACTGACTTTCGCTTCCCCACCATTCAGTAATATACTTTGAAGAAACCCAAAGAATGCACACACACACAAATGGTTTCAAATAAAAACTGCGCCACAAAAGTTGGCTCAGTTTGTAGTTTCTCAACCAGCTGTCAAAACATGGTAACATTTTGTTGTTCAGGCCTCTGCAGAATCTCAAAGGTATTAGCTAAACTGTTTTTGAGTGGACTAGGCTAAATGCCCAGTCTTTCCTGAAAACTAAACCATGTGCTACAACAAAAACCCTCCAGGCTGGAACACAGGAAAATCACAAGCTGCACATTTAAACATGAGAAGAGATTACAGCCTTACATTTAATGGCTTCACTACAACTAATCCTTGTCCTGGATCATGGCTTCCTTTACTGACCCTGTAGGGCCTCTTCTTTTATAGGATTCTTCAGAAGTGCTTAGATCAGACATAGAAGTTTTGTCCTGCCGGGACTATCTTAGTCAATTTATGGTACTCAAATACATATTTAAACATAGAAACATATTGGCCTTTATGCAAATTATTAATTTTAACTATGAACTTTCTATCGAGTTTGTTAACCCTACAAAACGCATACTCACATCCTCTTAGTGCGCACAGTGTTTTCTATTCTCTACTGACTGGTCTCGGCGTCAGTGGAATATTTACTGGAACTGTTTGCTCTATCTGTCAGTCTCTTAAGACATCTGCAACTTTCGACAACTCTCATAAGTTTTCTAATCCTTCCTGCTGTCATGCTTAGATAATGTTCACGTCCACAACAAAATATTCCTGTATGTTCCTAAATAGAGTTTGTTCAGAAACCACAACAGAATCATGTTAAAACTAGTAGGCATCCGTTATAGAGTGTGTTAGAAGCAAATGTAAATCAATGGCACAAAATTATCATTAAATTAGAATGTTGTTTGCAGCTTTCTACCTCTGTTATTTGTCCACCAGCCACTACCTGTCCACCTATTTCAGAACCTGTCCAGTATTGTCCACATGACCTGACATCTACATGAGCCATGTTGTTGGCCCAAATTCCCAGAAAAATACAGAGCATGACCTCAGTGTTCTCAGTGGTACATAGCTGAGGACAACCCTGTACACAATAGCTATGACAAAAGGCTGAAATATGCAGCTAATATACTGTGCATTTTTAAAGTTTTTGAAGAACTCAGAGTAGGGCTGGGCAATAAAACAATAATGATAATTATCGCAATATAATTTTCCTAAATATCAATATAATAATTGTTCAATATATCAGCAATAAATATTTGGTTTCATTCATATGAATCACAAATAAATTATGTTACAACCCAGCTCGTTAGGGTAGGGCAGTAACAAGGTATTTGGGATAGAATTAAGGATGTAAGGACAACTGAATTTAGGTTAAAGTCAAATGTTTAATTAAATGATTTGTCTCAAGAAAAACACAACAAAAGGAGGCTATATAGGTACTGACAAAAAAAAGGAAACAAAAGGAGGTATTGTCCAAAGACAGCTCTCTACTCAAAAAACACTGAACGAAAGGAGGTCAGTACCTACATGCTTTACAAGAATGCAAAGTAACCAAACAGACAATGCTCAACCCTAAAGAGTGCCACTCACACTATGTGGTTTACAAGGTTTCTAACTGACAGAAGCCGCTTAGGCAGGCAACCGACAGAAACAGGTAAATTCAACACTCAAGAAATTCACTATTCACTATTCACAAGGGTGCACAACCAACATCGAGGCGAACTGATCACTGGCTCACAGTCGCCTCAAACTGCAGAAACACAAACTATTTGTAGGCCAGCTGGTGTTGATTGGTGAGTCCTGGTTGGCAGGTTTGGTCGGATCTTCGGCCACACCAATCAGACGCCAGCAAACAGCAACCAGGAAGTGGGTGGTTCCAGGTCCAGAGGAAACAAACCTCAACAGGGACTCCAGCTGGGATTTGCATACTGTTCAGAGAACTCCAGAACACAACTACTACTACTCTAAGGCAGCCAGTCGCGGCCGTAACAATTAGCACTTAATTTTTCTATTATAATAATTATTTTGTTGAGGAAAAGGGACTGAAAAAAGATTTACTAATCATATTTGTTTAAAACTTTTGTTGAATGTTCTCCCTCACATTTAAGTGATCCACTGTTTGGCATCAAATATTTGTCCCATTCTGAGTATAAAGAAGAGCTGAACCACGTAATTAACCGTCTGGTTTCTTCAAAAATCAAAGCAAAAATCAGCCTTTAAACTTGAAAGAACTAATGATGTGACATTTATCGTGATAATTATCGATATCAAGTGATATGAAATGGCATTGATAGACTCTCATTGAGTTAAATTTAGTTTATTTAAATTCCAGTGGTAACTATAGGCAGAAACAGGCCAAAGCACATAATATATAGTGTTCCCTCTTCAGGGTAATTAAATAAAAAATTACAAACCAATATTTTAGAATTTTTTATTGTTAACTGTATTTTTATTACAGTGGCAATACTCATCCCAATGTAGTAATCAGTATCTTGTAATACTGAAAAGAAATCCTATAACACACAATTAGAAAGTGTACTTTTGAATCCTAATAATGACTAATGACTGCTGATTTGAACACAGCAATCCGCCAACAATTTAACTGTATCATGATTTTCTCTGTGACATCCTGCTGTTTCAATGCTCCAATGCAGGAAGCTTCTGATTCCGTCTCCAGTGATTCAGTATATTCAGTTCAGTTGGAGGAGTTAGGGTAAAGATTTGTGTGTAGCAGTACATGATGTTGCCAGCATGCAGCTACATGCTGACCTGTTGTGTATTGAGGTCAGTGAATGACTGTGTGTGGTGCTAAATGATCCTTGTTTTTGTTTTTTTAAGCGTATACAGTGAATGAAAGCACAACTGGACGGTGCTGCTTCCTATTCTATGCAGGAAGGATATGGCGGACAGAAATTGTCAACATCTTCGAGACTCACAGCAGCTGTCGTGAAAAGGGATTTGTGTATGTCTTTGCTTTACTCGTTTATGTCACTAGAATGATCCCCACCAGAGCCATGGCCACATGTTTAGCAAGTTTTTGTCAGAGGAAAGGAAGGGATGAAGAAAAAACAAAATAAATATTACATTTTAAAGAAGCATGAGAGATACAATGTTCACTCAGTGACTGTGATGCCGAATGATATTTTTTCAGTTCTGAATCTGTTGTTGCTGATATTTCTGCAGGGTCAGAACTGGGAGCAGGGAGGGAGGGAGGGAGCAGGGAGGGAGGGTCGTGGGGACGCTGGGAACATGTAGCCAACACTTTTTGAAAGCATTTGTTATAAATGCTGTCCAATTTTTTTCAAATGTTAATTAACAAATAAAAATGCTATGTAAAAGCTTTATTTGCACAATAAGCCTGCAATGCAATCTAAATATAGAAGAAACATATTCCTTGTCCAAAAAAAGTAACTTAAGCAACAACAACAAAAAAAGATTACTGCATTATATTCTGTTATATTTTTATATTCTGATTGTTACGCCGGCCTAGGGGAAACTTGAGCACAAAACCACCTTTCCCCATCCCAACTAACTAACCCTAACAACACAGGAAATACGAAAAGAAACTTGCAGATCTGTGATATTACATTACACAGGTGCATATCAGAAAGTTAGAATATCAAGAACATTTCTTTCTGTAATTTAAGTCAAATTGTGTATTTTGTCTATATTAGATTCATTACACAAAAAATAAAATATTTCAGGTATTTTTTGTTTTAATCTTGATGATTTTGGGTTACAGCAAAAATCCATATCTCAAAATATTAGAATAAAGAATGTCTAATGCAGAAATTTTGACCTGAGGAAGAGCCTTTTTATCTTTCAGTTTGGTTCAGTACACACAAACACAATCATGGAGAAGACTCCTGACTTGAAAGTTGACCAGAGGACACTCTCCACAAGGTGGGTGAGCCACACAATGTTACTGCTGGAAGGGCTGGCTCTTCACAGAGTGCTGTATCAAAGCTTGTTCATGGAAAATTGACTGGAATGTTAAAGTGTGGTAGGAAAAGGTGCACAAGCAGCAGGGATGATGCAGCCTTGAGAGGATTGTCAAGCAAAGCAAATTCAAGAACTTGGGGGAGTTTCACGAGGAGTGGACTGAGGCTGGTGCATCAAGAGCCACCAGGCACAGACGGGTCCAGGAAATGAGCTACAAGTGTCGCATTGCTAATGTCAAGCCACTCCTGAACCAGAGACAACATCAGAAGTGTCTCACCTGGGCAAAGGAGCAAAAGAACTGGAACTGGTCCAAAGTCCTCTTTTCAGATGAAAGTAAATTTAGTTAAATTTCATTTGAAAATCCAGGTCCAGACTGTGCAGGACATGTGGAGATTCACAGAATCCAAATTGCTCGAAGTCCAGTGTAGAGTTTCCACAATCTGTGATGATTTGGTGTGCAATGTTGTCTGCTGGTGTTGGTCTACTGTGTTTTCTCCAGTCCAGAGTCCATGCAGCATCTACCAGGAGATTTTAGAGTTTCCATCTGCTGACAAGCTTCATGGAGATGCTGATCTCCTTTTCCAGCAGGACTTGGCACCTGCCCACGGTGCCACCACTAGTAACTGGTTTGCTGACCATGATCTCACTGTGCTTGGTAGGCCAGCGATTTGGACTGACACGCTGATGAAGGATGAGGATGAAGACACACCTGGTATTTGGCCAGTTTCAAGTCCACATACTTCAAACAGTAAAAGCCCTCAAAACGCATGCGGTGCACTTTCTGGTGGAATTTTCACCTGCGTGGCGGCGAGAATTCTACCACGGAATTCTCTCAGAGCAGTGGTCAGCAATAGGTGACCAGATTACTTTGATAGCAGCAAAACAAAAACAAAAAAAACATGTCATGACAGCACAAGTTACTGACATAATCACTTCCTCTTAAGTTATTGTGCCTACAAAATAAAAGCTCGAGAATGTCTTTGTCGCAGTACTTTATGTTGTGTTTAATTAAGTTCTGAAGGAAATTCAAAAGAGGCTTGTGGCTTGTTTGATTGACACAACCCTTTCAATGGGAGTCCTGTGCAGTACTGACTGAACTAAACAATCACAGCAAACTATAGATTATAAATGATAAATTGACTATGTTCTGGCCTGCCATCTACTGACTTGAAAAAAATTTGTCCCGATGCCAGACTTATTTGCTGACCCCTGCCATAGAGAATCAATTGAGTACTGTCAAGAGGAAAATAAGAGACACCAGACCAACAATAGAGATAAGCTGAAGGCCGCTATCAAACTCAGGGGCAACTGGACTTGGTTCAAGATAACAAGATAATCTTCAAACAAGTCCATTTGCACTTGACTTTAACCTTCCTTGGATAACTACGACCTGGATGACTGAGAATCTTCACAAAAAGCCGCTATCAAAACAACCCGGGCTTTCTTAATACCTCAGCAGTGCCACAGGCTGATTGCCTCCATGCCACGCTGCATTGATGCAGTAATTTGTGCAAAAGCAGCCCGGACCAAGTATTGAGTGCATATAATTAACCTTATTTTAAACTTGTCAGCTTTTCAGAAGGTCAACATTTCTGTATTATTCATTCTTCATTCTGACATTCTAATATTTTGACATATAGATTTTGATTTCTGTGAGCAGTAAGCCATAACCATCAGATTAAAACTAAAGAAGGCCTGAAATATCGCACTTTATGTGTGATGAATCTAGAATATATGAATGTTTCACTTTGTGACTTAAATTATAGGAAAAAAAAGAACTTTTCTATCATATTTTAATTGTCTGAGATGCACCTGTACAGTATGTATTTTACATTTCTGAACAAAAATGTGCAAATGCACAATTCACAGAATTTTCAACATATTTGTATGTGCTGTATTGAGTATTTATGTTTTTAATAAACAATCAGCAGCCATTGTGTTAGCTCTCCCCTGTGCAAAATCGCACCCCAGGCTGTTATCTTGTTATGATCAGCATGTTTCACAGTCATAGGACTTGCAAACTTATTCAGTTGATCTCACACAATCTATTCTTTGCCTCTGTGTGACCGAACTTAACTTTAATATGCTAACACCAACTAAACCTCTGTCTCCTCTAAAAGAGGCTGCTGCTCTGCGGTTCAATGTGCAAACTTTATCTTCGTGTCTCAGTAGCCGTACATGTCCCTTCCTCTACAGGAGGCAGCGATGCAACAACCACCCCCACCCCCACCACCACCACCAACCTGGTACTGAAGTTTGATGTAATGTCAATAATGTGTCAATTATGATTCCATTTTGTGATTCCATTATATTTACTTGGGTCCAGGAACACAGAGTAATGCTGACATCATATAGTATGGGCTAATGATATAAAACATTTAGCCCAGCATGCAACATTTAGTGGCACACACAACACATTTTGGCTTTCTATAATTGTGCACCCTGACCTAACCTAAACCTTAA